>NC_058133.1:258533159-258548918 GCF_016433145.1 Gracilinanus agilis | reverse complement strand
TCACTCTTTTCCTCTCTCTCCCTCCCTGCCTGGCCCCCGGCTGAGCCTCTCCACTCTGAGGCTCCCCATCAGCCCCACAACCCCCTGCTAATTTCATACCTCCCGCTGGGGCAATCCCCCAGCTCCCTGCTTCCTGCCTGCTTCTGCCCCTGCCATTGCCTTGAGCTGCTGCTAGCCAGTGTAACTGGCCCATCCCCTGGCATGGCTTCCCCTTCAGCAACCGTCCCTGCTTTTGCTCCATTTTTGTTTCTGGCAGCCTTACTCCCACTCGGCACCCTAAACACACCCTCTACCCTAACCCTGCCCCTTACTCCCAACCCTTACCCTTACTCCCATGTCCCTTACCCCTGCCTATTGTAATGTTGCCTCTTGGCTACCAGAGGCCAGTATGGAGCACTCAGTTTTTTCCTACCTCTTGGCCACTAGAGGTCAGTAGTGAGCACTAAATCACCCCCCCCCCCTTTTTCCTGCTGAGCTGCAGTGGCTGTTTTCTTCCACCTGAGGGCAGCAACACTCAAAAAAATAAAAACATCGCAAAAATTTTTTTTGCAAATAAAATCATATAACATTATATAAAACAAATTAAAATAACACAAAATAAACCTTACCCTACCCCTACCTCTAATAAAAAAAATTTTTAAAAATAAATTAATAAATAAAAATAAATAGACAAATTGAAAATTATTCTCTTTTCCACTTTCCTTTTTGATTACAATGCTCAGCAGTATGAATGCTACTCTACAAGAAAACCTCTTGGCTTTTGCCCTATTAGGAACCTATAAGGTTTCTGATTGCCTCCTTCTCCTTATGTTCCTAAGAAATTTTGTTTTTCTGAACCTAAAAGTTCAGACAAAAAATGCTACCATACGAAAAATGAAATCTGAATTGTAGGCTAACATGCAAATTCAATTGGATAATTTCAAATACTTCTTACACAGTCCACTATCAAATGAAGATCCCATCCAACACATGTCTGATTTTTGCAAGCTTGTTTCTAAATCACTAAGAGAAGAAAATCCTATTTCTCCTGAAATAGAGATGGAAGACTCCTCTCCTATATCTCAGGTGCAGAATCTCCTCTCTCTTGTTCTGCCACTCCTGGCTAACCTTTCCTCCCCTGATCCTTCTCCTGATGCCCAACTCCCTCCTGTCCTTTCTCATACCCCAGAACCAATCCCAGCCCAGAGGAAATCTCATCCTTTTACTATACCTGTTCATACCCATGCTACCTCGGTATCCCCACAGTAAACTTCTATTAAACCACAACCATTGTTATATGATAATGGAATGGCCCAAGGTCCTCTGATGGTATTAGGAGCTGAAGCTGAGTGAGTGTGGGAATCCCTAGGTGAACACTAAGTTGTGGTGAACACCAAGACCCCACAGGAATATTTGTGACTAAACTAATACACCCAGCTCCAATATAACAGTGTCCCAGGAATAAGTGATCAAAACTGTGGGTTAAATCACACAGCTCCTTTGACTGTTTATCCTGGCTCCAAAATGATGGATAACGCTATTGACTGTGACTTAACTTTAGTATGAGTAATCCCTCTTCCCTCAGATACCCAAGGATATGTTTGATGATCCTTAGGGTAATGATGACATCCATCTAAATAAGTTTCAGGTTTTAATAATCACCGACTTAGGGGAAGGGAAACAGGGACTGAAGGAAAGAAGTATAAGGGAAAACTTGGCTAAAACTACAGATGATCAGGTGACATCTATTGAAGGTACTCATGTTTGAGATTATCAGCTGTAGAGGTTTGTCCCCTTGGTTGCAACATGGCCAGGCCAGACTGCTTAACCTGAACCAGGTTGTTTGATGGTATTGATGTTCCTTCTTCCTTGATGAGCAATTTATTAGGATATATAGTACAGATTCACACAGAAGCTGAGGATGTGGTAGTGATTAGAACTGGATGCAGGTATCCTGGGGTGATTTGGCCTACCCCAATTCCCAACCAACCTCCCACCAAAGTCCCTTCTCCAAATTTAGAGAACTTTTGGTTCAAAATCCTGCTCTTTATAGTCTTCCAGCAACTGTCTTTTTCTTGCTGGCTCATGGCAAGCTTGGTTGGTTCCAAGTTCTAAACTGCTAAGTGTCAATCATTGTGCTCTCCATTTTGCATAGCAGAAATGATATTACACTATTGAACAATTCCTATGAAGGCCTTTTCCCCTTAAGGGAAGAGCCTGCAATGGTAAGCAACAGGGATACGGTAAACTTAAGTCAACATATAACTTTCACACCCCACGATATAAAGGAATTGACATCCAATGTTCCTAGTTTTGAAAAAGAACTAATTTTGGTAATGAAAAAGCTATCCAAGATATTTTTTCAATATAATCCATCCTATAAACATATTGAAAATTTGCTTAAGGCTTTTCTAACAGAATATAAGAAAAAAAGTCATCTCTTATGTTAATAAAGTACGGGGGCACAATGCAGCACACTGGCCATCTCAAAATCCCAAATTGGATTATAACAACCCCGAGGACTATTTGCAATTATATCATTGTAGGCAGGTAATTCTATTGGCAATTTAAGAATGCTCCAAAAGTCCAGATGCATGGACCAAATTTGAAAATCTTAAACAATCTGATGATGAGACACCCTCCAAATTCATGGATAGGCTCATTGAGCTTGGGGGTTGATATCTGAATCTTGATCTTTCTAAAGAAAGTATTAGACAAATAAAGCGACACTTTGTCAACAACTCTTGCAAAGTGGTCCAGGATTAATTTAAAATGAATTGCCCGAGGTGTACTGAGATGGACCTTGATGACTTGAGGAGAACTGCTGTTTAATGTCTCTAAAGGCCATAAAGAAAAACAGGAAGACTCTAATAACTTAATGGAAATGTTTCAAAAGAAATTACACTCTACCTGACAGAATTGATAAATAATAAAAAGGGCATGATACTCAACCAATGGCACTTGCCTCTCTACAAGAATCTAATTATCAGTCCCTTCCGTGCAGAAAGAGATTACATTATGATGAACTGAAGGAATTGGAAACAAGCAATTAAAAATAATAACTTCAGAAATTACAACTTTTGAATTAATAACAATTATGGAAATAATACTCCACATCCAACTCCAAATCAGGCAATTCATAACTCATACCAAATGACCCTGTAACATTATATCTTGAGTGGAGCTTGTCCCCGACCACCCAGGGTGCTACTGCCCCTCAGAGGGGAGCCAAAGGAACTAGCCAAAAATTATGAAGTGTAGTATTGGAAATTTGGGAGTCCTTGAACTAATTTTGAGGTCTCTGATCTAAACTTCCTGTGGAAGTTTAGGGGTCTTCAAACTACATTTCCCATGATTCCTGGCTTGTGTAATCACATAGGCAGGGAGCATAACAACATAGAGAGAAGGTTGAAGACTGAGGACTGGAATGGTACTTTCTCTTTTGGTGATTTGGAGTGGAGCCAGGATGGGAAGAGGAGGTAATGGGGCATGAGTCTTTTAAAATGACTCTTAACATGGCACATGGCTTCATTTTTCTAATGGCTACCAACAAATCTTTTCAAACCATAATATTTTTTAATCTATCCTTTTATATCCATTTTATTTTTTACAGAAGGTGTATGGGGGGGGTGGAGCACAGGAATCAGAGGGTACAACCTTTGATTGTCCAGACCCTGATGTCTTACTACCCATTGTCCCTATCTACTACCCCCCCCCACATACTGATGTGCTCCATGTAACATTAAAGGTTTGTAACACCTATTATGATTGTCTTTTGGATACTGGAACTTCCAGGTGTGTATAAAAGAGTACACTTGAATCAGATTGCAATTCCATAGGATCAATAAATGTAGTGGGGGTATCAGGGACACCCCTAAAGGTTCTGAAGCTTTCCCCTAAAATGGTTGTCCTTAAGACCCCAGAGTGTGCAGCACTCTTTCCTCTTGATGCCTGCCTCCCCTATAAATTTGCTGGAGAGAGATCTTTTATGCAAGCTTAGAGCCACAATAACTTGCTCTCCAGATGGCTTTATGTCACTGGAATTGCCTGAGGAATCTTTAACTTTGCTCCCAGTACTTCTTTCAGACAATCATGAGATGAAGGAGTCTCCCACATTTGAAATTCCAACTGATAAACCTGAGTCTCTCTGGGCCACATCATCTTCTGATGTTGGCCTACTTAAATGAACTATCCCTATCCAAATTAAAACTAAATCTAGTCTACCTCCTTCCATTCCTCAGTACCCTCTCCTGAAGGAGAAAATTGAGGGCATTACCCCACTAGTAAATTCACTAATTGATCAAGGCTTCATAATTCCCTGTAAATCTGAATACAATATACCCATCCTGCATGTTAAAAAGCCAAAATTGAGGCCTGATGATAAGCATCTATCAATTCATCCAAGATTTGAGGGCTATGAACAATCACATTGTAAAGAGACACCCTGTAGTTTCCAACATAAATAATATTATTTCTTCTATTCCTAGCACTGCTACATATTTTACAGTAGTGGACTTGTGCTTAGCTTTCTTTTCCATACTTATATATGAAGATTCCAGGCATATCTTTGTTTTCACCTGGAAGGGTTACCTGTGGACCTGACATTGTTTGCCTCAAGGGTTCATGGCCAGCCCTACAGTGTTTACACAATTCTTAACTGCTGATATGTATGCCATCAACTTTATTTATTTAAGGAACTCTTACCTTCCATCTTAGAATCAATACTGGGTATTGGTTCTAAGGCAGAAGAGTGGTAAGGGCATGACAATGGGGGGTTAGTGACTTGCCCAGGGTCACACAGCTAGGAAGTGTCTGAGGCCACATTTGAACCCAGGACCTCCCATCTCTGGGCCTGATTCTCAATCCCCTGAGCCACCCAGATGCCCCTCATTAAATTTAAATACAGCCATTTAATCTAATATATGGATGATTTGCTCTTGGCTTCATCAAATACTGAAGCATGCCAAGAGGATAGCAAGCACCTCCTTTTGGAGCTACATAAGAGAGGCCACAAGGTTTCCAAAGACAAATTTCAGTGGTGTCTCCCAAAGTACAATATTTAGGTTTCATTGTAACTATTGGGTTCTGTTTAATTTCTCCTAAACGTATTGAAAGTATCCAAAAATGATAAAAAGCAATTGAGGGAGATTCTTGGAGCAACTGGATTTTGTATTGAGAAATCACTAAGCCTCTTGTATCACTCACAAAAAATTTGGTCCCTAAACCAACTTAAATTGGAAATGGAACACCTAACAGCTGTTTCAAATTTAAAGTAGGCTATCCTGTCTGCCCCTGCTCTAGGTATCCCAAATTATGATAAACCATTTACCCGATATGTTCATGAACAAGAAGGGGTCACTTCAGATGTTCTAACTCAACTTTTGAGACTTGCTCAAAGCCTGTGAGACTATTATTTGGCTCAGCTGGACCCAGTGTTTTTGGGAGCACCATCATGCCTTAGAGGAGAAGCTGCTATGGCTTTATTAGTAACCAAATCTGATGATCTAGTTTTAAGATGCCCTCTGACCATAATGTGCCCACATGAGGTTGAGGCATTGTTATTAAGACATAGGACTCAGGCATTTACTGATCAAAGGATTTCAAGATACAAGATGACCCTATTGAATAATGAACACATCACACTAAAACACTATGGAGTTCTTAATCCTGCAATCTTGGTCCCAGATTTGCTAACTTCTGGAAAATCTTTACATGACTGTACATCTTTAGTATCCATTGCTGATAAACCTTGTAATGATTTACTGGACACTCCTTTAGATAATTTAGATTTAGTATTATTTACACATGGTTCTTTGTTTATGAGGGATGGCACATGCTATTCAGAGCTATGGTAGTTACTGAATTTGATATTCTGTGGTCAGCTTCCTTACCCTCAAATGTAAACTCACAAGGTGCAGAACTCACAGCTTTGAAACATGCCTGTATTATTGCAAAGGATAAAATTTACACAGACTCCCATTATGCATTCGACATATGCCATGCTGTCATCATGCTATGGCTTCAGAGGGGATTCTTAACATCAGCTGGAAAATGTATTGCCTATGCAAACATCATTACTGAACTTCTTTCTGGCATCCAGATCCCCAAAGCCATAGCTATTGTTTACTGCTCTGCACACACAGGTGACACTGACCCAGTCTCCAGGGGAAACAATCAAGCAGACATTGCAGGCAAACTAGCAGCCTTAGAAGGACCTGAATTAATTTTGCCAGTAAAAATAACTGATGATTTGGATCTATCCCTTTCCTATAATGACAAGGAAGTGGGAAATGGAAGCAAAAATTTTAAGCCAAACAGATTAATGGAGTATAGGTGTCATCTGAAGGCAAACCCCTTCTCCCTAGTGCTTTCTGTAACCAAATTTGTCACTTCATCCATAAACATGGTCATTTTGGCACCCAAGGCATTGTAAACTCTGTTAAAAGAGTATGGATAGCACCTGGAATAAGTACAATTGCCTCCAAAAAATGTACAGCTTGTTCTACTGCCAGGCTTTTAATCAACATGTCTTTTCTGGAAAAGCCTTTAGTGGACATCATCTCACTTAAATACCGTTTGAGCATTTACAAATTGATTTTATCTCTATGCCAAAAGCTGGACAGTATAAATTTTGTCTGATCATAGTCAATCAGGTGACTGAGTGGCCTGAGGCATTTCCTACTGCTTGGGCCACAGTGGCTTTTGTTTCCAAAGTCCTTTTGAAAGAAATTATTCCTTGTTGTGACCTGGTAGCACATATTGATTGGGATAAAGGAACTCATTTTACTGATTTGGTCTTATTGCAAATTTATTCATGTTTGGGGATAACTCCTAAATTTCATACACCTTATCATCCTCAGTGCTCAAGCCAAGTTGAAAGAATGAATAAAGAACTTAAAAATATGATTGGCAAATTGAGTAGAGACTCATTTAAAATGGCCTGAAATTCTATCTCTGGCCCTATTTTTTCTCAGAAGCAGATTCAGAGGTGATTTACACATCTCAACATTTGAGATGCTATTTGGACATCCACTTATTCAGGCACAATCATTTATCCTTGCCTATACATTATTGTTAGGAGGGGATACAACTATTGCTACATATATAAGACAATTACAAATGAAATTGCAACAACTCCATGACTCTGGAGCTGCTGTTCAGGGAGGCCCCATAGACTTCATGATTTGAACCCAGGTAATAGTGTGTACATAAAGAATTTCAAATGTACTGGTTCAACTGAACCTGCTTATGACAGACAATTCCAAGTCCTATTGACTATACCAATAGCCATTAAAACTGGTGAGAGGGACTAATGGATTTATTGTAGCCATGTAAAACCAGTACCCTCTATTGACAACGAATATTTACCTGTACTTATTATATTTGACTACTGATTGCATTTGTCAATTGATTTTGATAAGATTTCCCTATTGCTGGATTTGCACCGTTTTGTTTCACTGTATTTGGTTAATCTTTATACTTGAACAAATTGCCCTTGTGGGACAATCTATATACTACCTCACAAAAGAATATCTATATTAGTGACCTATATTGACTTGATGTGCCTTTTGTAACTTTTTGTGCCTTTTGTGATTCTTTTTGTAGTGTCTTGAATGTATTATTGCTTTATCTACCTCATTTGCACTTTCATTGCTTTAGCTATCTCATTTGTGCTCACACTGTGAACAATGGCAAGTTAAAAAGGAAATGAATCTTATTTTTTGGAAAATAGCCTCTATGACTGTGAAAACTACACAATTTTAATATTTTTGTTTTTTCTTCCTATATGTGACATACAGTATTTGTTTTTTCTCTCATTTTTTGTATTTGAAGCACATGTCTTCAATATTTAAAAGATTTTTAACTGTTTTGAATTTTGCAATAGAATTAGCTAACATTTCCATTTGCCTAGTATATAAATACGTAACCAAAAAGCTTTGTACTATGGCAGCCTGCCACTAGTTATTTAAATATCATCAGACTTTTGCTCAATGAATGTGTCTACATCAAAGAGAAATAGACCACAAAGGAGCATAGAAGTTGACTGGCACAGTGCCAAAAGAGCACAAAAAGGTAAAAGTGACCAAACTAATCCTACGGGGATTGATGGCATTCCACACAAAGAGTGCAAAGACTTGATCATGTGTGAAACTTGAGGTTGCAGTGCTTAACATATGTTAAGATGCAGGACACCTTGTATAACACTATATCAAGTACACAACATCAATTGTTCTGGCTCCATTATCCCAAAAAGTGAAGAAAAGGGTAAAACCAAGCAATGCTATTTCCCATTTGTTTTGAGATCTAGCCCCTTTTTCTATTTCTTTCAAGATGTGATAACTTACTCTAGTCCAGGCTGCTAAATTGGGTTAGTGAGTGATTGTTGTTACAAAGCTTATGGGACATAGATCGCTACAAAAACCTAGTGTGATTTGTTAATTTTTTCCTTTTTCCTACAATTTTTTTCATGATTTGATATTCTATATTTCCCTCAGAAGTTATTTTTTAAATTTCCTCAGATTCTTCGATGTTTTTGATAATTGATTTATATACGTTATGACTTGACCATGATACCTATTTGTAGTCCTGTAACTTCCTCAGTGGGGAATGTGTTATTATTCTCCTCAGGGGGGACTATGTTATTGTTGTGAATTTTGATTTGAATTAGAGCCTAATTTAGAACAGAAGACTACCTCCCAGAATCCAGAAGGCAAACTTTTTGGAGAAGGCACCATGAAGATGCCTGCAGAGACCACACGCTGCACCAGAAGATCCAGAGCGAACTTTGAGATATGGTGAATTTGAACTTTGGTGGGATTGAATGAATTTTTTTGAATGTATACTCTTATGCCAAAGGGAACTGCCCCCTAATTGGCTTTTTCTTAGCACACCTACTATTGGTTTTGTTCTTTTTCTCTTATCCCCAAATTATTGTAATTTCCCTTTTAAAAAACTGTGATATTTGTATATACCTCTAGTTAATGTTATGTTACTTCTGTTTCCATGATCCCTTGGGGAGACTGGTCTTCCAAAGGATCATGGAGGGGAATGTTTAAGTGGAAATTTTGTATCCTTTAGACTTCAACTCCCAGAATTCTTCCCTCTCCCCCAAATTCCCTTTTCCTTTCTGTTTATGTGCATCTTTCACATGATTGTATATAAGTTTTGGGTAACGCCTCTCTTGTGCTCTCTTCCATGTGAGTGGTGAGCTTCCCTGTTTTCTCTAGCTCTCTAGTTAAATATTAATAAATCTTTATAAATATTATATTTTGGAGATATTGAATATTAATTTTAAAATCTACGCCTCCTTCACATTCGAAATTGCACTGAACTCTGATTTTTTCTCTTTGTTAAAAAATGTATCATGAATTATTTTTCTTGAATTTTAAACTTTTCCCCATAATCTCCAGATTCTCTTTGTGAGAGAAGCCTGAGATCTCCACATAGCAAAGCTATGGAAGGCCTGTAGACCCTCAATGTGTAAAGACTCAGGAGAGACATAGTGCAGCTAAAGTCAGACAGGCAGCTCACTCCCCATCTGAGCCTTCAACCCTCCCTCTCCTCTTTCTTTGCTAAAACTGGATGTTCCAACCAAGAATCATTGATGTATGCTTTATCTGGGAATCTGGGTTAGATGGTTCCACACTCACATATTGATTTGTTAGCCTATAGAAAACTGTCTAGATTCGATGAGGTAAACTAAGTCCTTTGTGTTAATCCTATAAATTATTATCAACCCTTCTTTTTGTGAACAGCTCACCTAATCCCTTAGCCTGTACCAAAATCTCTCTATAACAGCAGCTGTGATGAGATAAACTTCACCATGATTCTCCTTCAGTATCTTGTGGTCCTCCAGATTCCAGAAAATCCATTCATCCTTCTACCCTGTCTCCTGAATCCACAATAACCTCACTAGCCAGCCTGGCAGAGCTTTATATTTGTGGGGAGAGTCTGGTGGTGGGATGATAATGTGGAGGCCTTCTGGACCTGTCAAGTGGAAAAGAAATAAAAGCTGAAGGCTTCTTAGAATTCTCTCTTGCTTTGCCTAGCCTGCAATTGCAAGGGGAAAGTGAGACAAAGAGGGGGAGTAATCTCAGTGGGAGACACGGTGCATGGGACAGGGTGAGTTTGGTTTGGATTTCTCCTGCTCAGGGGCACTTTCTGACATGGGATCTACTTGTTTTGAGGCTTCCAGACAAAGACCAAGCTCCATCCTCCTCCTGCAGCTGTAACTCTACACTGACAGGCTGAGAGGTTGTTATCCCATAGGCCTGCCCTCTGCACTTTCTTCCCAGATAGTTTTAATGAGCTGTTTTGTTGTCATTTTCCTCCATCATTTCTCTCTCTCTCTCTCTCTGTGTGTGGGTGTGTGTGTGTGTGTGTACATGAGTGTGCCTGTGAACACGTTTGCCCTTGCCTTTCCTCCGGTGCAGGAGCCTCCCTTAGAGCTCTTACAGAGTCCTGGGCCCCATTTCAGAGGGTGATGACCACTGCACTAGGGAACTGTCTTATCCCCCTTTTAGACCAACCCAGGACTGGGGCTCTTCTTCCCCTCTGGAAAAGGAAAAGGCATGAATTTGGAATTCTTGAAGGGGAACATCTGGTTTCTAAATATGAATAATCCCCACCTGGCCCCTCCTCTGTCTCTCAGAGAACCTCCCCTTCCACCATAACTAACTTCCTCCCCATCTCTCCTTTCCCCTTGTGAATGACCACCCTGCTGGGACAATCTTTCCTCCTTTTCTTCTCTTCTAGCATTTCTTCCCGGGTAAGAGAAATACATTTTAATTACATATGTTACTCTCCTCATTTTCCCATCAAAGTCAGCCTTTCAATCACTCTCAGTTTAAACTTTGGGCAATTGTTCTTTCTCCTCATCTGAAGTAACCCAAAGTTTGGTCATGTTTTAAACTCCTTGTGTGGGAATTCCCTTCCCTCTCCTCCCTTAATGCTTCTCTTTGAGATTATCTCCAATTTATACTGTATGTATCCTATATCTTCTCTGTACAGAGTTTTGGGGATGATGTCTCCCCTCTCAGTCAGTGAACTTCTGAGAGAAAGGATTAGTTTTTTGCTTTTCATTTATCCCTATTGTTTAGGGCATGGCCTAGTACAGAGCAGACTCTTCATAATGGGGTAACTCTCAAGAGTTTCTACAATATGGAATTGACAATTGTAATTATAAAGCTATGAGTAAATGGATTTTTTTATGCTTTTATCTATAGAACATAGTCATGGGAATGGGTTGATGATCCCTAATCTTCTTTCCATGGCTGATGCTCAATAATTGTATGGATTTTTTTAATTTTTCAGAAATAAGACATTTTGAACTTCTCCCAGCCAGTTTCCATCTTGGTTTCTCCTCTGAATTCCTTCCATCAGTCTGGTGTTATACCTGCTCCTACTTTCTCAGTCCATTTCCCAGGACTTAGTGAGGACCTCAGTCCATTTCCCAGGACTTAGTGAGGACCTCTTTCCAAGCCTGAGGACAGTCATCTTCTAGACCAGTGATGGGCAAACTACCACCCGAAGGCAAGATGTGGGGGGGGGGCACCCTGAAATGTTCTATCTGGCCTGCACTACATTGTTCCTAATCTGATGAATACAATGAGTAGGATACAATACAATGAAACTTGAAAGAGTTGCCTTAGACAGATGAGCATTTCCTTTCCTTTGGCCCCCTCCTTAAAAAGTTTGCCAATCACTGTTCTGGATTGTTCAAGGAGGGCCTGGATTTTGGGTCAGTAGAAGAGGGGTTTGTTCTTATTTGTGTTTAGAGAGAAGCCTTCTATCTCCATCCCCCGAGTTGAGGGATCCATAGAACTGGAAGGGACCTTGGAAAGAATTCAATCCAGAATTCTGAACCATTTTTCTGTCTTGGGCTCTGTTGGCAGTCTGATAAAACTAATGGATCCCTTCTTAGAATAATGGTTTCAGGAAGAAGAAGTCTTCCTAGAGCCGACTGGTAGTGTGTGAGGTAAATATCTGGGGAATCTCGAACCTAGTCCAATTCCAGAAGACTCGTCACAGTAGGTGAACATAGGAGTCACATAGTCACTGACTGGGTCTACCAGTCTGTTGGAACCACTACAGAGGTCAGAAGATATGACATATGGGAGCCAGGGGCCAATGGAAGGTTCTTGAAAGATCTGGGGGAAGGGCTTAGAAGGTGTCATGAAAAGCCTGGGTGTGAAGCTCAGGGGCCTCTTGGCTCTCTTCTCTGTCTCTGTCTCTGACTCTGTCTCTGTCTCTCACTCTCTCTTTCTCTTATTATGTGTCAGGCTCTCTGCTAAATACTTAACAATCATTATCTCATTTCATCTTCACAACACCCCTGGGAGGTAGGTGCTTTTACTTTTCCTATTTTACACATAAAAAACTGAAGTTAACAGATAAAGTAACTTGTTCCAGGCCACACATCGATGAAATATCTAAGGTGATCTTAATTCAAATTCAGTCTCTGCTACTTTAAAATCTTTTATTTAATTAATTCATTAAGAATATTTTCCCATGGTAATATGATTCATTTTCTTTCCCTCCCCTCCACCCACATCCCTCCCTTAGCTCATGCACAATTCCACTGGGTTTTACATGTGCCATTGATCAAGATCTATTTCCATATTATTGATAATTGCACTAGGGTAATAATCTAGAGTCTATATCCCCAATCATATCCCTATGAACCCATGTGATCAAGCAGTTGTTTTTCTTCTGCATTTCTACTCCCACAGTTCTTTCTCTGGATGTGGATAAGGTTCTTTCTCATAAGTCCCTCAGAACTGTCCTGGATCACTGCCTTGCTGCTAGTAGAGAAGTCCATTATATTCCATTGTGTATCTGTCTCTGTGTATAAGGTTCTCCTGGTTCTGCTCCTTTCACTCTGTATCAATTCCTGGAGGTCTTTCTGGTTTACATGGAATTCCTCCAGTTCATTATTCCTTTTAGCACAATAGTATTCCATCACCAACAGATGCCAAAATTTGTTCAGCCATTCCCCAGTCAAAGGATATCCCCTCATTTTCCAATTTTTTTTGCCAGAATAAAGAGCACAGCTATAAATATTTTTGTACAAGTCTTCTTCCTTACGATCTCTTTGGGGTATAACCCTCAGACACTTATTAACTGGGTGACCCTGGGCAAACCCCTTAACTTGTATTGCCTCAGTTTCCTCAAATATAAAATGCAGATCATAATGGAACCTACTTCCCAGGGTCATTGTGAGGATCAAATGAAACAACATGTATGAAGCACTTGGCACCTAGTCACTTAAGAAATGCTTATTCCCTTTCCCTTTGCCCTTTCCTGATGTCCCAATCTTCTGCCTCTTCCATTTCTCCTGCTAAATCACACCTAAACTCCTGTATCTATAAGAGTCCAAATTTCACTTCTATTCCCAGGCTCACAATTCCAACACTTCTAGAAACTTTTGATTTTTCACTCCCTTCCCAGCACCAACAAGCACCAACAAATTCCTCTGTAGGATGCCAGGTACCTGCTCTTGTGGGCAATCATAGTCACAATCTCTTCTGCTTTTATAAGTTCCCCATCATAGTCCTCATCTCTGTGAGTATAAGTGGCATTGAAGTAGGGAACATGCTGAAGAGGGAGCAACCCCAAACCCTTGCCATATCACATTCCATTCCTAAAGGCCCAAGGATCTTCTAAAGGACTTTACACCATTTAAATAGTCTCAGAACTTTATTGGGTCATTGTTTTGGTGCAGGGAATATGAGAACAGAAGGAAAAAATAATATGTTCCACCAAAGAGTAACCAAAAGAAAAAATTCAGAGCATGAAAAAAGTCAGAAATTCTAGACTTTCTCTCCTTTAGATATTTTGAGTCTCAGATCTTAATGACCTGGATCAGAGGTATTAAATATGTGTCAGGAACCATGTTAAAATGCAATTGGAGAATAGTGGATAGAGAGCTAGTGGATAGAGAGCCAGGACTAGATAGGAGGTCTTGGGTTCAATTCAGACCTCAGACATTTCCCAGCTATGTGACCCTGGGCAAGTCACTTAACCCCAGTTGTCCTGGCCCTTACTGCTCTTCTGCCTTGGAACCAATACATAGTATTTTTTCTAAGACAAAAGGTAAGATGCAGTTGGGAAATTCTTAACAATATAAAGATAGAATAAAAAATAAATGTTAATATGTGGTTTTCTAAGCCAATATGTAGCCCAGGGATCCTTATATACAGAGCCAGGCACCTAGAAAATGCTTGTTAATGAATTGAATGATTGATTATGGTACTAGAGTGGGAGTTGACTGTGAATTTGATGCACAGTAAATGTTCTTGGCTCCTCTAGAAGAGACTAGACGGCTCACATGGTAACTTGAGGATGGTGGAATGGGGACAGTAGTTTGGAGCCAGTTGTCACACACTGAGTCTAGAGGAAAAGAGGGAAATGAGGGCAGTTTAAAAGAATAAAAACCTTTAGACAAGAAGACATACCATATCTTCATTTTATAACTTACTTATTAAATGGCAAAACTATAGAGAGAAGCTCAAGCCCCACCTAGCTGGCTAATTTGGAGAGGGGCCACTCACCCAGAGTTTCCAGCCACTTGCTAGCTGAGCAAGCCCAAAGTCAGATTAAGGGGAAAGGACCCATTTCCTGTCTTCTCTGTCAACTTATGCACTTTGTAATTTTCCTTTCTAGAGCTTCTTTCAGACCTCAGTTAGACTCAAGAGGTGGGTCTTCTGGTCTTTTGAAGATTTCTCTTTTCCTTTGCCATCTGGCAATACCTGATTGACTTCATTACCAAAAAGAATCCTTGTTTATAGATAAACTGAGTAAAGCAATTGTCCTAAGAGTCAAGAATGTGGCTTATTTCATCTTTAGAGAAGTCCTTTAGCTTTCATAGCCTTCTTCCTCCCAAAATGTTAACAAATGAGGAAGATTTCCTCCTCCCCTGGTTGGGGGCACGGGTCAATATTCATCCTAAGAGCCCATGTCCTATACTTTCCCATCTTTATACCTTTGTCCATACCATTCCCTGTGCCCCAAATGTCCCCTCTCTCACTAAATCTGTAGAAATCCTCTTCATCCTTTTATTCTTCTAAACAATTTTCACCTCTTCCAAGAAGTCTTCCCCAAACCCTTAAGTTGGAAATGATTCTCTACAATCCTCAAATAGCATTTTGTTGAAGCTTCTGTATGCTTGTGTTTCCAACTGCTTGTATGTTAGTGATTGACTCTTAAGACTGGAAGTTCTGGAAGGGCAGAACCCATAGTTTTCTTTTTTGATTACTTCTGGCACTGCACAGGCTGTTAATGGAGTGGCTGCTCTTTTGGATGAAAATGACTAGGAAAGAGCTACTAAGGATTAGGAGTAGCTCCATCCTCTGGGTTATGGGTAAAGCCTAGAGCTGCCCCTCTCCCGGCCCTTGAATGATGGCAGAAAATGCAGGCCAGTTGGTTGCTGGTAGCCACCCTGCTTCTTCTTGCTCATTTTCCTCAGTCACTCAGTCCATGAGCAAAGTCTCCCAACAAGCCCTGCAGAAAGAATCAAGAAAAGGGTTGGCTTCACTTGCTACCCTTTCCTCTTTGCTCCTGCCAGAAATACCCATTGTGGCTTCTGTGCACACCCTTCCTGGCTCTGGGAAAGTGCACAGGGCGCTCAACCTCCTGCAGTCTCCAGACACCAAGCCTTGCTCGTGAGACCCAGGCTCTTGGACCAGGTTCCTGGAGCCCAGACAACTCAGTATTACGTATAAGAGCGAGGCTGCCCTGACTGGTCCTCGAACTCAGAGCCTAGGGGCTGGGTGACTTGCA
>NC_058133.1:258383055-258503277 GCF_016433145.1 Gracilinanus agilis | reverse complement strand
TGTAACCATTCATTAGAGTAAGCATCACTATGGACCCAGAGGAGATGGATGAATGCTGGCAGCAGGAGTTTGAGGTAAAGCAGACCAATTCCTATCTGTGCCATCTTGGGATTAGTTCATTAGCATATCCAAGTCAGGTCAAAGTTATCAGCATCTTTTGAAGTTCTGCTACTCTGGAAATGTGGAGGTCTGGAATTTATTTGGAATTTACATTCAGAAACCTTGACATTGGCACCTAGATGGCTTTTCTTGATTCAGCACACTCTAACAGTATGTAAATTTTGGTTAATATGTGATATAATTCATAAATTATGCTCCTTTGAACTTTGGGATGGTTTGTATGTGACTTCCAGGTTCCCCTTTGTAATCTCATTTCCTGCCAGTGCCCCTTTATATTAGCTACTTGTAAATTTACTTATTATTCTGACTAGAAGTGGGAGGGAGTTGTCAGTAGGACCAGAAGAAGATCTAATTTTGACACAATCCACACCCTGGTTCTCTGAACATCATTATACACTTCCATGTCTACAAAGTAATCTAAACAAACAAACAAAAACCCACAACCAAAATCATAGCAAATACAACAACCACAATAACATCAAAAGATCATTGTAGGAATCTTGCACATTTGACTAGAAAGAGGAAAAAAGATCAATGAGAACATTTATTAGCCCTGACAAAATATTTTTGAAATCTGTGATGATAACAGTAATAGTTTTTTTTCTTGGGTGCTCATATTGTCCATGACTGGGGCTCTTTCTTTTAATGGGGTCATTCCACACCAAACCACAAACTTCTCACTGGCTAGCTCATAGGTAGTTCAAGGCTGGCCAGCGGCCCATCACTATAGCTCCCAAAGAATGGTGCCTTTCTATCAAGTTCTCTGAAGTAGTGATCAATTTTGTCCTCTAGTTGCTCTGCAATTGCAATCTATGCATCATTTAGCTGCCTATGGACCTCTTCCTCTACAACACCCGGTGACACATCTGATAAGGGCTCCCAGACCTATCAGGACACGTCCTGCTGTACTTCAGTCATAGTGCAAGACTCTGAGGGGTCTGATGAGTGTTGATGGGGGATTTCTATAGAAGGTAAGGTCCACTACCATAGTGACTAGGATACATGTCCAAGATAAACAAGAAAGGTATCCAAAAAATGCTCTCCACAACCAAAGAAGAAATTATTAGTCTGACTGCAGATCAAAGCATGCCATCTTCCACTTCTTTCTTGAGTTTATTTTATTGTATGTGTGATATGTGTCTTCTATCATGACATGAGCAATATAGATATATGTATTGCATGAAAGCATTATATCAGACTATTTGCCACCTTGGAGAGGGAGGAAGGGAAGAAGGGAGGAAATTTGAATCCTAAGTTTATATTAAAAACAACTTATTCCATTCTCTTTATTTCCTTGACCCTCCATTTCTTTCTTTTTATACTCTTTTCATTTTCCCAAGATTCAATAATTACTTCCATATATCTGACTTCCCAACCTACATATCAAGACCTAAAACATCTTGAGCTCCTGCTCCATGCCTCCAATCAGATGATGGGAAATATTATGGGATATTCAATAAACATCTCAGAGTTTCATGTTCCTTTCCATACTGCCACTTGGGTTTGATTTATCTGGCTGACTGTTGTGGTGTTGAAGCCTGCTGGCTTAATCCAAGTTTGATCATTAGGGCACATATTGTCATCTGGAGATATCCTGTGGGGCAGTACCTGGAGACACCCACTTGTGTTGTCAGGAATGCTACAGAATCCTGTGCTCTTGGGTGGAGGGATTCTGAGGGCAGTGGTTGGGCAATAACAAAAAGGTGCCTTTTCTCTCTTCTGGTTGCAATGTGTTAGTGAGGTTAGGTATAAAGGAGTCAGCTGTGATGGTGAGTCATTCTTTCCCAAACTTGGGTGGGTTATAAAGCATCCCCAGCACTGGGTGAGGTTCTGTGGGGAGGCAGCTGGTGTGAGATTCCTCTCTCATAGGAAGTGCCTATAGCAAGCCAACCACCTGAAGGCCATTCTGGTCTTTTAAAGACATTTCTATAAGACAAGCTCAGCAAATTGCAAGAGACTGACACAAGTGGAGGCTTCACACACTCTGCCTAGAACTGAGGGATGCTCCCAGGCATGTGAAGGTGGCCAGGATCCCACACTGTATCTGGATAGAGTGTTGAGCTAATTGGCTAAAAACAGGTAAGTTCAGGCAGCATGTGCCTTTCCAAGTGTCCCCATGTTCCCTAGGGTGATATGACAAAAGGAATGAATGAGACTACGAGGTGGTGGAGACTAATCCCATATGTTTTGTGGAATCTTTGGACTTGACTCTGGGTTTTCATTGATCCATTGACCCTGTACCTCAAATGGCTGCATATCCTGAGCCTTCTCCTGTTGTACTACAATAGCTTCTGTGCCTCCTGATACTATGATGATAATAGTGTCTCCAAAAAGTCCCTCAAAACTTATGAGGAAGAATGCAATTCATATCCAGAGAAAGAACTGTGGGAATAGAAACACAGAAGAAAAATAACTGCTTGATCACATGGTTCGATGGGGATATGATTGGGGATGTAGCCTCTAAGCAATCACACTAATGCAAATATTAATAATATGGAAATAGGACTTGATCAATGACACATGCAAAACCCAGTGCAATTGCTCGTTGGCTATGGGAGGGAGGTTGGAGAAGGGGAGGGTGGGAACATGATTCATGTAATCATGGGAAAATATCCTAAATTAGTTCATTAAATAAACTTTAAAAAAAAAGTTTCTCAAAAATACCATGATGAGGGTGATCACATGTAAGGAGTTTCCTCATTCTACAGGGGGCGCTGGTTAGGCCACTACATTAGCCATGGTGAGATGGGTGGGCACAGGGCTGGGGCACAGGTTGTGATGGGATACAACTCTGGGTGCCTCTTTAGCTGATGCTCAAGATGAGAAGGTGGTTGAAGGAGCAATGGCTGGGGGCTCAGGGGACATTATCCCTTGGGTGGCGAGTCCAGTGGTTGTGAGCTTCGGGATGGTTAAGGAGAGGAAGTTCTGGATTGTAGACAGAGTGGGTTGTATTGTGAAAAGAACTGTGAATCTAGGAGTGTCCTGCACCATCAGTGGAGCAGATTCCGTGTCACTCTCTATGGTTCTTGATGCATGCTTCAGGGTGGGGTACATGCTTGAATTTCCTTCTGACACAGACTTAGTACCCCTGGTTGGAGCTGAGACAATCATCTTGGAGTTGTTAGATGAGAGACTTTTCCTGGTCTGATAGTTCACTCACTGTCTTCTGAGGTTTTGCAGTTACATTGGGGGCAATTATGTCATTAGAGCTTAGGGGTACCCCTACTGTCTCACTTGTTAGTGTAGAGAACATGGGAGCCCAAGGTGGTCTGATCCCTGTTACAGTGGGTGAATTCTATGAATTAAGGGATTCCATTGCCTTAGCTGACATTTATACTGCTTCACTCTCTTCTACCCCCTGGTCCCTGACTACTCTGAAGGAAAAGAAGTGTGGGTTCCCCTTAGAAGAAAGGGTGAGGAAGTCCAGGATTCCATCGTGGTACCATTTGTGGCCATTAGCATTGGCATGAGAATGAGGATCAGGATGAGTTGTAGGCATTGTGATGGGAGTTCTAGGAGCCATACAGGCCACTGCTTGGTGTGCAGAGTACTTCAAGAAGCATCTGTTCCCACTTTTCCACTAAAAGCTTGAATAGGGTGATTTTTAAGAGTTACTAATAGGGGCAGCTATGTGGTTCAGTGGATCAACCAGGCCTAGAGATGTGAAGTCCTGGGTTCAAAACTGGCCTCAGACACTTCCTAGCTGTGGGACCCTGAATAAGTCACTAAAACCTCATTGCCTAGCCCTTACTATCCTTCTGCCTTGGAACTAATACATAATATTAATTCCAAGATGGAAGGTAAGGTTTTTTAAAAAAAGCATTAATTGTATTTTTCAATCAGTCCAGAAGCCTGGGGATTGTAGGGCAATTAGAACTACTACAAAATACCATGACCTCTGCCCATTGCTACATGGACTACCATTGATTTTTTAATCTGAAATAGAGTCAGAGGTTCAAAGTTCTGAGCATAATATTTTATTTGCAAGGCTAGCAAAAACAAATTAGGTCATATGACTCTTAAGTGGTAGTCAGGGACAAACAGGGATTTATAGAAAGCATTTTTATTGTCAATAAAGAGGGATTAAAAGTTAGAGAATCTGTTTTGATTGATGTCTTTTAAAAAAAAACCCTTATGTTCTGTCTTAGAATCGATACTAATTATTAGTTCTAAGGCAGAAAAGTGATTAGAACTAGGCAACTGGGGTTAAATGACTTGCCTAGGGTCACACAGCTAGGAAGTGTTTAAGGCCAAATTTGAACCCAGGTACATCCAACTCCAGTCCCAATGATCTGCCTGGCTACTCCTCTTGAATGATTTCTGATTGGTTGGGGTTAACAAAGATTGGAATGAGGAACTTGAGTGATTTGTAATATTGGACTGTAAAATTCGACATTTTGAGGGCATAAGGGGACATTTCTATCTAATTGGCTATAGCATTACATCTGTTACAACTGATTTTCATGGAATTACTGAGCTAAATGGAAGCTATGGGACTTGTGGTAACTGTGATTAAATGTTGTCTTAACTGAACAGAGAGCTAAACCAGAGGGTAACTTAGACTTAAGAAATGAGGAAATGATTATAGCTGCAGGGAGCTCAGTTCTGCAAAAATGAGGAACTTAGCCTACAGTGATTATGTGTATTTCTTTGTCTAAAAGCTATCTGAATTAATTTTTACAAACTAAAAATAAATTGTTAGGATACTCAATACTAACTTTATTGAGGATTGTTTCTTTCACTGGATTGTAAAATGAGTACGTGGGTCCCTGTGGATGGCTGTGGGAGAACCAAAAGGTGAGAGGATTTCCTTTGACAGCCCAGTGATGACATTAAGGGCTGTGGGACCCCCCCACAGACAAGCTTCTACCAAGAGGAAGGCATATTTCATAGCTCTATTCTGAGAGGATGAAGGTCCTCTAAAGCCCACTTTAGAATAATTGGGTGACGTGCTTGCCTTTTAACAGTGCTGCTCTTAAACCCATGTTGCTGGGGGTACAATGCTGTACGTATCTCACACTCCCCAGTGACCAGGCCAATGAGTGTGGTGGAGGCTGTCATACCCCTCCTCTACCTGTATGGAAGGCTGGCAGTCCCTAAATGTCCAGAGCACTCATGTACCCATTTCATGAGTTCTTTTTCCATATGGGGCATGTCCTGTGTAGTAATGGTGTGGTCTGGGCTGCTGGTCATATGAGGTTACTGATCACTTGGTTGAATTCTGCTCCCTCTATATTTCCTCCTCTGGAAGCAGAGACATGACTGACCAAGACTGGGGTAGCCATGAAGTGAACTTGGACAGGGCCAGGGCAGAGTCTCTGATCATGATGCCATCCACGCAGTGCCCTCTGCAGGGTCCCTCTGGTCCTGAGAGGTCCTCCTAGTCCCGATGACAAGGTGTGTGGGTGAGGATGAGACCCCTCCGAAGCTCAGTACCTCATACTGATTGGCTTTGAATTTGCCAGTCATCCTTGGCTCACTTGCCTGACCAAATTGCTATCAGCATCTGTCCAGGAATTAGCCTAGATCTGGAGGAAGCTCCTTCCTGCTTCAGCGAGACCCTCAAGGCTCAGTGGATGGCCTTCAGCGATCCCGGGAGTGCTGTGTCCTCTGCCAGAAGTCCATATGGGTCTCACAGGACGTAAAGCTGCAACTACCCCTGGAGATTCTCACTGGAACCAGAGGCACTGCCGTCTGTAAAATAAGCCTCCCCTCCATTGTCACCTGCCAGATGGACCTCTTGTGGGCCCTCCTTAGTGAGTGGGTCCGGCACTGGGGTTGGGGGCATATCTGCTGGGCCTGGGCTTGTTTCACCTGCTCAGGTAGATGGCTGACTCCTTGGGGGGCCCAGCTCAGCCCTGCCCTGTAAAAACCATTTCTATTTTAACAGGGTGCCTTCAGCGACTGACCTCAGCTTCCTGGGGGGGTTTTCCTTTACCAGGGCACTATGGGTAATCCAGTCCTTAGATTGACAAGGGACTGTGCCTGTCAAGAGCTCTGTGGCCATCAGGGCCCAGTGGACAACCAGCACCTGCTTCTCCAGGAGCAAATACCTGGTAGCAGATCTGGGAGCTTTTTGCTCCAGATCCCCCCTGGCAGTCTCTTGCCAGTGAGTCCATAGATTCCTGAAGGCATCAGAGGATGTGGCTGAGGTCTCTACCTGGAACTCATCATCTAGGAGGCACCAAAGACAATCCCTGTGACTTCCAGCTTGCCTGCAGTAAGAGCTTTCTGTTTCTTTAGGTCCCACTGAAAGGTGGGGGACCAAATAGACAGGAGCAAGGAGAGCTGTGAGATGGGGAAAATGTCTCCAAACCCAAAGATGCCCACCAGATATACTTTCTTAACCTCAAAGGGGGCTTCGAGGGAGAGTAACTTTTTGAAGTCTGGGTCAGGGATGTCCCTGCCTTTTTATTAGGGGCTATTTATTGCCCAGCCACGTGTGACCAGATATCCAAACCATAACCATGAAGAGAACTTGGACAGGGTCAGGGGCAGAACCTCTGATCAGGATGTCCTCTACGCCGTGCCCTCTGCAGAGGCCCTCTGGTGCTGAGGGTCCTCCAAGTCCTGACAGCACAGTGTGTGGGTGATGATGAGGCTGCTCAGATCTCTCCTGGGTGGCCTGGTGAAAGCATATTGTGGCCCCTGAAATGCAAAAGGAAATGGACGTTGGGAGTCTGAGAAAATGGGCCCAGAGTAAAACAGATTAGCTAAGTTTAGTACTTACTGCAAACCGAGAGCAGCCAGAGGACTGCGTGTCCTCTATAGCCACCGTGATATCAGTCAGTGGGGCATTAATTGGAGGGACAATCCTCTTCCCATTCCTTCAGTTAGTCTCCATGTGATGAAGGTCTGCCCCAGGGTAGAGGCAGATTTGGTGAAGAAAAGGACTTTTTCAGCGGAGAGTTTATAGGACTAATCTCAGCTAGAAAACTCTTGGATCTCTTAGAGCAAAGATCTGTTAGTCTGGGATGGGCAGAAGCGTCTCCTCCTTGATTCTCTCAGGACCTCAGCTTTGAGGTCATCACTCCCCTATATTAGATGGGGAAGGCCCAGATATTCTGCTTGAAAGTCCTTCCTGATTCAGCAGAAGTTCCCTTCAATAAGAGGAGTAACATTTGAAAACACACAATATCGATTCAGTTATTTCTGTAAAGAAAGAAGAAAGTGGTAAAATGACAGAAGCTTCATGTTTAGTTATTTCAGATTTTAAAAATTGGGGAAGTGCAAACAATTTCAGCAAGGTTAATTTTGCTGTGTGACAAAACAATTGTCAAGGATATGTTTAGAGAAGATTTTATTAAGGAGTTGAAGTGATGTCAGACACTTTCTAGATATGTGATTCTGGGCAAGTTACTTAACTCCCCTTGCCTACTCCTTACTGCTCTTCTGCCTTGATTCTAAGACAAAGGATAAGGATTTGAAAAAAAAGTTGAAGATAACCCATTTCTATCAATACAATGTCTTGTTCAATGCAAGATATGTCTGATGATGTTGAATCAGTCATAGTAGAAAGTTGTTTGATTTTTTAAACCCTTACCGTCTGTCTTAGAATCAATTATAAGTAATTGGTTCCAAGGCAGAAGAGTGGTAAGGGCTAGGCAGTGGGGGTTAAGTGACTTGCCCAGGATCACACAGCTAGGAAGTGTCTGAAGCCAGATTTGAACCCTGAACCTCTTGTCTCTAGGCCTGGCTTTCAATCCACAATAGTAGAAAGTTTTAAAGATGATATTTATGCTTTCCACTTTCATGAGTCAACTTATTTTAATTTTTAAAAAATTTTAGTTGTAAGAGAGTTACAGGATTTATTTAATAGGACAGACAACTAGGGAAGAAGTTTTTAATTAATTAATTCATGCTTCAAATGAAAGCAATTCAGTTTGTCCCATAGTGAAATTTCCACACATGAAGCAAAATTAATTTGAATAGAGTATGAACACATTGCAGAATACACACAAAAAAAATTTTGGCGTCAAAAAGAATGCCATGAAAACTGAAAAACATATTAGCTAATACTGTCAAAATAATTAATTTTATAAAAGCAAGACTAATTAAATTGATTATCATTTTATGCAGAGAAATGGACAGAAGTATGTCACACATGTAACACGCACAGATGTTAGGTGGCTTTCCCATGGCAGAGTTAGGTTTTATCTATGTGAACTGAGAGAAGTTCTTTGTCTTCTTCACTGAATTTCCTTTTCACTTCTTGTACCAGTGATAGGATGTGTCTGAAAAGGTAAGTATATTTAGAGGTTATCTTTTCAATAATTAACTAACATCATATTTATTTATGATATAAAATAGAAAAGTGAGAGGCTCAAAGTTTCTTAGTGTAATAATTTTATTTTGGCACAGCTAGATAGCTCAGTGGATGTAGAGGGGGGTTCTGGGTTCAAAGCTGATTTCAGATATTTCCTCACCGTGTGACCCTAGGCAAGTCACTTAACCCCAATTGTCTTGCCCTTTATTGCTCTGTCTTGGAACCAATACTTAGTATTGATTCTAAGATAGAAGGTAAGGGTTTATAAAAAAAAATTACGGCAACATATCACAAACATCATATACTACAACCAGACCAGAGGGGATTTATACCTGATTCAACAACAGGAAAACAATAATAACAAAAACAACAAAAATGATATAATTATTGTCATAGATGCTGAAAAATCTTTTGATAAAATATAACATCCATTTCTATTAAAAATACTTGAAAACATAATTATAAATAGATCATAAACTCTGAATAATGAGTCTTTCTGACTTCAGGCATCTATCTCCTGTGTCACTGAGCTGCCTCTTCTTGCTAAATTACTTCTTTTAATCTTACAGACTGCTCTACCTAAAATATTCACAATTATTTTAAATTAATTTTCTAATTTTATATTTAGTTTTGTAATAGAGTAAATATTTATATTTTATAACTCTACATAATAATATTTTATTTTGGAGTTTTTTGGACAAAAGTTATTATTGTAATTATTTTAAGCATTTGATGAATAAACCTAAAAGAATACATGCACAATATATTAAACTACAACATTTTTGTTTTTGCTGAAAGGCGATCTCAGAACAACAACAACATGAGAACCTTTGAGAACGCAGAGACAGATCTAGATGGTAGGTGATGGTAGAAGGGTGATCCCTGCTGTTCATGTCAGGAACTTTGATTCCTGAGATATATAGTTGAATTTTGGAACTGAAAGAGATCTTGGATATACATGTATACATATTAGTATAACTTTCTCCATTTTATAATTGAGGAAACTCAAAATGAATTGCAATTCTGTTTATTCTGGAGGCTTGGAATTGCATTGAAGACATGCCTTAACATCTTCTGTGCCTTGGGATAGCCATTCTCTATGATGAGGAGGAGCCCCAGATAAGCTGAATCCTGGGGAATAGTGTAAAGAGTACTGACTCTGAGGTCAAAGGAGCTGGACTCAAATCTTATCCCTGGCACTTACTGTTGTTGAAGGATCATTCAGTACTCTCCATTTCTTGCTCCTCTAAAACATTATTCTGATGACAGACATAATCACCAGAAACCATGGCCACACTCTTCATCTGAGCTGAATATATTTTAATTTTTTTTAAAATTCTTTCTTTCTGTCTTAGAGTCCACACTAAGTTTTTATTCCAAGACATAAAAGCAGTAAAGGGCTCAGCAACTGGGGTTAAGTCACTTGCTCAGGGTCACATAGCTAGGAAGTCTCTAAGGTCACATTTGAACCCAGGACTTTCTAACTCAAGAAATGACTCTCCATCCACTGAACCACCAAGTTGCTCTGACAACCTTGTTTTATGAAACCCCAAATTGACCCTAGTCTGCAAGAATACTGTCTGCAAGAAACTACCCTGACTGACCCTTGTCCCAAACTGAACAATAAACCCAAAAGTACCCCCTTGATCACCTTAGATAGATAGAAGTAGCAGATATAATAAAATATTAAACACTCTTTTTGTTTTCTTAGTTTCTTCTTTGGTACCTAGATCTCTCTCAGGTCCCCCAGTCTCTGGCTATCACATCTAAGCCTCTCCCAGACATTTTAGACTATGGCTAGTGCTGTTTCCAAGTGGGTGACAGGGCATAAGCCCTCTCCAAAAATCTATAAAAGCACACTGCATTCTGTAGTTCATTGGAAATCCCAGGTCCGAGGTTCTGTGAGTCTTCCCAGATTAATCTTCCTACCTTGATTAAAGACCTTTATTATAACTACTTTGGTAGTTCTATTTTTTTTCAGGTTGATAACTCCTACTTTTAAATTTTGTAATTACTGAAGAGTATAGAAAAGGTTTTTAAATTTAAAAAATAATATAGAAAAATCAAATGAAGTAGATAGATGAAGATAGGTAATGAGGCACAGTGATGAAGTTGTAATTTGAATATTCTGGGAACAAATGCTTCAAGCTGAGCAGGAGCTTTTCTGTTATGCCTGCCTAGTGGCAGCAGAATTTCCTATGAGAAAGGCAGTTTACCTTTTGGATGGCAATAGCTAGCCTTCCCTTAACTCTGTGCAGCAGTGTCAAGATCTATCAGATGGCAATAAAACTAGCTAGTCCTAAATCCCTGCTTCCACATTACTTGTTTGATGATCTTGTCTGAGAGGGTGGAAAATTCTTCATAACTCTTGTTTAATCTCTTACAGGAATTTTCTGTTCCCACAACTCATGTTAGGGAGTTCAGAAAAAGAAAACTCATAGAAGTCTTATGGAGGACTTCCTTCCTTTATCCTGGTCCACATCCTATCAATTAATTAATCAATAAACATTCGTATTCTGTGCGAGCCACTGAAATAAGTGCTGGGAATACAAAAGGAGTCAAAAGATAGTCGCTGCCCTCAAGGAATTCATGATCTAATGGGGAAAACAATATTCGAACAAATATTTACAAAGCAAACTATGTTCAGGATATAGAGGAAATAACAGGGAGAAGGCACTGGAATCAAGAGGGTTTGGAAAAGGCTTCCAGTAAAGGATAGGATTTTGAATGAGATTTAAAGGAAACCATATATCATTCATATTAGTTAGTGGCAAAAAATAAATCAATAAACAAAATAAGCTGCAATGGAACAAGACCAAATGAATAAACAGACAGGCAAAAAGAAAACCTGACTCTTGGATTGTATTCTGGCCAATACAAAATCTCTCCACTTCTCTACAGAAAAATGTTGCTACTTAATATTATACAATAAACAACTGTGAATGACTTGGCTATTCAGGGAAAAATAATGATCCAAGACAATTTCAAAGGATTCGTGATGAAAAATACCATTCACATCCAGAGAAAGAACTGATAGAGTCTGAATGCAGACTCAAGCATATTATATTTCATTTTCTTTCTCCATTTTTTATGTTTAAGTTTTCTCCCATAACAAGGCTAATATGGGAGAATGTTTTACATGATTATACATATAAAATCTGTATCAGATTATTTACTGTTTCAGGGAGGAGGATGAAAGGAGGGAGGGAGAAAATATGGAACTCAAAATTAAAAAAAAAGAAGGCTAAAATTGTTTTTACATGTAATTTGGGAAAAATATAAAAAACATTGCTGCCTAACAGTATCCATTTTATGTGGAACAAATATTTTGAGATGCAGACTATTTTTAATAAGAAGTAGTGAATATAAAGTAGGCTATTTGGTACAGTGGAAAGAACTCTGAAACTGGAATGAGAGGGTCCTGGATTCAAATGCTAGTTCTGTTACTTACTATTTCTTACTTCTTCTCTAAGCCTTAGTTTTCATGTAAAAGTCAAAGCTTAAACCTGTACTAAATGATCTCCAATGTTCCTTTTAGACCTAAATAAAATGATAAAGGATAAGCCCTGACCTTCTTGGGAATTATCTATATAGGGTTCAGAGAAACTAGAGAATTAAAGGCAAGACATGCCCCATCATGCACATCTGGAAAGTCCCTGGATTGCGGAGTGGCAGTGCAGAATTCATCATCATTCATTGTGCTTGACTGTAGTCAGGAAGCTGAGAAGCAAGAAAGGCATCAGTGCTTGGGTAAACAGCATGAAAAGATCACCTGCGTAATGACTACAAGCTTGAATGTCTTCTATGACAACCTTCCCTGGGAGATGATCAAAGATTCTTCCTCTGAGTCCTTTGATGAATTGCTCCTTTGGGGTACAGTTAGAAAGTAGATTCCAGGCCTCTATTTCTATAATACTGTGATAGGGTAGAAGGAAAGGAATAAAACCTTTCCGCCGCTACTAGCTCCTGGCAGTAATTATTTTGCTTGGAAGAGTCAAGTTGTGAATTTAGATATGAATGAAGCAGCTGCTGAAGGGAGTGAAAATCACATACACACATATAAGTATATATCACAGTTTACATATGTTTATCATTTACCACTCCCCCCTCCACTTTCCTGCTTTCCTTTTAATTTTGGCTGCATTTGGTTTTGTTTATGCAAAATCTTTTCAGTTTCATGTAATTAAAATGATCCATTTTGGTTCCCATTTCCTTTCTATCTTTTATCTTTTTTTTTATTTGATTATAAAATCTTCTCTTAAACTTTTTTGAGTTCCAAATTCTCACCTTCCTTCAGGCTTCTCCCCTACCCATCAAGAAGGCAAGCAATATGATATCCCTTATACAAATGTGAAGTTATGCAAAATATATTTCTATAATTAAACATTTTGCAAAAAGGAAGAAAAATAAAGAAAATGAAAAATGTTATTTCATCTGCACTCAGAGTTCATCAGTACTCTTTCTTGAAATGGATAGCATTTTTCACCATGAGTACTTTGAAATTTTCTTGGATCATTGGATCAGAGTAAGTCTTTCAGTTGATAACATTGCTGTTGCTATATACAATGTTTTCCTGTTTCTTCTCAAGTTACTTTGCTTCATGGCATATGTCTTTCTAGGCTTTTCTGAAACCGTCCTGCTCATCATCTGTTATAGCACAATAGTATTCCTTCAGAATTATATGCTAGAACTTGTTCAGTCACTCCCTAGTTGATTGATACCTCCTGGTTTTCCAATTCTTTGTCACCATAAAGAGAGCTGCCAGAAATTTTTGAACAAATGGATCCTTTCCCCTTTTCTTTGATCTTATTGGGATATAGACCTAATAGTGGTAGTGCTAGGTCAGAGAGTATACATAATTTTATAGTCCTTTGGCCGTAGTTTCAAATTGTCCCTAGACTGGTTGGATCAATTCACCATTCCAGCAATAGTACATATGTCCCTATTTTTCTACATCTTGTCCAGAATTTATCATTTTCCCTTTCTGTCATTTGCGCCAGTTTGATCAGTGTGAGTAGGTATCTCAGAAGTGTTTTAATTTTCATTCCTCTAACTATAACTAGCTAGTGGTGATAATACATGTCCCTCCCTCTGATCTTTATTTGCTCTTGGGTTTGTCATTTTAAAATAATTTCTATTTATCCTCATAATTTCTAGTGCTTTTAATAGAAATAAATGTTATAGTTTATAAAAATTTTTTCTTCATCTATTTTTGGTATTTTATTGATATGGACAATTATGTTTATAGTTTTCCTAGGGTTGGACCAACCTTGCATTCCTAGTATAAATCTCACCAGGCCATAAGGGTATGATCTTTGAAATATGTTGCTGTAATCTTGGTAGTATTTTATTAAAAAAAAATTTTCATCCCTAATTCATTAAGGGAATTGGCCAATAATTTTCTTTCTTTCTTTCTTTCTTTCTTTCTTTCTTTCTTTCTTTCTTTCTTTCTTTCTTTCTTTCTTTCTTTCTTTCTTTCTTTCTGATTCTCCCTGGTTTAGGTATGAAGACTATATTTATGTCATAGAAGGAATTTTATATGACTCTCTCTTTACCTATTTTAAGTAGTTTATCAGTATTAGGATCAAGTGTTCTTTAATTGTTTGCTAGAATTCACTCGTAAACTCATCTAGTCCTGAGATTTTTTCTTAGGGACTCTATGGCTTTGAAAGTTAGCAGTAGTAGAAAAATTCATTGTAAAAGTCCCAGGATGCACTTTGGTCAAAGTGACCAGTCCTGTACAAAAGGGTCTCTTATGCTTTTTTCCAGGACTTTTAATTTGCTATACTTACATCAAGAATGATCCCTGTAAGTCTCCCCTTCTACTCTGTAAGTTTCTTTTTTGCCTTTAAAAATTTATCAATGATGCTGATCAGGGTTTCAGACTAAGCTGGAAATGTCAGCAAACCCATTGACTCTGCATGTCTCATGAGCATATTGATGTCAATGTATTTGACTTGTGTGATATGTTTGCTATCATTTCAAAGTTAATTTGCTCATAAGCTTGCTCCCAGACTTTTTTGTGTGAATTTTATGAGGAACATGAGTTACTTTAAGGAATGCAGGATTGATTCAATATTGGGAAAACTATAAGCATAATTGACCAAAACAATAACAAAGATAACCAAAGTCTTTTGATTAATAGATGCAGAAAAAGCTTTTGACAAATCCCAAGATCTATTCTTATTTTAAAAAGCACTAGAAAACATAGGAATAAAGGGAAATTTTCTTACAATGATAAGTAACATCCATCTAAAGTCAAGAGCAACTTTGTGATGGCAAAAAATTGGAAAATAAGGGGGTGTCCCTTAATTGGGGAATGGCTAAACAAATTGTGGTATATGATGGTGATGGAATACTGTGCTATAAGGAATTATGAACTGAAGGATTGCTATATGAACTGGGGGAACTTCAATCAACTGATGCAGAGTGAAATGAGCAGAACCAGAAGAACATTGTACACAGAAAGTAAAATATTGTGGAAAAATACAGTGTAATGGACTTTGCTACTAGTAGCAATGCGACAAGTGAGGAAACTCCTGAAGGACTTAAGGGAAAGAATGTTATCCACATTTAGAGAAAGAACTATGGGAATAGAAATGCAAAAGCAAAACACATGACATCACTTATCACATGTATATGTGGACATGTGATTTGGGGTTTAGGTTTTTAAAAATCACTCTATAGCAAAAATGAATAATATAGAAATAGGTATCAAATGATGACATTTGTACAACCCAGTGGAATTGCTTGTTGGCTCTGGGGGATGGGGGAGAAGAGAGTAGGGAAAGAAAATGAATCATGGAAACATGGAAAAATATTTAAAAAGAAAAATAAATAAAGTATAAAGTCAAGAGCAAGCATTATCTTTAATAGGAATAAATTAGAAATATTCCCAATATGATCAGGGATGAATGAAACATGTCCATGATCCCTACTATTTATTCAGTATTATACTAGAAATCCTAATTATAACAAGATAAGAAAAAGAAATAGAATTAGAATAGGTAATAAGAAAATAAAACTAGCTCTTTTTACAGTTGATATGAAGGTATATTTAAAGAATACTAAAGAGCCAACAAAAAAGTTAGAAAACAAAATAATAGAAACATGGAACAACTTTGGCAAAGCTGTATAATATAAAATAAATCTACATGAATCATCAGGATCTCTATATATTTCTAATAAGAAATAGCAAGAAGAAATAGAAAGAGAAATTCCATTTAAAATGCAGACCACAGACAGTAGAATATACTTGGAAGTCTATCTGCTAAGACATACCCAGGAATTATATAGGAACTATATGAACAAAATTACAAAATATTGTTCACATCAATAAAGACAGATCTAAACAGCTAGAGAGATATTAGTTGCTTATGGATAGACTAGGTTAATTTGATAAAATGATAAGTCTACATAAACTAATGTACTTTTTGAGTACCATGCTATTCAAACTGTCAAAGGATTACTTTCTAGAACCTACAAAATCAATAACAAAATTCAACCAGAATAACAAAAATGTCAAGACTATTAAGAGAATCCATGAAAAGAAATGTGAATGAAAATGGGCTAGTACAATAAAGGCAAACCTATGTATGGCACATGTTCTGAAAAAGACTCTCTGTGGGCATGCCTGCAGTTACCCACCAGTGTTCATTACTAGAAAGTCAGAGGAACTCCTGGCAGAGTTGTTCCCTCCCCATGAGCCTGAGGACGTTGCTCACTTTGACACATTAATACCACTACTAGGTCTATATTCCAAAGAGATAAAAGAAAGGGAATAGAATCTATTTGTACAAGAATAATTCCTTTTTTCTTTTTAAATTACTTAGTTTGTTACATTAAAATTCTTAGGTATCTTCCTCTCCTCCCTACACTAGAGAAGGCATTTAACAAAAGGATGTGTTTTTGTAAAATGATGTCTTGCTTGTTTCTGTTTATCAATTCTTTCTCTGAAGGTGGACATATACAAGTTATTCTTCAAACAATATTTTTGTTGTTGTACATAAGATTCTCTTGATTCTGCTCACTTTACTCTTCATAATTTTATGTCTTTTAAATTTTTAAAAATTAACCTGCTCATAATTTCTTACCATGAAGTTGTATACCATCAAAATCATATGCCACAACTTGTTTAGCTACTCCCCAATTGAAAATGGGCATCTCTTCCATTTCCAGACCTTTGCCACTACAAAGAAAGCATATATATACATATACATATATATATGTATTTTATTTTTTTTTAATTTTTAATTTTTTTTAGATCCTTACCTTCCATCTTGGAGTCAATACTGTGTATTGGCTCCAAGGCAGAAGAGTGGTAAGGGCTAAGCAATGGGGGTTAAGTGACTTGCCCAGGGTCACACAGCTAGGAAGTGTCTGAGGCCAGATTTGAACCTAGGACTTCCCATCTCTAGGCCTGGCTCTCAATCCACTGAACTACCCAGCTGCCCCATATATTTTTCAATATATAGATTCATTTTCTTTTTCATTGATCACCTTAAGAAACAATTCTAATAGTGGTATTGCTGGGTATGCACAATTTTATAACTCTTTGGGTATAATTCCAGATTGCTTTCCAAAATGGTTGATTCAGTTCACACTTAAACCAACAGTTTATTACTGATCCATTTTTTCTATAGCCTCTCTAACATTTGTCATTTTCCCCTTATATCATTTTAGTCACTCTAATAGGTATGAGATGATATAGACAGTTTTTGGATGTAGAAATCAAAGTTATATATAACCATATGAAAAATACTTTAAATCATTATTGATTAGAGAAATGCTAATCAAAGCAACTCTGAGATATTGCACATCTATCAGAAGAATATTTCTAGCAGCTTTTTTTGTGGTGGCAAAGAGTTGGAAATTGAGGGGAACTCCATTAATTGGAAAATAGCTGAATAAGCATTTCTTTGTGTAACTATTGATTGCTTTGATTTCTTCTTCTGAAAACTGCCTGTCCATATACTTGAACTATTTATGATAGTGCTGGAAAACTATTGTGGTATAATATGGTTTCAGAAAAACTTGGAGGACTTATGTAAACTTTTTCAAACTAAAGTGAGCAAAACCAGAACACTATATACATTAACAGCAGTTTTGTATTGATGATTAACTGTGAAAGTCTTATCTACTCTGATCAAGATTGATCCAGTATAATTCCAGAGGACTCATGATTAAAAATGTTATCCACTTCCAGAAAGAGAATTGAATAATTCTGAATACACTGAAGCATGCTTTCCCCACTTTATTTTCCTTCCTTTTTTTTGTAGGATGACTAATTTGGAAATGTGGTTTGCATGACCTCACATATATTACTGATATCATGTTGTTTGGCTTCTCAATGGGTAGGGCAGGTGCAGGATAAAGAGAATTTGGAGCTCAAAAATTATTTCAATAAATGTTAATTAAAAATGTAATTGGGAAACATTTAACAAAGTTTTAAAAAATCATAAATGCCATGACCCAAAAAGAACCTAGCTACCTTACTTCAAAAAAATCTTTTTTTTTTAAATTGCCCTGATTTCTTAGGACCAAAGAGCAAAGTAGAAGTAGAAATAATCTAGTTACTTCCTGAAAGAACCCTCCCAAATGGAAACTTGTCAGGATATCATAGCCAAAGTCCAGAGATCTCAGATCAAAGAAAAATTGCAATCAGAAAAAAGGAATATAAGTGCCAAGGAGCTTCAGTAAAAATTATATATAATTCAGCAGCCCCCACTATAAAAAATTAGAGAGTTTGGAATGCAATATTTCAGAAGGCAAAGAATATAGACTTGTAGCCAACAATAACTTACTCATGAAAACTCAGCATAATTCTATAAGGGGAAAATGGATTTTTAATAAAATGGAGACCTTCCAAGCATTCCTGAAAAAAAAAAAAAAAAAAAAAGCTATGTAGGAGCTTAGGAGTTTAAACATTGTAGGTAAAAGAAACACAAATAGTAAACCAAAATGAAGAATCATAAGGTTAAACTGCTGATATTCTAACATTGGAAAATGATGCATGTGTCCCCTTTAAACTTTGATGTTTATCAAAGGTATTTTATTAGACAATGCATAGAAGTAGTTTTGTTTTTATTAGACAAGGCATAGGAGTGGTTTTATTATGTGTCTAATGATCTTAATAAAAGAATGGAAAGAAAGTGAAAGATAAAAACACTAGGGTTGGGGAGGCAAAGGAATGTTAGAGAAAATTATGTCAGAGTATTCAAGTAAACATCTACACATGAGAAGGAAGAGATGGGGGAGCATCTGACACTTGAACCCTACTCTCATCTGAACTGGTAAAAGGAAAGAAGAACACATAGTTAGATACAGAAATAAATTTAACTCCACAGGAAAATATGATGAAAAAGGAAGAGAGGGGAAATTTGTTGGAGGATAAATAAAAGGAAGGATTAATTAATCTTAAGAAAAACAAAATTCTAGGTTATTAAACTATACATCTTTTTTTAGGTGGTTAAAAAAGGGAATCTATTGGGGGACATGCCTATGGATTGGGAAATGGCTGAACAAATTTGGGTATATAACTGTGATGGAATACTATTGCTATGTAAGAATTGATAAAGAGGATAGTTTCAGAGAAACTTAAGAAGATTTGTATGAAGTGATTGTAAGGGAAGTAAACAGAACCAGGACAAGTAAAAGCAAACAACTTTGAACAAATTAGGAACTCTGATTGGTGAAAGGATTAAGCACAATTTCAGAAGACTAATGATGAAACATACTACCCACCTCTTGATAGAGAGGTGGAAGATTCAGTATAGAATGAGATGAATATTTATTTTTTACATGGCCAATAAAGAAATTTATTTTGTTTAGCTAAATATGGTTGTAGCATGGATCTTGTTTTTCTTTCATTCTCACTTGGGGATGAAAGGATATTTGAAGTTGAAATTGAATTTGATTGAAATTGAATTAAAAAAATAAATACTTAAAAAAAAACATTTAAAACCAGTGAACTTGATTTCTGTTCTTACAACTATAGATGCATTTATAATGCCCTCTCTGGGCTTACTCCTGAATTTGTATTCTCATTGGCAGTTTAGATCCCTGGAGGGGGGTTACTTCTTTCTTGAAGTACCCCTGAGGGGTTAAGTGCTTTTATGGTATTAACACTTATGGGACTATACTAATATATTCCACATTCATTACCAGTTAGACTGCCAGCGTTAATTAACTTCTTGTTTGGTGCATTTGACAAACAGTTATAAGAACGGTTACTATAAAACCAATCTTTCTAAGTGTCTTACTGAAAAAGAAATAAAAACTAATATGAAAGTGGTATCTATAAAAAATAAAATGAATATAAAAGGATAACTTTAAAAGTATTATGGTTTTTTTAAAGATTTATTAGGAATAATAGAAAATTATAGAAAATATAGAAAAATCTATAGAAAATCACACACACCATACTAGCTTAAGCAGTTTAAAAAGTGCATTGTTGGCTGCCACCACCATGGTGGATAGAGAGCAAGAAGGAAGTGAAATGACAGCCCCTCAGTTTTATCCCTCTGTCTATGTCATTGTGTAATGACAGGAAGCCAGTGGGCTCATGGGAAATGTAGTTCACAGACCCCAAAATTTCCAATAACACATACCTTTCACAAGTACGGCCAAAGGCCATACTTGGGGACAGCATTTCTCTAATCCCAACTATGGAGAGGCTAAGGCTAGTGGATCTCTTGACTTTGAGAGCTCCGAACTGCAATTCTCAGCATGCTGATGAAATGTCTATACTGGGTAAAGCAACACAGGAGATCAACAGGTTGCTGAAGGAGGGTCAGGATGTCCTAGGATGTAAACAGTACAAGTCAAAGTTTCTGGGCTGATCAAATTGGGATCTGGCTATAAGTAACCTCAGCCTGGGCAAGACAGTCTTGGGGAAAAAAATAAAAGAAATAAATAAAATAAAGAAAAAAAGAAAAAAAGAACTTTGACTAGGGAAAGGATTTTTATTCAAGTTTTGTTAGTCTTTTAATTAAAAAATTTTTTTCATTAAATGAATGAATGGATAATTGAATGAATAAGGAAACAAAAGCAGTAACTATGTCCCAGGCAATTTGACAAGCCCTAAGGATACAAATACAAAAGAATCTGTGCTCTCAAGTAATTTATGTTCTAATGTGGTCAAATAGGACATATAAAGGAGAAATAAGCAAGAAAGGGTGTTTTGGTCTGAAAAGTCATAGGAATGGTGAGTGATGCTACAGATCAATTGATTTACACATTCTTTTTCAGAAGCATTCATATTTAGATTTGCTTATTCAGTTAAATCTTCTTTCAATTCAAATTCAAATATCATGGAGCTATAACCAAGATAACACAAAATTTGGCAGTTTCTACATTTTAAAAAACTTTTATCTTCCATCTTAGAATCAATACTATGTGTTGGTTTCAAGGTAGAGTGGTAAGGACTAGGCTATGGGGATTAAGTGACTTGCACATCTAGGTCACATATCTAGAAAGTGTCTAAGACAATATTTGAACCCAGAACATCCCATTTCTAGGTCTGTCTCTCAATCCACCGAGCCTCTTAACTGTCCCTATAGCAGTTTCTACATTAAAGGATTGGAGGCCTTGGAATATGATATGCTGTAGGGCAAAGGAACTGGGATTACAACCAAGAATCACCTTCCTAGAAAAACAGCATAATCCTTCAGAGGAAAAAATTAATATTTATGAAATACAGGACTTTCAAGCATTCCTGAGGAAAAAGCCAGAATCAAGTAGAAAATCTGACATTCAAACAAAAGACTCAAGAGAAACATAAAAAGGTAAAGGTGAAAGAGTAATCATGAGGGACAGAATAAAAAGAGAAGAGCAGATGAAAATGGGATGAAGGGAAATACATGGTTTATAATCATAACTATGAATGTAAATAGGATGAACTCCATAAAATGAAAGCAGATAGAATGAATTAGAAACCAGAACCCAACAATATGTGTTGTTTACAAAAGATTCACTTGAAACAGAAACACATAAAAATTAAATAAATTGTTGGTGGAGTGTTAACTGGAAAAAACACAGAAACTATTCAATAGTCAGAAAAATCTCTCTTTAATTAAGGAAAGGGGTTCAGTGCTTTCCTCTAGGCCTCCTCACAGAGCTGCACTCTACACGCCCATGCAGAGTCCCAAGACCCTGGTTGCTCTGGTCACTGACCCCTGGGAGAGCCAAGGGGGGCTACACTGACAACTCCCAAGAGCCATTAAAGTGGGAAGTTTAAATACCTTTCTAGGAGAACATGAGGACTGAGAATGAGAAGGATAGTTTATTGGCTTTACAATGGTAACAAAGGAAAATGAGGAGCCCAGACAGGAATAACAGTGAGGGGCTGATGCTTTACAATGAACACAAAAGGGGAAGATCCAGCCAAGGGTAAAGGTCTTTGGTCTAAGGGGAGAAAACATTAGTACAAAAAGAGATATTTAACACCTGATGGGATAAGTCATCCTCACTCAAACTACTTTAAGGTCTATTGTTAGTCTGAAACTCATGAAGTTGAACTTTTCCCTCAGGGAGAAACTCTCCTGTGATAAGGTCAAACTTGGGACTTTTCACCTTTAAGCTAACTAAACTGGGGATCATCAAATCTTATTGGGCTAAAAGTTTGGGGGTTTCTAGAGTCCACATTGACAAGAGTAATGAACTGGTCCAGTCATTCTGGAGAACAGTTTGGTACTAGGATCCAAAGACCCTTCATACCTTCTGTCACAGTGATAACACTAGGAAGTCTGTACCCTAAAATGATCAAAGAAAAAGGAAAATAACCTCTATATACAAATATTTTTATAGCAATTCTACTTTTGGTTGCAAAGAATTGGAAATTAAGGGGATGACCATCACTTGGGGATTGGTTAAACAAGTTGTGGCAGATGATTATGATGGAGTACTGTTGTTCTATAAGAAATGAAGGGAATGGTTTCAGAAAAACCTAGCAAGACCTTATGAAATGAGACTAAGTAAGGTGAGAAGAACCAGAGATATTTGTGTACAGTAATAACAATGTTGTAATGGTGATTAATTGTGAAAGACTTGGTTACTTTGATCAATACAATGAACCAAGACAAATCCAAAGGATTCATGATGAAAAAGTGCTATCCATCTCCAAAGAAAGAACTAATGATATTAAACAAACCTACGGAAACAATTGGCATTTCTATATACTATCAACAAAACCTGGGGGCAGGGGAACGAAGGGGGGAAGGAATATAGAAAGAAATTCTATTTAAAATAACCACAGACAATAAAAAATATCTGGAAGTCAACCTGCATGCAAGCCAAACCCAAGGACTTTATGAACATAATTATGAGATACTTTTCATGCAGATCTGAATAATTGGGGAAATATTAATTGCTCTTGGGTAGCCTGAGCCAATATAATCAAAATGACAATTCTACCTAAGTTAATTTACCTTATTCAGTACAAAAGAAGAAAAATAAAGTTTCGAAAGACATGCTTCAATCTGCATTCAGAGTTTATCAGTTCTTTCTCTGAAAATGGATATTTTTTATCATAGGTTCTTTGTTATTATCTTGGATCATTGTCTTGGTCAGAGTAGCTAAGTCTTTCATGGGTGATTATCCTTACAATATTGCTCTTGTTATATACAATGCTCTCCTGGTTCTGTTCACCTGACTTTGTTCATATGAATCTTCCTACATTGTCCTTTAATTCTTTAAGGAGTGCTTCATGATTGAATCTATATAAGACTTTTCTGTACTTTGGAAGGTCAATCTCCAGATATTTTATACATTTTGTAAGTATCTGGAAGGTATTTTTCTATTATTGATCTTTGTGTTTTGTTATTATTATAAAGAAATGTTATTGATTTTTAAGGATTCATTTTGTAGTATGGCACTTTCCTGAAGTTCTTAATTATCTTAATTATTTGTTGATTTATTGGGGTTTTCCAAGTATATGATCATATACAGGCAAACAAACATGGTTTTATTTTCTCTTTACCTATTCCTTTAATTAAAGTTATTGTCAATATTTTCATTACTATTTCAAATAATAGTCAGGAGGATGTGAATCTCACTTCACTTCTGTATTTATTAGAAATGGTTCTTGTGTATTCTCATTTCATCTGATGCTTGCTTTTGGTTTTAGATAGATGCTTTTTATGATATTAGGAAAAGATTCCTCTATCCCTATACTTTGTAGACTTTTTAACATGAAAGAATGTACTTTGCCACAGATTTTTTTCTGTATCTATTAAGATGATCATGTGGCTTGGGATGTTTTTAATACGATTGTTTATTATTTTCTTAATATTGCACCATTCTTATATCTTTTTAATAAATCCCTCTTGATCATAACAAATGAATTCTTACATAAACTACTGTAATCCATCTGACAGAACCTTGTTTAAAACATGTTAGTTATTAAGAATAATTTGTGAAGTGCTAGAACTAGCTATTCTCTAAAAGTTTGGTAGGATTCTCCTATGAATCCATGAGGTCCAAAATTTTGTCCCTTGTTTAATAGTTCATTTATAGATAAATATATTTCCTTTTCTGAGATGGTATTATTTAAGATCTCTTTCTGGACTTTTGATAATTTTAGTATTTTAAATTTTTGAAGTTATACTTCTATTTGCTTTGTGTTTTCAGTTTTATTAGCATATACTCATATGTTTTAATTATTTTTATTTCTTCTGGTTTTGCTGTGATTTTACTTTGTCATTGGCTTTTTAAAAATTGATTTGGTATTCTGCTATCTTCTTTTTAATCAGATAAGCTAAGGGCTTGTCAATTTTATTAGTTTTTTTAAAACAACTTTTAATTTTATTTATCATTTCTGTGGTTTTTCCAATTTGTCTATTTGCCCTCTAATTTTTATTATCTTCTCCTTTATGCTCATTTTTTGTTGGTTCTCTAACTTTTAAAAATTCACATTCTATTCATTAATTTTCTCTTTTTTCTATTTGTTAATATATGATTGTCAAGATGTTTTCCCCCTGAGAAATGCTTTATCAGCATTTCAGAAAAGTTGGCATGCTGTTTCAGCATTATCATTCTCTTTTACATAGTAGATTTTTCTATAATTTTTTAGCCCACTCATTCTTTAATTTTTCATTGTTAATTCTCCATTCATGTGTATATCTTTTGTTTGTGCTCCTTAAACCAATTTCTATTCTTGTTGCATTATGGTCTGTAAAGGATGTAGTAACTATTTCTGCTTTTTTACATTTACAATATGTCTTGCAATATACCTGCACCCCAACACATAGTATAAAGGTTAAAATTAATAGTTGGACAGTGATTATATGAAATTATGTGGTCACCAATATCTATTATATCTCAAATCAGAAATTTATTTACAAATATTCACAAAATGGAGAGGATAATAAAGTGGAGAAATGTGAAGATATTAGAGAGGACATCTATCTTAATCCAGTCAGAGATTAATTAGCTCTCAACCAGGAAGGCCAGTAGTGAGTAACCATGTGGCCTCCTCCAAGATGGAAGCTAGTTTCTCTAGAAACTAGGAAAGGAGTCAGCCTTTCACTCACCCCACAAAGTAATAGTCCAAGTTGAAACTGAGCTCCAAGCCCCCAGTCCAAGCCAAAGTCTCCAGAAAAGCTCCTTCAAAGACTATCTAAGACTGTCTTTGGAAGACAGACTATCTTCTCAAAGGCAATCTGCTCCGAGGGAGTTCTGGGCATGCTTTGGTGCTTAAGGTGTCAATTCTTATCAAAGGCTTCTGAAGGTGTCAACTCTGATCACAGGATTCACAAGTTTCTGGAATTGTCACTCATTTTAGTAAGTAACTTGTGAACTCCTCCATTTAATTCAAGCTTTTTGTTGGTTCAATCAAAATGTAGATGAAGGAGAGTTAATCCTGTCTTCAGTCTAGTTAAGTACCAAGTAGGGGTATTTAATTAAGTTAGTGTTAACTCAAGATAAACAGTAGAGTAAATAATTCTCTTTCACAATAGTCAACTTTTGTAAAAGTTCTATGTGGCTGCAGAGAAATATGTGTATTCCTTTACTGCCCCATTTAGGTGAAACTATGAGATTTTTAACTCTAGTTTCTCCAGATTTTTGTCTAGTTCCATATTTTCCCTATTATCTTTCTGCTTTTCTGCTAGACTTAATCAAAACTGACATAAGTATTTTGAATTCTCCTGTCACTGTTGTGTTACTGTTGACATCTTCTTGAAGTACAAATGTTTCCTGTATGAATTTGGATAAACTAAGACCTTTGGTACATATGAGTTTATTAATGGTACTGATTTGTTGTCTATGGTTCCCTTTAAAATAATATAGTTTCTTTGGTTTTTTGAATTTGAATTTTTTGAATTTTTTTTTGCATTTCCTGATAGCAGGATGGCAACTCCTGCTTTCTTTGATTCATTTGATGCATTATACAATTTTTTCATTCCTTCAGTTTTATTATATACATATATATTTACATATATATGTGCATATATACACATGCACAAAATCTTTTAAAAAATATTTCGTATAAGCAACAGATTTTAGGGTTTTGTCTTTTTATCCAATCTGTCACTCTTTCATTTTATTGAATTGTGTAATCCATTTGCATTAAAAAAAACCCTTACCTCCTGTATGCATTAGTTGCAAGGTAGAAGAATTGTAAAGGTTAGGCAATGGGAGTTAAGTAACTTGTCCAGAGTCAGATAGCTAGGAAGTATCCGAGGTCACTTTTGAACCCAGGACCTTCTGTCTCTGGCCTGGGTGAAATGATAAATGCCATCTGTACCCTCCCTTACTATTTAGACAGGAATAAAAGAACTGATGTAATATGAAGCAACATGTAAACAGCTAGTAGATATTGCTTCTCTAGGGAGAGTCTCCCCTTTGCCAATCTCTGATGAATCTTCCCAAGGCTCTGGAGGAAAAATGTTAATTATCTGTGAGTGAACCTGAGTCCTAGAAATTCCATGAGGAGAAATTCATCAATGTCCCTCAAAGTCCTAGGATCCTTGGGGAAAAATAGTCCACCCTTTTCTTCTTGCTATTTTAGGCAGTTTCATGCTTTCTAAAGTCTAAAGACTTCTTTCCAAACTATAACTAAAGGAACAATATTCATTTCTGATTCTGACAAGACTTGCTGAATCTTATCTCAACTCTCTCTTTCTGCTTACTAATGCTGCAACTGTCTGCAGGAAGTTGCCTTTTCCAAACTGAGATGAATAGAGGTATGTCCTCCTAGCTCTGTTCTTCCCCCTTCAGACTTGTCTTTAGTAGCAATGAATTTTCTTGCTAAGAGGGAGCTAGAAGTGGAAGTTTTTGAGATCAGTTGGCAGGAAAGAATAGCCAATTTGGTCAGATAAAATCTCAGGCTAAAACTGAGAGGTAGAGTTTTCAGGGATGATGGTCATCTCTTCTACCCTCAATCTTTAAAAAAGACTCAACAGCTTAATTGATCTGTGTAGGAGCCCACCTATTAGAGGGTAGCCCCAACTTGCCAGTCCTTGAAGATCCTCATCCAAATTTGACTTAAAAAATGTTTCTTGGACTTACACATGCCTCATGATCTCCCTCATGGTCAAAAGTCATATTTGACATGAATGGCTGATTAATTTTTCTCTGAAAGAAGCTGTACCAAATGATCTTGACTTAATAAACAGACTCTCAAGATTAGAGCCAATTAGTTCAACTGAGATTGAATCTGAAACTACACAATCATTATTTAAAATTTCTAATAGATGGCTAGAAATTCCTTGAACACCATAGATCTTACAACATTCAAATCCAACTCAGTACCTATTAAGTAAATATTTATTTCAAGGAGTCATAATAAAATGAAATAACTGTAATATTCCGAGTTCTTTAGAAGATGGTTCTATGTTAATATCAACTATGTATCTATTTCAATTCTTCCCTTTTGTGAAGTATCTTTGCTTCCCTTTGGGTTGTAGAAAATGAAATAGAAAATAGAAAACAGTAGAAACTTGTGCAAATTTCATAATTTTGTATAGCTGAATTCATAGTCATTCTGCCAAAAGGGAGAAATAAATATGTTATATTACAAGTTCTAGAGCACTAGATCAGAACTGAGGAATTCACTCTTTTCATTTTTCCTGTTGGAGGGAGACTTTTCAGCCAGCTAAAAGCTATGATCCTAGTACAAGGCAGGGTCCATTATGGCTATATTCCTGTGATCAGAGCTTCAAGGCTCCTTTTTTGAACTGGCTCCTATGCATCTAAAACAGGCTAGGTTTTGAAGGCTTGTGTGTACAACGAGGGAAGTGACATTAGGAGGAATGTGGAGATGGAAAGTAAAGTAGATGGGTGGGGATGTCCAATTACAGATGAACCTTTCAAAAACTTTTATAGGACTTAAGGCATTCCAAGGGTCAGCATCCACACTCACAACAGTTTGCGAGTTCATTTTGATGTAATTAATTTTACCACCCAAACACAGAACATATTAGTTAAAAAACAATGACAATTTTATCAAATAGCATAGCAAATAAAGTGATTAAAAATTTATCCATTCACATCTTGGGTCTACCCTTTGGGTACACGATCCTGCAGTTTATCGTACTAACATGGGGAAAGGCACACCAATAATAGAGAATAAGTTTGAACAGGAAATATACATCCCTACTATGCATTTAGAGACATATAACCAGGCAACACATGTGAAAAGATAACTTCCAGAAACAATGTCTAGAGTAAGTAAATGGAAAGCATGAATACAGAAGGAGGAGTTGGGGGTGCTACTGAGGCTGGGGTAACTCATACTTCATCCTGCTACCTATGTTTGCTATTACATTGTCTCACTGCTCTCTTCTGGATAGTGTTTTTGATCTCTGCTGGGCATCAAATTGTCTCTCAAGCATCTTGGATGGTTTTGGGGTTGCTACAGAGCCATATAATGTCATATAGAGCCTTTTCTCCTAAAAAATGGTCTACTGAGCTGTCTGTTCCCAACTAATAAAATGATTTCCTTAGAAAGGGTCTACCTGCCTTTTTCTAATCTAGTACATAACTATAAATCATCAGACCTAGCCTGGAAAAGCTGACGAAGAATGGAAAAATACCTCCAGGATAAGAATAGATTTATCCTCATTTTACTCAGTGTTTTTGAGATTGGTTTGAAGGCCATGGTCCCAGATTACTATCTGACTCAGGGTTAGGAAAAGCCTTTTAATTAATGCCCTATTTCATTCTGAATGGGAGTTTGTGTTCACAAACTATAGGTTGGTCTGGTTATTATCTCCCTAAGCAGTACAAGTGAAACAATATGAATATTTCTCTTCAAACTCCCTTTTCAAAATACTTTAAACTATTTTTTTAGTTACACTTCATCAACCTTCATATTTTCTTTAAGTCTGGTTGTTTCAAGGAAAGAACCTTCAGTAGACTAAAATATTTTTTCTAGGAAATCATGACTTTTAAATTTTCTTCCAATGAAGAATGGTGTGTTTGTATTTGCTACCTCACTTAAGAAAGCAAATATCTGAAGTTTTAGTTCTCACATGTTTCCATTGATTTCAGAGCTTCTCCTGCTCTAGACTTTCTATCATTCTTGTCTTCACTGATGCCATCAGGTGACTCCCAGCAAAGTGACATGCAGTACATAAATGGAAGTTTTCTGGATAATTTCATCCTAATGGGTTTCTTCAACTACTCATGGCTGGATCTACCACTTTTCCTCATCCTTCTCATTTCCTACATCTTCACTTTAATAGGGAACATTGCTATCATCCTTGTCTCTCAACTTGATAGTCAACTTCACAGTCCAATGTATTTTTTCCTCACTAATCTCTCTTTTCTGGGTGTCTGTTTCACCACAACCACTGTGCCCCAGATGCTGGTCAACTTAGGAGGTCCAAATAAAAGAATTACTTATGTGGGCTGTGTAGCTCAAGTCTATGTGTTTCAGTGGCTAGGTTGTACTGAATGTGTCCTTTTAGGTATGATGGCTTTGGATCGCTATGTGGCTGTCTGTGAACCTCTGAGATACTCTGTTATCATGCATGACCAGTTCTGCCTACAATTGGTCTCCATTGCCTGGCTTATAGGTTTGGCCAATTCATTGCTGCAGTCCACACTCACAATCCAGCTACCCCTGTGTGATCATAGAGCAATGGACCACTTCTTTTGTGAATTGCCCAGTCTCATTAAAATGGCTTGTGTAGACACCACAGTCAATGAGATTACCTTGGCAGTAGTTGCCACCTTCTTGGTTTTTGGTCCTCTTTCTATGATCTTCATCTCTTACTGCTACATTATTCAAGCTGTGCTTCAAATCCCCTCTGCTGATGGAAGGCAAAAGACTTTCAATACCTGTTCTTCACACCTATTAGTAGTATTTCTTTTTTATGGTCCTGGAATCTATATCTATATGCAGCCTTCAGGAAATGGTTCCCAAGATTTGCCCAAGTTCTTGACTCTCTTTTACTGTATCATCACCCCCATGGCTAACCCCTTCATCTATACTCTGAGAAACAAGGAAGTAAAGGGAGCACTGAAGAGACTTCTTAAGAAAGGCTTCTTGATCAAGCAAAGATAAGAAGAGAAATATATTTTTTGTGAATCTGCGATGTACTATGGTCATCATCCCAGGAGACCAAAAGTCTTCATTTATTTCCCTTGTCAATTCCCGCACTCGACTTTCTTTAAAATCCTGATCAAAACTCATTTCTTCAAAGAAAAATTTCCAATTAATTATACCCAGATTTGCTTAATTTATTAATCTAATACTATGTATCTTAAGCATTTCATACATATATTGTACTCAGGATGCAGACAACCACTAAAGATATTGTGTAAGACATTTTTTTGTCCTGATTTATACTTTTGCATACATTACTCTGTTTCTAACTAATTACAATGTGTTACCAATCTCTCCTATTAAACTAAGTAACCTCATTAAAGATAGAGCATATTTCATCTATTTTTTTTTGTGTTGTCCAAATAGCACACTTCACCAGGTCCTAATCTTAGATCATTCCCATTATCTGTTAATTTTGCTCTTTTTCATATGATGCTGAATGGACCTGAAAAATAATGAAATTTGATAATACATTTACATGGCATAATCTCAAGTGGACGTTTGTTATAGCAAGGCAAATATTTTGTGTCCTGCCCCTTAATTCACTATCCCCATCACTATAGAGGTTATTTCTTCACAGGCTCTAGGGAGGGATGATCCTTAGTACACTCTGCCTGTGCTGATTGGCCAGTTACAGAGCTTCTGCCTGCATCCTTATAGCAACCTGTCAATGTCCATATACCAACCCACCTACGTGGCAACCCACATGATTCCTCCCTTCAAATAACATAGGGCCTAGAACCTGGATTGGGGCAAAATCAGCCTTCTTGAACTACTTTCTGCTGAATAGGGGCACAGGATCAGGGATGGGCATAGGGCTCTGTTTTATTGGTGGAGTGGAGGTCATCACATGGCTTCTAGGAATAATGGAAGGTGGCAACAGCAGTGTCCAACTGTCGGAAGTGTGCTTGTCATTCAGTAGCTACCATCTGTTACTGGAATAAACAGTTGCTAAGGTACTCTCCATGGGCCATAGACCTGGAGAGCTAGAAGATGGCATTTTGGGTCCAGTGTGGTATTCCAGCAGTTTATAGGGATACAAATAAGAGAAGAAGGAACCAAATGCACTGCATATTTAGCCTAGGAAAGGAAAGCAATTAGTCTGATACAAGCAAACATTTCAGAGGGATGTAACTGGTTTTTCAGATGCTCTTTTTTCCTTCTTGAATAAGAACTCCAAGTCCTCCACAGGTTCACAGTAGTAGCTGGTATCTTCATGTTTTTCTTGGAGCCTGGAGAAAGGAAACCTTTAATACAGGAAATGTGTGTCCATGACAGCTGCCCCTCCAGCTTCACAGCAGTTGGGATAACCAGGATGACTCAAAAGGGGCCTTTCTACTTAGGGTGGTATTGACTGACTGAGCCCTCCAGTCTCTAGGTTTTTTAGTAAATCAGGTCCCCTGGCTGTGGAGGCAAGGTCTTTGCATCAGATAACCCAGAGTCAGACTTGGCCAGAAACATATACTCATATTGGTACAATGCTGAATGGGTAGCTCTTACCTATTGAACAAAATGGTTGAGGGTGTATTGCTCTAGGTCTACCAGAATGTCTACAGGGAGGAAGCATCTCCTTTAGATGAGTTTGAATGATCTTAGGCCCAGATCTGCTTCCAAAGGAGGGTGGGGGCAATGTGATATGGGCCCTCAGAAGCCCTACATGAAGTGTTAGAACTTAATCCATCCTGGTCTTCCAGTGTATTTTAGTAATAATTGTCTTGAGAATATGGTTCATTTTCTCTAATTTTCCTGATGGCTGGGAATGTCAGGCAGAGTGCAAGTAGTAAAGCCCTGGCTACTTGCTGGGTTACCTGTGAGATAAAGGCTGGTCCATTGTTGCTCTGGAATGAAAATGGGAGGCCAACCCTGGGAATGAGAGCCTTTCCCACTTCCTGGGCTCTTTCAGATCAGTAATGGAATGCTTCTACCCACCCTCTGAATGTATCTATCAAGACCAACAGAAATTTTGAGGCCTCAGCGGTGGTAGGTGAGTAAAGTCAATTTACCAACCTTGTCCTGGAGGGAACCCCATCTTTGAAATGGTTTTATAAGGGAAAGTGGTTTTAGACCTTCTGAGTTGGTCTGTGCACAAGTATCACAGCTCCTGCACATCTTTTTAATTCTATCCTTCACCTTTTCCCCAGAAAAGGGGCCTATTTCTGATAAGACTTGGGAGCCTGATTGAGTGGCCTGTTGAAGTCCCATTACTAGTTTTCATTGGAAACCTTTCAGAATAAGGAGTTATCCTATAAGTGACTAAAGCCATCCACTTCCTTCCTTTTCCCTAAAGCCTTCCTTTTTAGCCCTTTTAAGCTCATCTTGAGTGTAGCTTGGATGTAATTCCCCTGTGGTTGAAAAGAGAAGTTGGGGGAAAGGGGTAGCAGGGGAGGGGTTCAGGACAGTGGTCCCTCTGACTGCATATTTTGCAGTGGCTTCTGCTCTTCTTTAGGGAGCCATCAAAGTTCATGATGTCAGCACAGCCCCACATGAACTCTGAAACCCACACAGAAAGTAACAGAAGGATGATGATCCTACTCAGACTCCCCTGTGTGACTCTTTTCTTATTAACATTCCCTATTATTGGAATTATTGTAATCAATATCCTTACTCAGCCCCAGGGGAACACAGAAAAACAATACAGGCTATTATTAGAGCCCCCACAGACCCCTAAAAATTCTAAATAAATTCCACACTTATATGTTATGATATAGAAATTTCTTCTAAAATCACTCTACAATAAACAAGCAATTAGTGAGTTAATATTAAAGATTCTAAATTCCCCAGCAAGACTGTACCTGGCCTGAATATGCTCTCAAAACCCCTGATCCTTGAAATGGAATGTTAAAAGGAAGACAGGGGATGATATATTAGCACAAAGTTACCTTCCCATAACACCTGACCATTCTTATTAACCCCATAGCATAAAGATCAGTAAGCTTACCTTTGAAAAATGAAAAACTATAATTGAAACAATATTTGGACCAAGTTGATATTATTGTATCTATTTTTGATGTATTTGTATAATCAATAAGGAATCTTCTTGATTAATTGTATAACTGAATAAAGAATAATCACACTTGACTTGATTAGTTAAAATATAGTTAACCATTATGCTTGGCTAGAAAACTATGTTCTGTGCCTTATGGATGGCTGAAAACAATAATTCCCAACCCAGCCATTCTGTAATGAATAATTCCTGACAGGCTTGCTTCTTTGTTTAATCATAGTAGAATAATTATAAAGTGTCAATCATATGAAATTTTAATTTAATAAGAGTTAATATGTGACTTAATTTATTATCTTTAAGAAAAAATGTATGGGAAATTCATGCCAAACCCTGTATGAGAACATAGAAAGAAAGAGGTATAAAAATAAAGATCAGCAGATGGCACCAGAGAACAGCCTCTGCAAACCTCACTAGATCTCTGGCTGTTTTCACTCCCATCTCCTATGTTGTCCCACCCCCAAGAGACTGGCCCAAGGAGAGCTGGTCTTTTGTTCTCTTCTATTTCCTTTTGCCTCTCCTTACTTCTCCTTATAATATCCTTTATGGTATATAACAATTACCTCAAGTGGTTGGGTTACTTCCTGGAGATATTTTGGATGTTGATTTTGGAGTTGTGTTTCATGGGGGAGTTCTTAGTGGTAAGGAGCTGCCTCTCCTTATATATGGTACCATGTGTGTGTAAAATATGAAAAGCATATTTGGAATCTGTGTATACATTAAACCTCTTCCCTTCAACTAATTCTAATGCTCTTGTGAGTCCTGAGTTCCTCCGTTTGTCAAGAGGTACCTAGAGGGAGTCAGTTGGTCTCTATAATGGCATCAAAATTCCTTACTGTGTACCCAGTTTTCCCTCCCCCTCTTCAATGAATCTGGATCCATCTGTGTACCACTCAAGGTCTGGGTTATCAAAAGGATACCCTAATATCAGGTTGACTAGAGGAGGTTGAGTCTATCACCTCTGAAGAGTCATATATGGGGCCAGGTCCTGGAGGTAGGAGCAAATTGTCAGGGATCAAGGTATGGTATACTTTCAAAGTTTGGTCAGGTGAGCCTAGGACAGTGATGTCACTGGGGCCAAAGGTGGCACACAGAACACTTTCTGTGAGCAGGGAGCTGCCCTTTCCCCCTCTCTACACTCACTGAGGACATCCTTCACTTCACCCATCCCTCCATCCAGCAGCCCAATAGGAGTGCTTTATTCCTCCCCTGTGTGGGAGAAAGGGATGGGCAGGGCATGCCTAGGACTTGCTGGGGAGGTAGGGCACAGCACAGGATGGGGGGAAGGAGGGGGAAGGTTTTGGGATCTGGGGGTTGGGGGTTGGTCACAGCACTCCGTCTATAAAGGTTCACCTAGGTTTAGTACTTTGTCAGTCTTCCACTGGTCAGCCACCTGTAGCCTTTTGTTTCAAGGACACTCTGAACCAGATGGAGGGATCTGAAACTCAAGGGGCTGCTCAATAGGTAGTATGGAGGCTTCCTCCACCATCATGGTGGTAGCTGCAATTGCTTAAAAGCAGGTGGGCCAGGCCTGAGCTACCATGTCTAGCTGCTTCGAAAAGTAGGCTATAGGGAGGTAATTGGATTCCAAGATCTGAATGATGTCCCCCATAGAATATTCCCTTCTATTATCCACAAATAGAGAGAAGGGTTTATCAAGGTTGGGTAATGCTAGTACTGGGATAAATGTGGATTTGGTCTTTAAGGTGGTCTGTTGATTGGGTCCTCAGTGGCTGGGAATCAGGGCCTATAGTTGGCTTGGCAATTATACCAAAGTAAGGGATCCAGATTCTACCCTATCTGGGAAGGTCCTAAGTTGTTTCTTTGCCCCTAGGGTAGAGATAAACAAAATAGCCTTCTTTTTTCATATATTATGGATTGGGAGGTGGGGGGTTAGTTCATGGTCTACTTATTATACTTTATGATGGAAAATATGTATTGTTTTTGCTGAGACTTGTGTTCTTTATTCTCCTCAGAGAGGTATGTACATATTACAATCTATAATGTAAAGTTTAAATTCTTTTAAGAGTAATTTCAGGATAAGAAACTTGCTACCTCCCAGAATCCAGACATCAAACTTGTTTGGAGAAGGCACCATGAAGATGCCTGCAGAGACCCTACACTGCATCAAGACGATCCACAGTGAACTTTGGGGTACATTTGATTAAACTGTGGGGGGTTGAATGTATTTGTTATGAACGTATACTCTTATGCCAAAGGGACTGCCCCCAATTGGCTTTTTGTCATTGCACCTAGCAATCATTGGATCATTGGTTTTGTCCTCCCCCCCCCCCTTTTATCCCTAAATTACTGTAATTTAAAAGTTGGTTATGTTTACAAGAGTCTTTGGGGAGATCAGTCTCCCTTGACTCTCAGGAGGGAATGTGTTATTGAAAATGTTGGGGTCCTTGAACTACATTTGCCATGACACCATGCTTCCTGTCCTTCCATAATGATGTAGACAGAAGGACAAAACTGAGGGGCTGGTTTTTCACTTCTTCTTTGCTCTCTTTGTTCTCTATCCACCATGGTGGTAGCAGGCAAAGGCATGCTTTTTAAACTGCCTAAGCTGGCAGGGCATGTGGCTTTATTTTTTAGAGACTACTAATAAACCTTATAAAACTATAATATTCTTAAAGTTATCCTTTCCTATTAATTTCATTTTTTACGGACTTCGTATGCCATTTCTCCCAGAAAGTAGGAATGGAGATCAAAATAAATGATTTTTCACTCTATTTGAGTTTTTATTGGGGGGGGGTTGGTTTTATATGAGTATTCTCTTACAAAAATGAACAATATAAAAAAATGTTTTGCATGATAATACATGTATAACCCAGATCACTTTGCTTACCAACTCCGGGAAGGAAGAGAGAATGGAGAAAGAGAACTTATTTGGAACTTATAACTTCAGAAAATTTACGTGGAAAATTATTACATGTAATTGATAAAATATCTTTACAAAAAAAGATTTAACAAGATCTTGCATAAGACCTATGTTGAGGATTTAATCAATTTAATTCTAAGAAAGGGGGCAAAAATATGTAATTGAAGTGAAAATTAAAATTTTTTGTCAATCTTTTACAATTTATTTTTAACTAAAAACAAAGAAACAAAGAAGAAATAAAAATGATAGCAATGTAGACATTTGAAAATAAATTTATTTGTAAACACACAAAAATACAAGAATTTCTTTTGTTGCTTTTTAACAATCAGTGCTTTAAGACATATTATCTTCTGTATCTTCCTCTCTCCCTTCATTCTCTGTCATAATCACATAACCCCCCTTCTATTTTCCCTTCCCCCTCTCCTCTCCTCTCTCCTCTTCTAGTCTCTTCCCCATCCCCTCCCCTCTAATCCCCTCTCCACTCTTCCTCTCTCTTTCCTTCTCTGCTCTTCTCTTCTCTCTTTCCCTCTCCACTCCTCCTCTTTCTTCCCCTCTCCTCTCTTTTTCTCTCTCTTCCTCTCTCCTCCCATCTCTTCCCCTCTCCACTCCTCTCTCTTCCACTCTCCTTTCTTCTCCTCTCCTCTCCTCTCCTTTTCTTCCATTGATCCTTCTCCCTGTCTCTTCTGGTATATCTGGAACTATCACATTCTCTATCTCTATCTCTTTCACAGGATCTACTTCTTCGACCACTAACATAATTACATACTTGTTTATCTCTGTATCTTGCTTCATGTGGTATGGGTTGATGTCCTGAATAAGAGTATTGAAAAGGAAGAGCATGATTCTGATAGCAAGAATAATAGGAAGATATTTCTAGATAAGGGAACATTCCCTGCATTGGTGGTGGTGGTCTCATGTTGTAAAATGCTCTCAAATAATCATCATAGGACCCATTTAAGAAAATATCTCTGGGAATTCCTGAAAATCTTCTGTCTGTTTCTTGATACTGTGGATCCTTTCTATGCCCTGGTCTCTGATGAAACCCAGGGTCATAGTCAATCCTTGGTTTCTTTCTGCTGTTATGAACATCATTATCTTCTGACTGGTGCCATCTCACATCCTGGACTGGTTCTTGATGGGATGGATGAAACTGTGAATGCATTCTTCTCTTTTGATGCATTTTATGAATGACCTGAGACAAGTCAACACTTTCATCAGGGGGAAATAGAAGACAAAGTTGGGTTCCACATTCAAGGTCAACTTCTTGTCCATCATATCCAATTTTAACTGGCTTATGCTCATTCAAAGGATTGGTAAGGTGAACAGCTTTGGTAAAGGGCAATTCATGCCTACAAATCCAGTCAATTTTAAAGACACCTCCAAGCATTTCAGGATCCATACCTTCAGGCATAACCCATTGTATAGGAGATCCTCCATGGTGGGACTCTGAAGAGAGTCTTGCAAAGCCATGAAATTTTCCACTTTCTCTCACGGAAAATATCAAAATAACATTTCTTGCAGATCTGAATGCAGAATTCAATTTTTTTTCATTTACTGGAAGTGTTGACCATACACCCTTGGCTTTAGCAAGAGAGATGTTTTCATAGTTGCTACTCTTTATAAGGAAAAATCTTGCATCCTGAAGAATATATTTAAGTTTCTTTGTTTGATCTTTTTGATCAGCATGAACAGAAGATGATGATTTCTTGTGCTTCTTTTCTGATACAAAACTTGTACTTCTATGAAAAACAATTGAAGCTATGCCTCTGGCTCTCTTCCTTCCTTCCTTTTTCTCATCTGATCCATCTGTGCTAGAATCAGATGGGACTGACCCTTCTATGAAAGGTACAGTCTCAGAATAAGAGTCATTGACTTCACTTCGAGTATCAGAGTTAGTTCTCTCTTTTTGGTCTTCCTCATCTTGCTCATCCTCCCCTCTATCATCTTCATCTTTTCTTTCATCATCCCACTCTTCCTCTTCTTCCATTCCTTCTTCCTCATTCCTTTTGCAGTTTCCATGCTCTTCAGAAGAGTCCCTGTTGCCACTATCATGGTCATGTATTTCAGACCTTATTTCTTCTTTAGAAGAAAGATTTGATCTATTGTGCCACCTATCTAAATCCTGCCTAATTCTCTGGGCACTATCTGGTGTGGAAGACTCAGTTCTTCTTTCTAGATCCCTTTTCCTGGTTGAAGTCTTTTCAGGTTGACTTTCATATGGCTCTAGGGAACTGCCACTTGATAAATGGTGTTTTCCTTCAGATCTTTCAGACCTCTGGTAATCTTCACTTGCATGCACTGTTACTGGCTTTCCTTTTGTACTAATTATTCTTTTGTTATTGCTAATAGAGAAGCTAGGTGACTTTGGAGTCAATTGTCTTGAATGTCCAGAAGATTTTTGACTCTTACCTTCAGCAGTTTCTATTTGGTCACATTTTCTTTTTGAATCCTTTTCCTCATTTTGATCTTGTTCAATTTCAGAGTTATGTTCTTCAGTTAAAATATAGTCCAAAACATTAATATCTCCAACTTTCTCCTCTTGATTATTGGCTGCCATTGCCCCTAGGATGCAGAAAAGAAATTATAAATTAGTGACACATGAAAATGATGCCAATCAACAACAAAATGATGTAGCAATAACAAGAATTATAGTGAACATATATCCTGTACCTATTATGGGGCAGTCAATTAAACATTTTATAATTATTATCTCATTTGATCCTCATAACAACCCTGGGAGATAGTTGCTATTATTTATACAAATGAGTATATTGAGGAAAACTGAGGTTCAGTTACTTGTCCAAAGACACACAGCTAAAGTATGAGACTAGATTTGAACTCAAATCTTCCTGACTTCAGGTCCAGAGTACCACTGTGAGACTTAGCTGCCTCCCTAAGGCCTATAGTTTCTACCTTCACTCAGTCTGCTTGCCTAGGCACTATTCAACACTATTCCATTTCCTTCTCTATCAATAGACATCTGCAGTTACCCATTTTCAGAGAAAATAAAGGCCACAGACATTCATTAGATTATGTGGCCACGGGGCATTTCACTTAACTTTCGTTGACCTCAGTTTACCCATCTAGAAAATGGGGATCATAATACATATTAATAACCTAGTATAAAAACATATTAATATCATATTAGTTAATTAATTACCATATATTAATATGGTATATTATATATATAACTCTCATTAATCATAGCCTTTACCTCATCAGAACTAATTATATATTATATTCTATTTGAAACTACACTCATTCAACTCTCATCATTATTACCTAGAGGGGTAACCAAAATGAATGTTTAAACACATGACTTTACTTTCTATTTTATACCTTCGTTGGATCACTCCCCCTTTTAGTAGCCCTCCTAAACCTAAGCAATAATCTAGGCTCTCTTCACATTTTAACCAACGATATCCTAATAAACCTTTTAGATTATTCAATATCTATACTATACTATGATATGCATGTATGACTGCTTTGATAGTTAAAATCCCATTCTATGACCTACACTTATGACTTCCCGAGGCACATGTAGAAGCTCCTATGGCAGGAGCCATAGTCCTAGCAGCCATTCTACTTAAACTTGGGGGCTATGGAATTATACGAATCCCCATGTTTACCAAACCTATTACTATCTACCTATCAGAGCTGTCTGTTACCCTATCCATGTAGGGTATAATCCTAACGAGCTCTATTTGCATACACCAAACAGCCTTAAAATCCCTAATTGATTATTCATCAGTCAGCCATATAGGCCTAGTTATTATTGCTGCCCTCATACAATCTACACTTAATTTTTTTTGTGTGTGTGTTTTTTTAAACCCTTAACTTCTGTGTATTGGCTCATAGGTGGAAGAGCTGCAAGAGTTAGGCAATGGGGGTCAAGTGACTTGCCCAGGGTCACATAGCTGGGAAGTGTCTGAGGCCAGATTTGAACCTAGGACCTCCTGTCTCTAGGTCTGACTCTCAATCCACTGAGCTACCCAGCTGCCCCTCTACACTTAGTTTTATAGGCACTACTATATTAATAATCACCCACGACCTTACATTTTCCATATTGTTTTGTCTAGCCAACACTAATTATGAATGAATCCACAGTTGCTCAATAATCTTTGCTCAGGGATTATAAATAATCTTATCACTAATATGCACTGCCATCAATTTAAGCTTCTAGGAGAATTGACAGTAATTATGTCATTATTCTCATGATCCAACTTCTCCATTCTACTTTTAGGGGTAAATACAGTTATTATAGCCTTGTACTCCTTCTATATACTAATTACTTCACAAGGAGGAAAGTTCACCCATCACTTAACCCCTACCTACCCCCCCCATTAACATGTGAACATATACCCATTATCAGTAAACCCCAAATGCATTTTGGGTTTAACATACTGCAAATATAATTTAACCAAAATATTAGATTGTGAATCTAAATGTCAACGTTTAAACTTTCTTATATGCTGAGAAAGAATTAAGAACTGCTAATTCCTGAGCCCATACCTAACAGTACAGCTTTCTTACTTTTAAAGGATAGTGTTATCCATTGATCTTAGGAACCAACAACTTTGGTGCAACTTCAAATAAAAGTATTCAATTACCTCTTTTTGCTCAACTTAGCACAGCATGATTTGTCAACCCTCGACTGTAATTAATCTCTCTCCAGAAATCAGGAAAGGAAAGTCAGCTATTTACTCACCCAAGTTCCCTCCAAGAGGCAGTTGGAGCTGAAGACAAAGACTGACTTCTGAAGCCAACCTCTAGCCCCAGAAATTCAGGGATTTTATATCCCTTTCACTCTTCACAGGGGCCAATCACAGCTTTCAAATTGTCTAGCACTATGGGAGAGGGGAGGAAGGGGATCCACTTCTCATCCTCTAAAGGTGTAACCTTTTATCAAAAGGATTCACAATTTCCTGACTGAGTTGTTGCCCACTTTATTGAATGATTTGTGAACACTCTTACTTAGTGTCTGGTGAGGTACTAAGTAGGGGTACTTAAGTTAGTATTAACCAAGTGTTAATTCAAAATAGACAGTATAAAGAGTTCCCTTTCACAAGTGTTAACTCAATGTAGACAAAGAGAATAAAGAATTCCTTTTCACAAGCATGACTCATACTAAATAATAACTTATGAGATCTATAATATATCTTTTCCACGAACATAGATACACATGTTCTCCTTGGTGTAATTATTGCCGCAACTGGTAAATCAGTCCAATTTGGCCTTCATCTATGACTTCCCCCCCCACACCCTTCCCCTTCTTGGTCCTACTCCATTCAAATACTATAGTCCTAGCAGGTATTTTCCTCTTAATACGATTTTACTCTACAATAGAAAATAACCAAACAATCTTAACAATTAACAAACCTACCTTTTACCATTGTTATGAGAATGAAATGAAATATTTGTAAAGTACTTTGCAAAGTGCCTGTTGAATAGTCATCTCTGTATAAATGCTTATTCTCTTCTGATCCCTGCCCTTATGAATATGATCAGAAGAGGTCTTATTTTCCCCAGTAAGTGGAAGAAGTTTCTCCAAGATCACACAATATGAGGTAGGATCAAAATTAAAATACACACACACACACACACACACACAATTATCTTGGATTCTTCCTCGGAACAAGAGTTCCTACTCCTTAGGGGCTGTTGCCTTGGGCTTTCCCAAATGACCAATGATAGCTCCAGCCAAATCAGTCCTATTTCTATCCTACAAATATCCCAAGATCCACTGGATCAATGAAACTTACCAGCTAATGAAAAGAACCCAAAAACATGTGTTTTTTCCAGGTAGAGCTTCCAAAGGTAATCCCTGATTTGTTTTGGGTAGAGGAGAGGTCACTTCCATGTGAGGAGTCCAGTGATCCCAAATGAGGTAGAGGAGATGCCTGAGATCCACTTATATAGGAGAGTTGGGAGGGAGATCAGGAATTCACACTCTTGTGTCCAGAGTTCACACCTTGGAAAAGTGGTTTTCACTTATCACTTAGGAGAACAAGAGAACGTGTGAACTTATGAACTTCATTGTATTAGATACAGAAAATTCACTTCTCTCACTCTCTCTCATAATTATTCATATTAAGTTTCTCTTTTATTAATCTGCTCCATTGATGGACAAGATGAACATGATTGTTCTTTCCTAGGACTCTTTTTGTTTCAGTCACCATGAGATTATAATTGCCCTTATATACATCCTGGTTGTTTTCAAAATTTGCAGGCATTCCAAGGGCTTATATCAGGAGAAAATCAGAGGATATGGAGGTTTCATAGTAGATTGATATGAATAGGTGAAGGGCCTTGAGATAGAGCCATATCAAGACCAGTGGGGAGAATCAGTTGGGAAAAAAAGGGATCTTTTTTCTTGGAGGAGAGAAATGGAATGTGGTTTGTTGACTGTCTTCAAGGATTTGAAGGAGAAAATTTGCAGAAAAGTTGTGCTTCATCAAAGAACAATGAGTGGAATTTGTTGGGAAATATTTCATTTCAATGAATAGAAAGTTTTCCTACCATTTAAAAGCATCCAAAAGATGTATGAGCTCCTAAAATTCACTGGCAGGCTTTGGGTTCCCCTTTACAAAAGGAAATCAAGCAGAATTTGGAAAATGACTTGTGAAATAGGTGTTGGGAGTGCTACTTCTAATCCAGGTATCATTTAGAGAAGGTAGTCCCCTGGAGCTCCTTCCAGCTCACATATTCTTTGGTACTGGAGAAAACATCATGTGAGTAAACTTTCTCTTGGATCCAAGGACAAAGTGTGAATTCCTCAAGCAAGATGTCAATTCTTTATGAAGGTGTCAACCTCCAGAGAAAATCCAGAGATACTCAATAAACCTGAGTACTCTTGGGACAAGGTATGAACTCTTAGGATAAGCCTCTTTATCCTGATCATTAGTTCTCCTTCTCCTTCTTGACACATTGATCTGGCATTTTTGTGGCACTGACTAGAGTACTAAGTGGCAGCAGCAGGAAAAATCCCAGAGCTTATCACTCTCAGGAACACTCAAAAATAGGTCTTCTGGCCTCAGGTTGATTTTCTTTCCAATATAACATAAATGATCCTCCTCATCCTTCCCTACTCCTTCCCCAATGTGCAAAAAATAATTCTCAGCAACTTCCCGAGAAACTTTTCACTCTTGTCTTTGCATATCCAGTGCTAAACATCATTGGTATAACTTCACTAAGGAAGACATATATGATTTTTCCAAGAGTGTGTCCTAGCCATGCATTTCTCCTACATCTGACTCCCTCTGTACCTTATGTGTTGCTTATGTGTAGCTTTGTTTTTTACAGCTGTAGCAACATTGACAAGCATAGACTGGTTATAGAGATATGCATAACAGGCATTCTATGAAGCCTTCTAGACATTCAAGAGGTAAGTAAGATCCAAAGGTAAAGGGTCTTCACATAAATAATTAGCTTAGAATAGGATCCAGAATGTGAATTTTAATGAAGATTGAGGGATCTCAATTTAAGGTTGGAGGATTTCTGAGTATTTGTAAATTTTTCACTAGAGGAGGCCTTGGTCTCATTCTATATAATTTCTATCCATTGTATATCATTTCCCCCCTAGTATCCAGATGAAGCCCCATCACTCTTCCACATGGAAATGCTTCAAAAGATTTCAATACATTTCAATTTGGAATCACTTAGAAAAGACCTTTTTTGTATGTGTGAAAGGCACTTGACTGTTGGAAGCCACTGAGAGAAACAGGGTCCTTTAATAGAACCTTTTTATCGGGATCCCATCAAAAGATCAGCGCAGCCAGGCAAGGCCATGCATTTGATTTTTCTGACCTGCAAGTCAGGACACAGACAGGATGATTTTATCTAAGATAAAAAAATCTGGACTCCTCTCTGTGACTCCTTTTATGATCGACACCTTTTCTTATTGGAAAGCATTATAAATTTTCTAGGATAGCTTTAAGTTTTTAAGTATCGTCTAGTAAACCAGCAGTTAAGGAGTTAACAATTTTTCCCAAGCTGAGAAGAAAGCAGAAATTAGCAGAAGCTGTAGGCAGATAACTCTCCCTTAGGTACTTTCCAATGACTTAAACACACTCTACAATCCACACACTCTTAAAGGCTCATTCTTTAATGTATCTTTTGAAGTATGACAAGTTTTATTAAAATAGAATGTTAGATAAAATAGGTCTCAAATTTTAACCTTGAACCCTTGTCTCATCCTGGCATAATCTATATGTGAAAAAAACTTGTGTGTGAAGTAATTCTGTAGCCTTGATCATCTGCATAGCTGCAAATTCCTTTGTGCTTTGTGTGAAATGTTTTTTTGAATACTGTAAAAAATAAATCTCAAGCTCATTGCTGGTCAGAGCAGCTTTGGGCTAACCATTAGTCTGGCTGTTCTCAATTTTCTTCTTTGTTCTTATTGTCCGATGCCATTAAAAGCCTGTCAAAATCCTTGTTGATATAGAGCTGGACCTCTACACTTGACCATTATTGGATGGCTTCAAAAACTGGAGTGCAGTTATCAGCTTCCAATAAAAACTTATTCCAATTTATTATGAATCCTATTTGTTTGCATAACTGTTTTAAAGCCCAATCTGGGATGAAAGCCTTTTAGATGTAAAGTCTTTGTCTTCTTCCACCTTTGAATAGCCAGAACCTAATTGATTCCATTTGAATAAGGAAACACTGAGTCCTAGTTTGATTTTTCTTTTTCACTAATAACCATTTCACATGTCTTTCTATCTATTCAATAATATGGTTGTGTAGGTGGTGATTGTAGAATTGGTGGGAGGTTGGAAAGAATTGTGGGAAAATGAAATGATCTCACTCTGATCTTGATCAGGTCAGAGACTGATCAAATTCTAGTCCCAGGTTTAGGCTTAAGTTTTTGTTTTCACTGTGTAATTTGATCCAATCAGGCACACTCTTGATTGAGTTTTAGGCAAATATTTAGTACTTAGTACTATCAGCACCCCAAAGTGTGAACTATGTCCTTATTCCAAGCCCAGTCTAGAATTCTCTGGGCTGGGCAAGGGGTATGGATTGGCTTGTACCACTATTTGCCTCAGGGATCTGAATGTTGGCTTAGGCTTAGACTCTGAACCTCCTACAGCAGATGAGGGGTGGGGGTGTGGCTTGCTCTTGGTTTGCTCTTCCTTCCTTGCTAGAGCTTCTTGCTGGCTCTGTTCTCCTTTCACCCCAGTGCCTCAGATGTTCTTTGCCTACTTTTTGGGTTTTTCTTTTCTTGAAAGTTGTTTCACCCTGTCTCCTTGTTGGTTCTTTCACTTTGTTTTGTGGCGATATTTTAATCTTGGTCAAAGAAGATTCTCATGGTGGCACAGAGCTACTCTAGATTATTCTGCCATCTTGGCTCTACCCCTAGAAGTCTCTCATTTCTTACTCTTCAGCTGTGTGCAGAGAGTCTCTAGTAGAGGTTTGCAGACTCAAGTCCTCTTCCGTTATTCTTCTCCTTCCAGAAAATTCCTACTTTCCTCTTTCTCATCACATTGCTGTCCTCTCTTTCAGTTGCTTGACTTTCATTGAGAGAGTCTGATTCTCTTTTCATGAAGACATCTGCTAGAGGAAAATGAAACAACTGAAGACTCTTTTCATTTCATGATTTTTGTGATTTCCAATGAAACCATTCTTTACTGAGAGTCATGAGAGGGGAAAATTAAGGGAAATACCCAAGACTGGACACAGCAAAAAAAAAGTAAGTTTTACTTCATGGCATCTTTCTTTTCCTTTATAATGATAACACTCATTATTTCTCTAACTAATTTATTTATAGCACTTTAATCTTCACAAAATATTTTTTTGGGGAATCATCCTTAGCACCAAAGGCAGGGGTCTCCATATCAAGACCATTTTAAAGTTAGAGGAAACTTTGGAGATTATCTAATCCAAGTCCCTCATTTTATGCAGGAGGAAAGAGAAACTCAGAATGAGAATGATTTGCCCAAGGAGTGCTGATAGTCACATTTTAAGTAGTCAAAATTGTGTTGTTGTGTGTATATATATATATGTATATATATATGCAAAGCAACTTCTTAAAATAGCCATGGCCAGAAATGTATCTTTTTTTGTGAAATTTAAATTTATCACCTCTCTGGTAAGAAAAGAGTGGCATGTTTTGATTTTCAGTCTTATTATGGTTTATCATTACACTGATCAGAGTCTTAAGAGTCTTTCAAAATTGTTTTCCTTGGTAATGTTTTCATCCTGTAAATTGTTTTCCTAGTTCTACTTGCCTTGTTTTGCATCAGTTTACAGAGGTTTTCCTAGAGTCTTCTAAAACATTTTATTTTGTCATTTCTTATGGGACAGTAATATTTCATTATATTAATATATCATAATTTGTTTAGCTATTCCATGATAGGATACCCTCTCCCTTAGTTTCTCATTATTGATAACTAAAAAGAATTGCTACACATATAAGTCTTTTGCCTCTTTCTATGATTTCTCTTTTTTTAAACCTTTGCCTTCTGTCTTACTTATTATGAAAGGGAATTCTTTATTCCCTTTGTCTATTTTGAGTTAATCAATCAAGAACTTAAAGTACCCCTAGTTAACACTAAGAGAGTTTACAGTGTCATTTACTAGAAAAAGCTCACACCTTCAAAGGCAAGAACTGAAGACACCACCTAGGACTAGATAGGTTTAAGAGACTACCACAATTCCACATGGAGATCTGGTCTTGAGGGAGCCTTTGTGGCTGGTGAGCTGGACTTCCTCAAACAGAAATTATAGGATATCTAGCTAGGCAATACTTTCTACTTCCTTCCTATATTTCTCTCTTTTACTATATCTCTTTTAAACTAAATTGTTAAGAACAGATAACAGGCTCATGACTTGAGTTAATTTTATAAATAATGTCCATAATCTTATATTTTTAAACTCTTATATTTAGTCAAACTAATTTTAATTTTTTTACATTACCTATTAAATATTGGTTCCAAGGCAGAAGAATGGTAAGGGCTAGGCAATTGGGTTTAAATGACTTGCCCAGGGTCACATAGCTAGAGTGTGTCTAAAGCCAAATTTAAACCCTGGACTTCCCATCTATAGGATTGGCTCCCTATCCACTGAATGGCCTTGGGTGCACCTCTATGATTTCTTTAGGGTATAGGACTAGTATTGGTTTAACTAGTCCATACAGGGTTTAGTAACTCTTGGGGAATGCTTCCAAATTATTTTTCAGAATGTCTGGCTCAATTTATTGCTCCAACCATCATGCAATGGTTTACCCTCAGCCTCTTAACTCTAAAACTAATTTTTAGCCTTTATTCAGGAATTGGAGTCTTTGGGTTTATTGTATACTATAATACCCTGTTTGCTTCTGTATGTTTTATTTTTTATTTTACTTTTTTTAAACCCTTAACTTCTGTGTATTGGCTCCTTGGTGGAAGAGTGGTAAGGGTGGACAATGGGGGTCAAGTGATTTGCCCAGGGTCACACAGCTGGGAAGTGTCTGAGGCCGGATTTGAATCTAGAACCTCCTGTCTCTAGGCCTGACTCTCAATCCACTGAGCTACCCAGCTGCCCCTTCTGTATGTTTTATAAATAATATGTTCCACTGACTGATCTATTTTTAAACCAACTTTGTACTACATCTTGTAGTACAAATATTGGTACCCCCTTTTCCACTTTGTAAATGATTACTTTTGAGATTCTGGACCTTTTGTTCCTTTATATGAATTTCATTATTATTTTTTCAGCTCTATAAAATATGTTTTTGGTAGTTTGATTGGTATAATATTGAAGAAGTAAATTAATTTAGATACTATTTTCACTTTTATTCTTTTACTACAAATGAGAAACTAAAGTGTTACCAATTATTTAGTTCTCTCCTTATTTTTATAAAAAGTGTTTTATAGTTGAATTCATGAAGTTTCTGCATTCATCTCGGTAGATGTATTCCCAAATATGTGATTGTTTCTATAGCTATTTGAATGTAATTTCTTTTTCTAGCTCTTCCTGCTGGGTTTGGTTGCTAACATAATGAAATGTTGATGATTTACTAATTATACAAATTAATTTTTGGTTGAGTCTGTATAATTTATGAGGAAATCATTTCATATCATCTGCAAAAGTGATACTTTTGGGGCAGCTGGGTAGCTCAATGGATTGAGAGCCAGGCCTAGAGATGGGAGGTCCTTGGTTCAAATCTGGCCTCAGACACTTCCCAGCTGTGTGACCCTGGGCAAGTCACTTGACCCCCATTGCCCATCCTTACCACTCTTCCACCTAGGAGCCAATACACAGAAGTTAAGGGTTTAAAAAAAAGTGATACTTTTATTTTTTCTTGGCTGATACTTATTTCTCTGGTTTTTCTTTCTTGTTTTAATAATATAGCTAGAATTTCTAGCACTGTTAAATAGTAGCAGTGATAATGGGCCTCATTGCTTTATCTCTTATCTTATTAGAAAGGCCTCTAATTTTTCTCTATTACATATATTTGCCTTAGGATATAGACAGATAATGACTGCTAGATGACATAGTGGATAGAACCCTAGTCCTGGAGTCAGGAAGACCTAAGTTCAAATCCAGTCTACTATCTGTATGACAGTAGGCAAGTACTTAACCCTGTTTGCCTCAGTTCTTCATCTGTAAAAAGAGATGAGAAGGAACTGGCAAACCATTCCAGTACCTTTGTCAAGAAAATCCCAAATGGGATCATGAAGATTCAGACATAACTGAAATGAAATGAAATGAAATATAGATATTATTTATTATAGTAAGGAAAAGTAATTTTATTACTTTATCTTCTTGAATAATATATAGAATAAATAGAAATAGGTGCTTGATTTTGTCAAAAGACTTTTTCTCATATATTGTTATAATAGTATTTATTTGCATTATTAATTTATTATATTTAAAACCCTTAATTTGTCATATCATATAGAATAGAGGTATCAAACTCTCAACCCTTGGAGTGACCCAAATCAGTTTACAATGAGTTTTTGTGATGATTAGTGAGATAAGGAATATGGTAAGTGCTATATAAATGTTAGATATGATTATTAGTAGTCTGACTCCACTGAAGTAGAAGGCATGGTATTTCCAGATGTCCCTGATGTCCAGTTTATCTCCTTGGAGACTTTGGGGAATTTTTCTTTGGGTGAGAGCATCAATACTCCTGGATGGACTGAGATATCTCACATTATATGAGAGAATTCATGTACTCTGCATCTTATCTGGCACATGGTAATTGATATAACTTTTCTGATTTCTGTTTGCTGTCTCTTTAGATAATCAGCCTGCTTGCTATTCACTCTTTGTGAACAGTGAATCTTTTGTGTATCTAGCATTTCATGGGAAGTATATTAAGGCTCCATACATAATCTTGGGATACTCCTTCCCCTTTAAAGAATAATGACTAGGAAAGCCACTTAAACCTAAACTCATTTATTCAGGCAGACAGATATAATTCTGGTTCTGTAAGCCCTCTCTGAGGAAAGCTGAAAGCCTAGTCTAGTGATCCAAATCTTTCGTCCCTTCTAGTTAGGAATCAAAGTCTTTTTCTGAGAGGGGTGGACCAGATACATTCTCCCCCTATTCCCATGAACCACATCTAGATAAGCCTATATGGACACATATTATCTATATGGACAACACACACATCCTAAATATGTTCCCAAAAGAGGGAGAGAAAATCCTGAGAAAACTGTTCTTAGAGAGCAAGAATGTTTCACAGATTCTACGAATAGTTTTGATGAACAGATTTAAGTAGGGACTAGAAAGGTTGGCTGTTATGATGTTGATAATATGCAAGATATAATTTAAAAATCTAGGATTCATTTATTTTTTTTTAACCCTTGTACTTCGGTGTATTGTCTCATAGGTGGAAGATTGGTAAGGGTGGGCAATGGGGGTCAAGTGACTTGCCCAGGGTCACACAGCTGGGAAGTGGCTGAGGCCGGGTTTGAACCTAGGACCTCCCGTCTCTAGGCCTGACTCTCACTCTCACTCCACTGAGCTACCCAGCTGCCCCAGATTCATTTATTTTTTTAAGCAGACTCTTTGTGTGTGTGTGTGTGTGTGTGTGTGTGTGTGTGTGTGTGTTCTAGGTTTATTCCAGGTACACTATTACTAGCCTATTCTGGAGCATGAAAAATTCATGGTTATTCCTATGGGTGGTGATAGGACAACAGGGAAAGATGTGATTACTCCCACTCATGTCCTCATAAAACTCATTTATTAGTGGTAAAGAGCCAATATCATTGACTAAGATCATGACTTAGATTTTACCATGAAGAAAACAACAAAAAAACAACTTTAGAACATTCTGTTAACTTACAACTTAATGAGGTTCAAAACTTGTATTTATTATCTTATCATCCAAAGTCACCCAGGCAAATGGTGCTCATGAGTTATATCTTGAATCATGAGCTTCATTAAGAGACTGGAATAAACTATAGAAATGACAGGGCTAGACTATGAGGACTGGGTGTCTAGGGATAGAGGCCATCCCAGCTTGATATCCCAGGAATGTATTTGGAGGTGTTATATTGAATCTCTGGGAGCTTGAAGTTCACGGTTGATTGACAGGTGAATCAGTTGGATGGAATGTTCCCAGAGAGGCTTGCGGACTCAGGAGAGAGCATTTGAGAACCCTGACAGAGGTTCTGGGGTCTTTTACCTGTCCCTGAGGCTGGAGATGAGTGTGGATCCTGGTCTTTGGGGATATACAGACTTGCCAACTCAACCCTGCAAGCTCCTCCTGTGTTTCCTGTACCGTCATCAATTTGTATTAGACCACCATCTCTGTGTCTACTGCCCCTAGATATTAGGAGTTTCATCATCTTAGTCATCTAGGCTTCCCAGGGCCCGGCAGGGATCCGGGAAGTGGGCAGGAGAAGAAGAAGAGGGTGGATAAAGGGTGGAAATCTCAACTGATTAGGCTTAAGATCTACTGAAGAAGAAGCTGAAGATTTCACAGCAGTTTGCCTGCTCTGGTTTAGCCCTGGCCAGGCTGTACCAGAGAGAAGCTATAGTCTTGATTCCTTCATTTGCCTTCAGTTAGAGATTCATTAGTATCAATTTAAATAGGGTCTCCCATTACCTCTATCCCACACCATCATCCTTCTGTGTCAAATATATTTAAAGTTTAAAGTACCTTCCTGAATTGGTTTCCAAAGCTTATTTGGGAAGGGAGTCACGCAGTCAGATTACCAACGTTACCTCAGCTGAAGAGCCCAATAATTAATATCAATTAACCCCAGGTGGGTCCTGAAGGGATAAACACTTTGACCTAAAGGATCCTGCCTGGGCAGCTGTTATAAAGAAGAAGTGCCATCCTATCATCCCTCTGTACTCCATCTTCATATACATCAAATAGATAATAGTGACCTCCTTTTAATATAACAGAGGGAGAGGAGGTTACATGTCACAGACAAAAAAATCCCACTTTCTTAATCCTAGGTGAGAAGGACCTTATATAACCATATGGATTCCTATCATGTTGTCTGGTTAAATGAACCTAAAAATCTGTAGTGATAGTAGTAGGCTAGCCCCTTCTCATTAGAAGCCAGGCTGTTAGAACTCTACCTGATCGAGGCAGTTAGGTGGCTCAATAGTTTGGAGCCAGATTTGGTGTCAGGAGAACCTGAGTTCAAATCTGGCCTCAGATACTTCCTAGCTGTGAGACTATGGGTAAGTCATTTTACCTCAGTTGCCTAGCCCTTACTGTTCTTCTGCCTTGGAACTGTTACTCAGGATTGATTCCAAGGTCAGGGTGTAAAAAAAAAAAAAAAAAAAAAAAAAAAAAAAGCAAACTATACTTGGTCCAGACAACATTCCTGAGACAGAACAGAGAGCTGCCTATTATTCTGACTTCTATGGGCCCAGCAGGCAGTTTGTCAGTTATACTTAAGAAAGTATTTAAGTACCTAGAATGTGGAAGTCACTGTGCAAAGTACTTGAGATACAAAGATAAAAGTGAACAGTCCCTGCCTTCATGGAGCCAACACTTTCCTGGGCATAATATAAGATGCTCACTTTGAGCTTCAGTGGCCTACAGAGAAAAGAGGAAGAGAAACTAAACTGCAGGAAGAAGCTAAAAAGAGCTCAATCTTAGTGAGCTCAGAGGGGCTGAAGAAGCACAGTCATATAAGACTGGGGGGAAAAAAAAGGGGGAAATGGATAGCAATGACTTGGGGCCTTGATCCGAAGAAATGACTTATTACAAAAGCATGTTGCAGAGCAAAAACTTGGTATTTCTTTCCATTATTATCTTTCTTGAAAAAAGGCTCTTACTTGGAGTAGGAAATACCAGGAGGCTATTGGAGTCTGGACTCTTTCCCCAGATCATGGCCTTCCTCCTCCCTGTTCTCCACCCACCTCAACCCTCTGCTATAACACCTTAGAGTCTTCTTTCTCCTTTCAGTAAGCATTCCTGTTTTCTCCATTATCTAACTTTCTCTGAAACTTTCCCTAACACCTTATGGTGACTCATAAGGGCTCTTGAGGCCAAGGGTGGGAGAAGCTGTCCCAGTCATGCTCCTGGCAATACGGATGGTGCCCACAATGATGCCCAACAGGCCCACAGTCAGACCCAGGGCACAGGTGAGAGTCTCTGTTGTCTCTGGCAGAGGGGCTGGTATCAGGGGCTCTGGAAAGAGAGATAGTCCTGGGGTGAGAGGGTGCAGCAGTGTTCATGGTGAAAGCGATCTGGGAAGGGACAATGTTAAATGACCAGGAGTTGTAGATTCTAGGAAAAGGGTATGACCTGTCAACCTGGAATCTAGAAGCCCCCAAACTTGTAGCCTGGTAAGATTCGAGGACTCCCAATTTAGACAGCTTAAGGTGAAAAGCCCCAAGTTTGACCTTGTCACATGAGAGTTTCTCCCAGAGGGAAAGTCCAACTTCACAAGTCTCAGGCCAACAATGGACCTTAAAGTAGTTTTAAGTGGGGATGGCTAATCCCATCAGGTGTTAAGTATCTCTTTTGTCCCCAATGGTTTCTCCCCTTATGCTGAAGTCCTTTACTGTGGTAGCCCAGCTCTTGGTTGGATTTTTCCCTTTTGTGTCCATTGTGTAGTGTCTGTCTCTCAATTTTATTCCTGTCTGGGACTCCTCATTTTCCTTTGTTGCCATTGTAAAGCCAATCAACTATCCCACTCATCCTCTGTGGAATTTGCCCCTAGAAATGTATTTACGCTTCCCACTTTAATGGCCCTTTGGAGTTGTCATTTAGTGGCACTCCCCGGAGTTTGGTGAAGGGAGCTGCCAGAGTCTGGGAATCTGCATGAGTTGATAGTGCACAGCTCTGGGAAGTGGCCTAAATTTTTGGGCTAAACTCCTTTCCTTAATTAAAGAGTGTTTTTTCTGACTATTTAATAGTTCTGTGTTTTTCTCCAGTTATCAGATCCAAGGTAGGTTACTTATTTCTTAGAGAAAGGGAAGGATACACAGATTTTGGGGGTAGGGAGAGGCAGATCATTGGGAGGCCAACTGAGTAAAGCACTTCTTACCCCAGTGTTTAAGGAGAGACTTCTCCAGGCCCCAGTGCTCCACCTTGCAGTCATAGACATCTTCAGTGGAAGGAATGAAGGTGAGGTAGCTCAGTTTCTGAAAAGAGTTGTCTGTTTGGGGATAGAAGTTGGTCTCCATCACACCTGTGGTGATTGTCTGTCCATTTTTCAGCCATGTGATGTTGATTACAGGTGGGAAGATGTTGTTTATAAAACAGATGAGTGTGTTTGGCTGGCCTGGCTCTATGGGAGTTCTTGAGAACACAACCACCTCAGGAACTTCTAGAATGGACACATGACTTTGATGAGAATTTCCTTCAATAGCCCTGTGCCATTGAACCAGTTCCCAAAGCAAGTATCCCTTGAAATCCCCAAATGTCCCCAAGATGAATGGGAAAGACTTTGATATTCTCTAACTTCTGCCCTTCCCATCTAAAAAAAAAATCTAGTTCTGATACTAGTGAGAATTCTTCTCTGGTTTGGAGAGGGGCCCATGGAGAATGTATGTACATACATATTGTCCTCCAGGGGGAAAAGGGAACATGCCCTTCTAGGGAGGTCATGACTTAGCCAACTACTAAGGAGGCTTCTGTGAAAGAGTAAAATTTACTAGAAAGAAAAAGAAGCATTAATGATTCTGGTTTCAAGATGGGAAGCTTTATGGCTCCTCCTGGAAAAGGAGGAAATCATCTGTAAGATGGGAGAGAATTTCTCATTCATGGAGCTATAAAGGGAGTGAGAGAAATTTGGGGTGAAGAGAATATGGCTGTCATGAAGGTTACTTGGGTACCATTTGTGGCAGCAGTATAATTAGATTCTCTCATCAGTATGTCCAAGATATTCTTCATCATAGCAAAGTTTCTCAATCCTCCCCGCGGGTCAAACTTGGCAAAGTTGCCAAACTCAGGTAGCCGCCACACAGTCTCCTTCTTCTTGAGGTCCACATAGAATAGTTCATCCTCATCAAAATCGTTTGTGTACTGGCCTGAGGGTCCATAAGACTGGTAGACTGTTGTGCCAAAGGTGCCCACGTGGTCAGCTGGTGGGAGAGGGAGAAAGGAAGAAGAAATGGGAATAAGAAAGAAAGAAAGTCACTACTTGCATGATGATCGGAACTTGAGGTCCAAAGAGTAAGGGTCCAAATCGGGAGACATTCTGAGAAAAGGATTTTGGGCTGAGTGTTCAGTTTCATGGAATTGATGGATTTAGAGGACACAAATGCATTTACAGCAGAGGTGGGTACTGAAATATATCACAGATACATAATGATTGCTGTTCTTATTAGGGGCAGCTTGGTGGTACAGTAGATAGAGTACTAGACTAGGAGTCAGAAAGACCTAAATTCAAATATACTTCAGATACTCACTCACCAGGCATGGGACTGTGGTTAAGTCCTATTTGCTTCAGTTTCCTTATCTGTAAAATGGGGATAATAATAGCACTTGCCTTCTAGGATTGTTGTGACAACCAAATGAGATAATAATTGCACAGGGCCTATGTATTATGTAGTAGCACATAAATGCTAGTTATTATTATTAGGGATTTAGCCCTCTAGAGAGCTGAGGTCATGATCAGAAGAGAGAATTCTGAGAAAGAGGAACTTAGGGATGAATTTGGAAGGACAACAAAGAGAAATTCACAATTAAAACATTTAGAATTCAGATTTTATATACAGGGAAAGCTTAGAAACTTTCTTTATACATCTAGAAGGTAGGGGCAGTTAGGTGGCTTAGTGGATTGAGAGCCAGTCCCAGAGATGGGAAGTCCTGGGTTCAAATCTGGTCTCAGACACTTCCTAACTATGTGACCCTGGGCAAGTCACTTAACCCCCACTGCCTATCCTTACCACTCCGTTGGCCTTGGAGCCAATACACAGTATTGACTCCAAGATGGAAGGTAAGGGTTTAAAAAAAAAATACAAGAACACTAGATTTGAAGAGATGTAGCTTCAAATCCTACTTCTGGCATCTACTAGTTATATGACCATGCATAAATCACTTGGCTTTTTTTTTTTAAACCCATAACTTCTATTTATTGGCTCCTTGGTGGAAGAGTGGTAAGGGTGGGCAACGGGGGTCAAGTGACTTGCCCAGGGTCACACATCTGGGAAGTGTCTGAGGCCAGATTTGAACCTAGGACCTCCCATCTCTAGGCCTGGCTCTCAATCCATTGAGCTACCCAGCTATCCTCACTTGACTTTTTAGGACCTAGATTTCTTTATCTGTAAAATGGGTATAATAAAGTAAAGACTATATATGTATATATTATATGTAATATATCTCCATCAAGCCAACAGGTATTATTACTCCAAATTTATAGATGAGGAAACTGTGCCAGAGAACTTAAGACTTGCCCATGGTCTTAGAGCTTATAGTGACTTGAAGCAGTATTTGAATATAGGATTTACCTCACACATTGTGATGAGATTCAACTATAACAATTCATGAGAAATATTCTGTAAATGTCATTATTACTAATAATATTGATTGGGTCTTTAAAAACATGATTCCCAATTTTACACTTGCAACTCTATTTTGAATTTTTACCTCTCCTGAGCTCCTGGTCCCCTTTTTCCCCCACTCTTATTCAATTTGATTCAGTTCAAATTTTACTAAAAACAAAGTGCAAAACAACTGTACTAGGTAGTAGAGAAATGGATGAATGGATGAGAGAAAAGAAAGAATGAAAATGAGAAAAAAAAGAAGGTAAGAAAAGAAAAAGAAGAAAGTAAAAAGGAAAGGACAAAGAAAGAAAGAAGAAAGAAGGAAATGAAGGAACAAAGGAAGGAAAGAAAGAAAGGATCTTACATTCTTCAGAGCATGTTTACGACATGTATACAGATAAGGAAACACATTATATGTTGGCTCAAAATTCTAGAGATATATGTCTCTGGATCTACGTAACTAATAAAAGCAGAAATGTAGGCTAGGAGGGTGCAAGCTAGTGATTTTGCCACCTTAGCTTTTGTTTTGTTGATTGCTCAGATTCATGTAATAGAAAGATTTAAAGAATCTTGAGGATTGGCGGGCAAAATAAAACCATGGTACCTCAAATCCAGACAGCCTTTTCAGGCTTGTTGAAAGTCCTTGGCATTACATCATGGAAATGTATGTTGCTCTTTCAATCTGTAGAGTCTGAATTTTATTATGAACTATCAAGTCCTTTCCTAGACTACACCATCAGGAAATACATAGAATATAAAACCAAGAATTTTAGCCCGTCTGTAATAAAAATAACTAACACATAGCATTAGGTTTACAAATGCTTTATTTATGCTATCTCATTTTATCTTCAAAACAATCCTGAGAGGTAGGTACAATTATCATGCCCATTTTACAGAGGAAATCAAGGCAGACAGAAGTTAAGTGACTATTCAGGCTCACAGAACTACTTAAGTATTTAAAGCTGAATTTGAACTCAGGTCTGGGTCTGGCATTCTGTCCATTGCACTGCCTTCTACAAAATCTTGAAATATTGCACACAAACATTGATGCATTTCAAGAAACACATACAGGAACTGGAGGATTGGACAAAGAAAATCATAATGATCAAAGGGTTAGGCAATAAAATAAAACTTTTGAGATTCTTCACTGTGAAAAGATGAAAATTGAAAGGTGATAGTAGGATGGGAACACAAAATGAAATAATGAATGCTATAAAAAATGAAGTTGTTCCCAAATTCACAGAACCGACCTCCCCCATCCATCCCTACAACTTTCATAGTTTGTACTTTGAAAATGCTCTTTAGGTGGGGGGAAATGACATATTTTATGCTTCTAGACATGTAATTTCCTCTAAGATAAAATATAAACTCTTTGATTTGGATTTAAAACTCCTAATGATCCAATTTCAGCTTACCTTGTGAGACTTATTACTCATTACTCTCTACACATTTTACCATTGGTTATGCCTTTTCCCACTTTGATGCCTTTGTACAAGTAATAGTTCAACTCCAATGCTGCCATCTAGAGGAGGCTATTTCTGATCCCTCCATTTACTGTCATCTAGCTTCAATTTGCTCATTTACTCTATATTCATTTTAATCTCTCTCTGTCTCTCTCTGTCTCTGTATCTGTCTCTCTGTCTCTGTATCTCTCTCTATCTCTGTCTCTGTATCTCTCTCTGTCTCTCTGTCTCTCTGTCTCTCTGTCTCTCTCTATCTCTCTGTCTCTCTCTCCCTTCTCACACAAATATGTAGATAGATAGATCTAAATATATGTATATATTGTTTCCCACTGAGAATGTAAGCTCCTGGATGCCAGAAACTGGTTTATTTTTTTCTTTGTACCTATAAACTAGGACATACTGTAGGCACTTAATTCATGTTCTTTGTTTGTTTGATTGATTGAAGGAGAAAATTCATGGAAATCTTGGGAACTCATAAAGAACACAAAAACTAAACACTAATAAGCTTAGATAAATTTATGATTAATGAATTGATAAATAAATTAAACTTTAACATTATTATAAACAAAAACTATAATTCCAGAGCATTTTAATAAATTTCACAACTATTTTTGTAGTCAATTGCCAATATTTATTTTGATATTTGACTCAATACCTGGGGGGTAGGAAATAGGGGGTCACAACATCTTCCTCAAGTCACCAATGGAAAGTGATAATTACTCCTTAGTATACCTTCTCCCCAACACACACATACCCACACTGAGTGAACCAATAGATATTTAGGGTTATATTAGCCTTTGCTGACTAGTTTCATCCCTATCACCTTTACCAAGTTCTGCCCCCCGGTACACTCACCTTTAATGGCCCTGACTTCCTGGGAACTCAGCAGCGTAGCCAAGATGAAGGTTCCTGTGAGCAGGTATCTGTTGGGAATCATTTTCTTCCTCGGAGCTCACAGGATATTGAGTCATAGCAGTGACTGCCCAGAACAAGAGGGACAATGACAGTGATGGGGCAGGGCTGGAGCTTCGGGAAGAAGGTCTTTATTGCTGGCAATGGTGGGTCACCTGAAGGGGTTAAAACTTGACCCAGAGAGATTCAGCCAATCAAAAAGAAAATCCTGAGGTGACTCCTCTGTTCCTTGGGAAGCCTTTCTTTCCCCTTCATGGAAAGTATAACTTCCTGTTATGTCTTTAAGGGACTCTCCATGGAGGTCAGGGTAGGGGGAAATCCTGTTAGAGGTCGCTCTCCTTAGAGAAGACTTCTCCAGGGGGCATTGGAGGGAAGTGGCAGTCTTACTTTCAGGTTGCATATGGAGCTGGTCTTTGATATGATGTGATAGGAGGGGTATGTGGTACCCCAAAGCATCTTTCCTGGTTTAATGTGGTGACTGAAATCTATCAGTTATAAGCTCCTGCCCTTTTAGCACATAATCTCTAAGATTATTTATTTGGGATCAGAGATTAAGAGCTGGAAGGGCAATTAAAGCCTGTTTTGTATGATACCTTCATTTAATAGATGAGGAACCTGGATCCCAGAGAGATCAAATGACTGGCATACAAGGGCTAATTGACAGAAGCAGGACTTTGGCTCAGGTCTCATGACTCTAATGCTCCCTGTGCTCTTTCTACTGCACCAAGCAATCAAATCTAAGTATTCTGGGAAGTAAAATGGCAAAGCAAACCACTGGCAGTCATTTCTGCTATGGTAGAATTTCAGAATCTAGTAAGTAGGAAAGATGTCAGAGATCATTTAATCCAACCCACAACTGAAGAGGAATCCCCTTTACAACACATCCAACAAACAGTCATCTAATCACTCCTGGAAGATTTTCAGTGAAGTAGAATAGATGAGGGAGGGAAGGAAATGAGTCTTTATTAAAGCACCTACTATCTTCCAGGACTGTGCTGAACACTTTACAACTACCTTATTTGATCCTCACACCAATCCTGAGATGTAGGTGCCATGTTGTTGTTGAGTTATTTAAGTTCAACTCTTCATGGCCCCTGTGTGGTTTTCTTGATCAAGATACTGGAATGGTTTGTCATTTTCTTTTCCAGTTTATTTTATAGATGAGAAACTGAGGCAAACAAGGTTAAGTGACTTGCCCAGGGTCACACAGCTAGGAAGTGTCTGAGGCCAGATTTGAACTCAGGATGATGAGTTCTCCTGATTCTAGGCCTGAGACTTTATCCACTGGGCTGCCCAGCAACTTAGGTACTATAATTATCCCCATTTTATAGTTGAGAAAACTAAGGCAGCCACAGGTTAAGTGACTTGCCAGGGTTAGAGGGCTGGTAAGTGTCTGAGTCTGGATTTGAACTCAGATCTGCCTGACTCTCAGTCCAGGGCTCTAGTCACTAACCCATCTAGCTACCTCAAGAAAGAGATGACTAGGACGGGAAATTGGCTTGATGTCAAGCTGTATAATGTCTGTTGAAGAAATTGGGGGTATTTAGCTTAGGGAAGAAAAGAATGAGAGGGGATATGATAGCTATTTTCAAGTCTTTATAGGTATTATATTGAAAAGGGCCCCAAAAGACAGAACTGGCAGCAAAAGTTGAAAGTCAGTATTTGTCTTGAGATACAGAAAAACTTCCTAATCTTCAGTTATATAAATTTGAGGATAAAAGATATTGTATTTCTTGCCTTCTCAATGTGTAGCAGGAGAGAAAATTTGGAAGTGAAAATAAAATAAATTGATTTTTAAAAAGAAGAATAAAAACCCCCAAAATTGGAATTAAATGCAAGCAAAAATAAAGATAGTATCTCCCTCAAGGAGCTTGCATTCTAAGAAGCCTTTACTCTTTGTGGACCTCAGCTTATTTTGAGATTTTAAATTCCTAGCTTTATTGTCACAGGATTGAGTCATTCTTCTGTATTCTTCCTGAGTCATCTCCCTTTGTGCTTATCTTCTTAAATGCGTCTTTAAAAATCTAAATGAGTAAGGGTCAGCTGGGTACCTCAGTGGATTGAGAGTGAGGCCTAGAGAGGGGAGGTCCTAGGTTCAAATCCGGCCTCAGACACTTCCCAGCTGTGTGACCCTGGGCAAGTCACTTGACCCCCATTGCCCACCCTTACCACTCTTCCACCAAGGAGCCAAAACACAGAAGTTAAGGGTTTAAAAAAAATCTAAATTAGTAGATGAGTTTACTGCACACACACAAAACAATTTCTTTAGACAGTTCTTTCTATCCTTGGAACCTCACTGGCATTATGCATGACACTACGATTTCCATCTTGAGAGCTTCCCATTCCTTTGAGATACTCTCTAGGTTCTCTCTCATCTCTGATATCTTCTCCCACAAGCTGGAGTGTAAATCCAATTATGCCTCAGAAGAGTGGTGCTCTTCTTTAGGAGCTCTTTTGATAAAGGTAGACCCAAATTCCTCTTTTGCAAAATGTCAGTAATAATACTTGAATTGCTTACATTTTTGTGTTCTTATGAGGAAGTTCTCAAATTTGTACTGCATATTTCCCTTGGACTGGGACGAATTACCACACTTTACATAATTATAACACTAAATAAATTAAGTTTAGATACTTGTGACTACTTCAGGAGATTCATAATTTACATTAAGACCTAACTATGTTGAGTAAAAAACAGGGTTGCTCTGAAGTGTCCCTATCTCTGAGAACAGGTCCAAAGGGACTCTCTCACGTCTTTTAAGGTGGGGGACAAGACTAAGTTCTTATCTAAAGAATTAATGACTCAGGCAATCTCATGGTGAGGAAGGTGGTGGAATGGCTCTGGTGATGCAGTGGGCATGGTGGTGGAAAGGCTTGGTGACAGAAAAGTTTGAGGATGGAAAGAAATGGTGATGGAAAGATGGTGGCAATGGAAAGGACTGGTTTTGTGGAAAAGCCCTCAAAGGTTTTCAGGAATGCTTTTTTTATCTTGAGGAAGGGATCATTTATTTGGGCAGTTATTACCATGTATTTGCAAGGAACTGATGCCACTTTACTACCAATCCACTTTGGTCAGCGTGACTCACCTCGTTTCCCCACTGAGGGGTGGTGGGTGGTGGTAAAAACTACAATGTAATATAACTTTAGGTTACTTTTGCCTGATTCTGCACAGATTTCAAAGGAGGGCAGTGATTGTGGAAATGGAGCATTTTGTGAATTGTATGAACTCGCTGTTCAGAGACTTCTAACCAAGGTCTTAAGCTTAGGTGATGTCTCAAGACTGATGTGAGGAATTCCCTCATAATTGTGAATCTTAGCCGCTCATATGTCTTATCTGACCGCTGGCCCCATCCTAATCAACAAGTTATTGTTTCCATTTTCTTTTGCTTGTTTTCAGCTAGTTGGCAGTGGTTATAGCACACTTCAGCCCACAGCACTCTCTTTCCACTTTCCTTTACCTGATAAAAGCACTCAGAGATTTTAAAGCATAGATCTGGGAGTGAGAAGTAAGAAAAACCACCTGCCAGTCAATGCCTGGCCACCATAATTAGTGAGGGAAACTGACTCTCATCTGAGATGTGACCTTTTCTACAGAAAGGGGACATCTGGGAAAGCATCTTAGGGAGTGACTAAATACCCAAACTCATAAATTACATAAATTACACAGTTAAGTGTCTGAGAGCAGATTCCAATCGAAGACCTATCTTCAATAGACCTGGCTCTCAATGCACTAAGTCACCTACCTAACTCTGTTTAACATGATAAAAGAAAACTTAATAGGGTCATGCTAGCTGTCTTTAAGTATTAAGTAATGGCTATTATATTGTGGAAGGAACAAGTATTGTCTTGGAAGAGGAAGAGATACAAAAATAAAATCCTATTTCAAGAAAAAAGTGATATTCTTATATAAAATTACTGTTGATTTTTGAAGGTTTATTTTATAGCCTGCAACTTTGTGGAAGCTATTAATTGCCTCAATGAATATATGCATATTCCCCAGGATTTTTTAAGTAAAACATCATATCTTCAGCAAATAGGGACAGTTTTATCCCCTCTTTGCCTTTTTGTATGCTTTTAATTTTTTTTCTTTTTTCCTGTTGGGTGATGCAGGCATTTCTAGAATTAAATCACATAATACCAGGGATTGTGGGCATGTTTGATTTATTACTTTATTTGGAAAGGTTCTATTTTTTCTCCACTGCATATGATGTTTACTTTGATTTTATGAGAGAGATTTTTTATGATATTAAAAGTTCTCTCTATGCCTTAGCTTTGTAGGGTCTATCAGTTTAGCATAAATCCAAGAGGAGAAATATTTAGTTAATACTAAACAACTCAGCAGATCAACCACATAAAATCTGGGGAGGAAAGCTCCCCAACTATTCATTCATGAATAGCCAGAGCATCATGGGCTCTCAGATCAGCCTTTATAAACTCTCGTGGTGGAAGTACCACACACTCAGGGGGTATGACTAGTGATATCACTTGGGCCTAGTGAGAGATGTCATGGGAGTGGGTGGGAACTTGACATTATAGGAACCCTGCTGAGTGGCACTGTCAGGGAGTAGTCAGTGGCATCGTGGGCATATTGGGTGAAATCTTAAATGGCTATAAATGTCATGGGGGCATGATAGTTGATATCATAAGGTGACATCATTTCTAATTCTAAAATTTTGTGACCAGTTTTTCAAATAAAAGAGGAACTGAGAATAACTAAATTAACTTCACACATGATGAAAAAACTCAGTAATTTAGGGAGAAAATGTTGAAAATATAAAAATGAATGAAACCGATACAAAGTGAATGATTTTTTAAAAAAAATATCACGTAAAGAAATGATGGAAGTAGAAAGCTGCAATGCTATAAAATGGGTAGAGATTCAAAGCAATGTTGAGAAAAGTGAAAGATGTTGAGACAGATCAAAGAGCAAAGCATCTAAGAATCATGGATCCTTTAAGCTTATTTAAAAGTGATCAGATCATAAGTTTGCATTGTTACCATGGGATTTTTATTATTGCTTAGTTGTTTTAGATGTCTCTAATTAGGCATCTAGTACTTTTTCCTCCACCACTTTGATACTTTTTCTTTAGGAGTTACTGAATACCCCAGGCTTTCTTCCTTAGCTGCTTTTTGGGCCTTTTCTCATGTCATGTAGAAAGATTTTTATTATTTCTCTCTGAGCAATAACTGAATTTAGCCTCTTTGAATTTTCTCTCTTTTTAAAAATTTTAATTTATTTTCAATTGTAAAAGGGAATTCTTTGTTCTCTTTGAGTTTACACTTGTGAAAGGGAATCCTTTGTTCACTTTGCCTAGTTGGAGCTAATTAACAATAACTTAAGTACCCTACTTAGTACTTCACTAGATTGTGAAGACAAGATTAAATCTCCTTTGTCTACCAACAAAAAGTTTGTACTAGATCAGTGGTTCCCAAACATTTTTGGCCTACTGCCCCCTTTCCAGAAAAAAAATATTACTTAACCTCCTGGAAATTAATTTCTTTAAAATTGTAATAGCAATTAATAGGAAAGATAAATGCACCTGTGGCCATCACTGCTTCCCTGGATCACTGCAGCACCCACCAGGGGGCGGTAGAACTCACTTTGAGAATTACTGAACTAGATGGAGGATTTCGCAAGTCACTTACTAAAATGGGTGATAACTCCAGAAACTTGTGAATCTTGTTCGATAAAAGTTTACACCTTCAGAGGATGAGAGGTATGGATTCCAAACTTATGAATCCTATGATCAGAGTTGACACCTTCAGAAGCCTTGTTAAAAGTTGACACCTTCAGCACCATAAAAAGATGCTCCCAACTTCCTCAGAGCAGATTGTCTTTGAAATTATAGTCTTTAATAAATATTAGCGACCACATTTAGCCCTTACACAATTAGCAAAAAAAAAAATTGTTTTTCTCCTAAAGTTTCTCCCATTGGGGAAAAAGGAGAAACTAAACTTTGTAACACTGATATTTTCTTTCTAAAAATGCCTTTCCTGGTTTTGTAGAAGGCTCAGAGTCAGACCCCCTATATCTCTCCAGTTCCCATAAAGAAGGTCAATGAACTCTACTACAGCAGATTTAGACCCAAGTAATGAGAATATAAGTATAATGGATACTAATGAAATATATATTTATGTATATAAATGCATAGACATGCATAAATGTATGTGTATCTCACATGTCAGATATAGGTTGTCTAAAGCATAGACATGACTCAAGGGGAGCATTAATAGATATGAGGTGAAATATGGCTTACCCCTGTGTTATAAGTAAAGTAATACCTGTGGAGAAGAGGCGAGTGAAGGGTCATGTGTGCACCGCTAATATACTAGCTTTGCAAATGTGCCCAGGACCATTGCCAAGGTTAGGTGCTCCCTTCTCTACTTTACAAGTGACCTTCCTATATCAAAATCTGCCACTTTTAGATATTGATAGTCTTAGGGTAGTTTCAAACCAGAAGTTGGTTCTTTGATTGCTCTTAAGGATGGTGACCCTTGGTTTACACTCACTCGCTCAGCTCAGTCCCAACAAATGCCAGGTATACAAAAGACCATTACAAAGAGTAAATAGCAAGCTAACCCATGTATTTATCCAAGCAAAACAGCAAATAGAAATGGGAAAAACTCTGTGGATTAGACTGTGCCAATTAATACAGATATATAAATGAATTCCTGATCTCTAAGTGATTTGTAATTATATCTTAGTTCAGACTTTGAGAGATAAATAATTATTTCACTGAGAGATCGTGTCTCATCACTCTTTATGATTTGAGGCCATGAAAATCAATGAACATGTATACAGCTATAGTCGACTGTTTGATGTCTTCTTTTCTTCACTGCTGACCTGGAGGTCTTTCATTTCTACACAGAGCTTTATAAAGGATGCCTTTGAAACCAATTGAATAAATCCTTTACAAAGTGTCCCTCCCAGTTTTCCCTCTTTGAATCAGAAGCCACATTTCTCTGACCTCGGAGTATTTAGCGATCTATTTTCCATTCTACTTGGAAGAAAGGCTTGTCACACAAGGCTCTTTTCATTTTTTTTTTCCTTTCTCACTTTTGTGTGACTGGGGAGCACAGATTGCACTTTCAACTGAAGGCATGGATGCTGGTTAAAACTAAAAACTCAGAATCATAGTCTCTACTAACTGGAAGAATTTAGAAACCATCTGGATTTGCTTGAACAACAATAATACTGTCTACAACATCCTCAACAAGTGTTTGTCTAGTTCCTAGTACCTCCATGGAGATGAAACTTCCTATATCCAGTTAGCCCATTTGGCTTTTGGATAGGTCTCATCCTTAGGAACAAAGAAATTCTTCTTAATCCTTTGCATTTCACCTTTATATTAAGGTGAAATCAGACACTCTTTGACTTTCATGTGTTCCTTTTTCTATTTTCTTTTTTAAATCCTTACCTTCTGTCTTAGAATTGATACTAAGTTTTGGGTCTAAGGCAGAAGAGCAATGAGGGCTAGGCAATTGGGGTTAAATGACTAGGCCAGAATCACACAATTAGGAAGTGTCTAAGGCTAGATTTGAACTTCCCATCTCCAGGTCTGGCTCTCTATCCACTGTGCCCCCTAGCTGCCCCTTTCATTCATTTCTCAATGTGCCCCCATTTAAATTTGTTTCTAAAAAACAATCCCTAAAATATTTGAGGATAACTATCTCCTCACCTTTATGTCATCTCTTGGGTAAACATTTCCAGTTTCTCCAAGTGATCCTCTATGGTATGTTCTTTAGATTTATCATTCTGGTCCTTTTCTTCTGGACAGATCCCTGTTTGTCCATATCTTGTTCAAAATGTGGTGCATCAAAATGAACATCATTTTCTAGACTGATCATAATGCTCCTTGACTTAACTAAAGCACAGTTTTACAGAACTATTACCTCCAGGAGACTGGAAAAATTACAGTAGCAACCTCTCCCCCCAAAATAAAGAAAGTCAGAGGGATGGGAATGTGAGGAATTGAAGAAAAGATTGAAGACTTATCCTTATTTCTCACAGGGAGATGTCACTGAAAGAATAAAAAATTCTAAAGACTTGTCCTCACTTTTCTGGAAAACTTAGTATACCTGACAGTTGTACTATGAAGTAATATAGAAAATAAAAAGATTTTTTGTTTTTCATGGGATGAGAATGTTTTATAATTATATCAATATCAAAAGAAATATTAAAAAATGGGATAACAACTCTGGGCTGAATGGTGTAATAACATAAAATGGTTAGAAGCTGTATTATTTAAATCTTCTATGGTCAACACTCTCCCCTCCTACCCACAGTGATTTCAAGTTGTCTTGAAGGTAAGGTTTCATCATCAGAGGTTTCACATTCAGAATTTTGCTCTGGATGAGTATAATGTGGAAAGAGGATTGAATTTGAACATACTTTCAAATCTCAATTATACTACTTATTTCTTGGGACCCAGGACAAGTCTCTTAACTTCTCTTGTTTTCAGTTTTGTAATTTATAAAACAAAAGATAATCTCTAAGATTCCTTTAGGTGAAAAGTCTATATTTTCATATAATTTTGTGATTAATGGTTTCTTAGGAGGGGTTATCAAAAAAGAAAATCCTTTAAATGTGTTTAGTAGGTTCTTTGTTTTATGAGTCTCTGATACAAAGGTTACTGGGAATGCACACTTTCATATTTCAAGGAGTTCATAATTATCAACCTTGAGATTGGGCCTGCTCTTTTTTTTTTTTTTTTTTTTTTAAAGCCTTACCTTCTGTCTTAGAATCAATACTAAGTATTGGTTTCAAAGCAGAAGAGCGGTAAGGGCTAGACAATGGAGGTTAAGGGACTTGCCCAGGGTCACACAGCTAGGAAGTGTCTGAGGACAGATTTGAACCTGGGACCTCCTGTGTCTAGGCCTGGCTCTCAATCCACTGAACTACCCAGCTGCCCCCTGATTGGGCCTATTCTCAATTAGCACTCCAGTTTTAGTAATTAATCCCAACTTTTCCTTTCTCTAAGTCATCTATTCTGCATTCAAATTATAATTAATTAATCCTTGTTTAATATTTGTTCTTAAATCTTTTCTCTGGTTTCCTAAATAACTTACCTGGAAAGATAAGCATATAACAGGCCTTGAAAGATGAAAGGTCTTGATAAAGGTTAGATCAGGTCAGTTGAAAACCAGGGATAGATGTCCTGTTAATAAAATGCAATACTAATTTACCTCTAAAAATGTTCAGCTGCCTTCAGTCGCCAGATATTTTTATGAATTTCTTTCTAAAACCTGGAAAGACTTCCATGAACTGATGCAAAGTAAAATGAGCAGAGCCAGGAGAACAGTATACACAGTAACATAAATATTGTAAGGATGATCAGTTCTGAAAGACTTAGCTATTCTCAGCAATATAGTGATCCAAGACAATCTCCAAAGAATCATGATGAAAAATTCCATCAGCCCCCAGAGAAAGAAATAATGGAGTCTGAATGCAGGCTGAAAAATAATATATTTTATTTTCTTTCTTTATTATTTTTTTCTGTTATCGTTTGGTTTAAACTTTCTTCCACAGAATGACTAATGTGGAAAAATGTTTTACATAATTGCACATGCAAATCTATATCAGATTGTTTGCCCTTTGAGGATAGGGAGGGAGGGAGAGAATTTGGAACTCAAAATAGACAAAAAATAAGTGAAAAATTGTTTTTACATGTAATGGCCTGGGGGTGGGGAATAAAATGCTATTAAAAAAAAAAAAACACTTCTTTCTAGACATCCAAAGAAGGGAAAAGGCCAACCTAAGGATGGCTGGAGGTAGAAAGGCAGCAGGAAAGAGGACTTGGAAAAATGGTTGAGAGGATGTGATCTTATGTGATGGTAACTCTGGTCAAAGCTAGGAAGGAGTTATGTATACATGATATGAGTGAGGGAAGAACCAGTGCTTCACAGAGTTTGGGATGGTCTGTGGACAAATGAGAAATGTGAAATTTTTTCTCCGTAATCCTGTGATTGCTGAATTTTAATGTCAGTTTTGATTATTTTTCTCAAAATATGTCCATATTGATTATACCAACTCCCCAGTGCCTTTTTAAAAACAATTTCCAGTTGCTATTGAGTGGTAAAGCCTCTGTACAACTAGTTAAGGAGTAAAAGATTTTTACCCTTTCTCTCTCTTTTAAGAGAATCCCGGCCACGATAGAGGCCCAGGTAAGTAAATGGTAGGGTGAAACAGAAGTCTAAAAACTGGATAAAATATTCAAGGTTTGGTAAATGGATGGAGAAAGCCTCTGCTGCAGAAAGCTCCCCTCATTTCAGGCCTGGGTTGAGGGCTGGGAGAGCTCCTTAATCTCAGGTGAGGTCTAATTCATGAATTATGCTGGAAAAAGGAATCAACAAAAAGTGCTTGTGCTGTGGAAGTCAGTAGACATCCATCCATTAGCTGTGCTTGTGGGAGGAGATGTGGGAGGAGGAGGAATCTAGTGTTAGTTTCCTTAGTTTGTATGCAGATGGATTAGAAGCTGTGTGACCGGAGATAGACCTGAGGCAGGGATAGGAGGCTGAACTTCTAGGGAAAATAAGAAGAGAACAGAGCCCAATCCAGTTAGGCACATCAGGTATGCAAGAGAAGGACAAACAACCCGCTACATCTTGGATAAATATCCTCATAGGGGAGTGGATCCTCACAGAGGACCTTAAAACTCTATATAAATGTGAATGACTATTATTAAAAAGGACGATGTGGGCAACAAGCAATATTGGGAGGGTCTGGGAAGTATCTCTGAAAAGGTAGGAGGCCAAGATGGGGAATAAGAGTCACAGAGGAGCTAGGGGAGGGGAAAGAAGGCAAACGCACAGTGGAGCAGGTTTGTTCTAAAAAACCTTGGACTTTGCTTTAGAAACTTCTGAACCATGGCCACGGTTGGGACAGGCAGAGTCACTATTCTTCTGAGCCCTCTGAAACTGGGCCAATGTTCCTAATGTCTCAGGATCTAATCTGAGATATTTCAACATCACCATGGCTCTCTTGGGGAGCTGGAACCACAAACATGGTGGATACACCTGTGTAAGGGTGAAGTAGAATCTACTAAGAGCCAAATTAATCTGGATCTTTGGCCTAGCTTGCTAATGTTGTGTAATAGACCTTCTGGCAAGATCTGGGCTTATTTTAGGTTATTGAACATCTTGAGGGCTGTTCCTTTACAGCAGGGGTCAGCAATATATGGCTCTTTCTGCAGGAGCCATAAAGTCAATTTTTTTTCAGGCGCTATTAGAGGAGTGCGCACTGTGAGCGCTGTACGGCTCTCACAAAATTACATTTTTAAAAATGTGGTGTTTATGGCTCTTACGGCCAAAAAGGTTGCTGACCCCTGCTTTATAGTGAAAGAAAGCTATCTAGAGAGCATAACTGAAGAGTAGAAGATGTTTTTGTTTTTGTTTTCTGCTTTGATTTGAGTTTAACTCTTCAGGAGAAGGAAGGATGTTAATCCATTTAATTATTAACTGTATCATAAAGATGTTTTTTAAAGATTAAACAATGCAGAACCTGCTCAAGTCACTAAAGGATTAAACCTTTGACAAACCTCCCCCCCAAAACTAAACCAAACAAATGAAAAAAAAATTCAGCATACTTGTTGAGGGACAGCAAGTAATAGGGGGTGAGGAGAATAGAAGGATGAGGTTAAAGCTACCCCATTTTGCTTGACCATGTATAAACACTTTTTGATTGTATCAAACAATAAGAATTGAGTATGAAGAGACCTTGGATCAATAAAACACTATTGTGGGAGACTGAGGCAATCCTAAACAATCTGAGTGAGAAGCTGTCTTAGAAAAGAGGAAGAGGTTAGGAGATGAGATTGTGAGTATCTGGATTTGAGAGGTTGGAGGAAACTTGGAGAAAAGGCAGGCCTGAGCTTTAAGAAAGAAGGGAGATGTCAATGAGAGTCACTTGCTCCACAGGCATCTCAGAATAGAGGATCTAGGCTTAGGAAAGTTCTAAGGAAGACCAATTCTTGCTCTAACTTCCCTTCCCTGTGCCACAATATCCACAGACATTACACTGTAATTTCTTCTTTTGTTACCCAAATATTTCCAAGAAAACTGATTTTCCCCCTCTCAACCACAAAGGGGCCAGGGTTAATTAGAGAGAGATAAATATAAGGTTAGACAAAGTCCAACTTCTAGCTTTTAGCTATTTTCCTAACTGAGGATTCAGAGCAATTAGGACTGACCTCAGAACTTTTCAACTAAAATAAAGTCCCTAAAACTGAATAGGAAGTGATTCAGTGAACATTAGGGACCATTCTATGGCCTGATATGCTTAAAACAAGTGGATTATTGTAACTGGTGTTACACTAAGACCACTAGGATAAAATATCAGAATAGAAAGACCACATAGGCTTTCTGAGTGAATCTATAAGCAACGAGAGAGAGAGAGAGAGAGAGAGAGAGAGAGAGAGAGAGAGAGAGAGNAAGCTAAAATGGAACTGTAGGAGCCCTATTGGGAAATGGAAAGATCTTTGGACTGGGAAGTGGGGGTGTGGTGTCACATCTCAGCCTCTGTTCTGCCACTTACCACCTGTCTGACCCTGGACTAGTTGCTTAATTTCTTTGAGCTTCAGTCTTCTGATCTGTGCAAAGAAAGTGTTGGACTAAACAGGTTCTATGGCCCCTAACAGCTCTCATTTCAATCAAGCTATGCTAAGCAACCTGCTGAGGAGCTGGGGGGCCCCTCTTGTAGGAAGGGAGGAGACCAGAGAGGGAGTGAATGTCAGAACTGATTAGAGGTGCTGCCTCCCATAATCTCTCCTCCTTCTTTAACAGGTAGATCCTTGCTGAAGCCTTGAGTTCTCCTTCTCCTGGCTCTGCTGTGGCTGTTGGCTGTTGACTGGAAGAGTCCTTTTCCTTTCTGGGCTCTTCTGGCTGACAGGAGAATTTTTGGATGGGGGTGCTGAGTTTATTGGGAGGGTTTGGGAAAGTGGGGGAACTACCACCTCCCTTGTATGTGAGAACAACCTTCACCCCATTCTTGTCCCTGAGAGCCTGGTTCCAGGGACATTAACTGACCTTCAGCCCCATGGGTCTAGATGCTGGTGGCTTATGGAGGGGGAGACTGGGCTGGGCTGTGTGGAAGGTGCTGAGCCCCTCAGAAACTTCAACTCTTTTCCCGGTCTTGCCAAAAACCCTCAGAGAATGGACATGCTTTTATTGCTACAAAAAGGGGCATATCCCTTCCCATAAAGATTGAAGAAAAAAAAAAAGAATAAAAATAGGATGCTGGGAGGATCTAAACAGAAACATAAAGCATGAATGTGGGGCTAAGTGTCTGTCTTAACGTTCCCAAGTTATATGATGGAACTTCCATATGATGGAAATCTCCCTCCCTCCCTTCCCTTCCCTGTTCTGGTTCTGGCAGATGATTCAATCTGAATTATGCATGTATTATCAGTCAAAATGTTTCCATATTCTTGTGCTAATTGTACTAATCTATACCAGCAGATGTTTTCAGGTGTTTATTTTGTTCCATGTCCTGATAATTAACCTAGCCTTTTCCCTGGATCTAATAGACCAAGGAAAAAAGATTGTAAAAAGTGAAGCTTTTTAAAGTCTTTAGAAAATAGAATCCTTTTCTCTCTATTTCCACCATACTGGCCACATTGGAGATTGCAAAGATAAGACAAATATAAAAACAAATTAGGCTAAATTTGTGATTAAGATGTAATTTCTGTGCTGAGAATTTCTAAATTGTGACTTGAATGTTTTATAAGTATTTTGATGAGTTTTAAGGCAGCATTCTATAGAGATTGTTTAAATAGGAGTAAAACTATAATTTGGTGAAAACTGAAAAATTAGCAAATTAGGTTACTTCAAAATAATCATGAAATCTGTTCAAGAGAGATTCAATGAAACTTAAAGAAATGTTAAGATAAAGAGAAATTTGGAAAATAGTGCAGGAGAAATTAGAGCAAGATTCCTGTGAGTTTAAATAACTGCAAATTAGAACTTAAATTATAATATGTTTGCTATTTAACATTAAAGTAATGCATTGGAGAATTAGAGATCTTGAAGTGCTCAAGTCTCATTTAAGATCAGTCAGTTCTACATTTTGATTAAAAGAATAATACCTAAGCAGTCTCCGTTTGTCAGCCTCCAAGTTTGAAGTTTTTTGGTGAGTGGGTACACTTACAAACTGTACTTAAAGAGAATAAAAAATTTATTGCAAGATGGACATGAGTTTTAAAATTTATTTTATTTTTATTTAGAAACCTTCTCTTCCATTTTAAAATCATTACTGTGTTTTGGTTCCAAGAAGAGTGGTAAGGGCTGGGCAATGGAGTGTAAGTGATTTGCCCAGAATCACACAGGTAGGGAGTGTCTAAGGTCAAATTTGAACCCAGATCCTCCCATCTCTAGGTCTGGTTCTCAATCCACTGAGCCACCTAGTTACTCCCAAAGAGTTTTTTAATTAAATGTTTAATTTTTTTTATTAAAAGGCAGTACAGGAAAATTTTAGACTACCTTCAGTTTTATCTTTTCAAAGGGATAAAAATAAGTAAAATTGGAATTTACCTTTTCCATTGCTTATTGCTTCCAAACAAACAACCTGAAGACACCAAGTCCCATTACTGGCCAGTACATGGGATTCTCAGATTAAAGTTGAATCCCAAAGTGCTTCTAGAGAGAGAAAAACTTGTCTTAAAATCAGGAAACAACTGAAAAACAAGTAAAATTCGATTTTTTTTCTGTGAAGGTTATAAGTTAGGGGAAGAAAACAGAAGACATAAACTTAGCCTCTGAGTGGTTGAAAAGAAAGAGAAAAAGTGATATCTAGTGCTCTTCAAAAAATTACAGTCTCCCTTCCCTAAGATGGCAAGCAATTTGATCTAGCTTATACATGTGTGATCATACACATTTAATTGTTTTACCTAGAACCAATATGATGTTTATAATTGTATTCTAACAATTGTAGGCTCACCACTTTTAAATCTGAGTTAATTTTTAAAAAATAAAGCATAAGCTAATCAGTAAGAGTGGGCCCTGAAATTTGAGATCCTGACAGTTAAATGGCCCTTGTGAAAACTGAGATTTTAAACTGTTAATATTAGTAATGACAAAGCTATATTTTACTTATTTGAGGAAAAAAATTAAATTAATGGGACAATAATTTCTCTTAATTTAAAATCTTCAGAAAATGACTCTTTTTTTTGATGAAAAACAAAGCTAAAACTCCTAACTTCTTAATTAAAGTAATTTAATAACCTACAGCATTAGAAAATATCACAAATCTTTTAAACGGAGGAACAAATTAGGAACTAGGATCTTTCGCAGTCAAAGAAAAAGTGTTTATGAGTTTCTTTACACATTTACACTAAAATGGAAGTTGCTTTTATACAATAGAATATAAATAGAGCAAAGAAAAGAGTTAAAAGCTGTTGAATATTTGAAGCCCATCTTTCATCTCTATGTGTGACCAATCAAAGTCTGTTTACTTTGAGTCCCTGGATCACTTCTGGCAACTTATGTAACTAACTGCCAAAAAGAACTGCTCTATCAGATGGGTCCTTGGCTCCTGAGGAGCCCTAGAATCCTTTATTGGTGGTTGCTAAGCTTGCAAATAAATTGATCACGCTTAGAATTTTGTGCTTCAGTTTCTCTATTGAAGATTTTTATCGCGACAAGAGGAAAGAAAATTTGAGAAGTAATAGATGGAAAGGGATAAACTGTCTCTTAACATGTATTTGGTAGGGACCTCAGTGGAACAGAGAAGCCACAGAGGCTTCTTTATATTTAGGAACTGCCAATTCCTTTTTGTTAATTCTAAATTCAGATTCTTCACAGAAATGGATAGAAAGGAAAAACCCCAAATCTGCAACAGTCTGAAAAGTAGTTGCTTACTACAGTGGCCATCACCAACAGAAATGGAGCCTCCTCCCCCCCACACACTCCACTGTGTCCTGGCTGGAGGCCACTGAAGTCCTTAGGGAGGCTACTGCACCCCAGGGAAATTAGAGGCCCATACACAATCCCTGAGGAAAATGACAACTGAATGCAGTAAAATCCTTTGGAAGGTTGGTGCTCAGGGAAGGCCTATGGGTTAATGATCTTTTGGCCCATTTGTATATAGTATCAGTTACAGGAGGAATATGCAACCTGTGCTCTGTCTACAGCCCTGGAATAAGTCAGATTATACTCATTAAGTGCACCTGAGCAGTACAAATCAAAGACAAATGTCTGCACACTCACTATGTACAATACTTTGTCTCTTTTGTCTCAGACTCCTTTCCTTCTGTCCCAGTCCTCACTTGCAATTAGACTCAACAAAGCAAGCAACAGAACTTTTAAGTCTTTAACTTTTCGTTTCTTTTTCCTTTTGTATGGCCCTCATAACTCTGCGTTGTCATTCTGTCCCCCCAAATTCCCCACCCTAATATAAAACTGAATGGAGACTTTGGGGAAAGTTGAGGATTCAAGAAAAATAATAAATTGTGCATTTTCATTTTTTTTTTTTGCAGTAGGAAAAAGATCCCAGAGTTCAGTGCAATATCAAATGTGAAGGAAGGTGTCTTATTAAGGGGATTTGTCTCGTTAAGAGACCATGTTTGGATTTGCTCCTACGCAAGGACACTCTGGCACACCACAGTTTTCAGTAAGAATTATTTATTAATTATAAAATGGGCAGTGAAATATTTGATTTACAGCAACAATAAAATATACAACCAAGAAGTACAAAAGCGAAAGCAATAAGAGCGTATATAAGCCAAGAATACATCACCAAATTGGGGGAGACACCAACTCCTGGGTTCATTGATAAGCCTAAAAATCAAAACTCTAGCCCCAAATATTTTCTGTTCCCTCACCTCCCCCCCCATGACAAACCTAAAAAACGTTTCCCAGCTAAAGCTATCTTAACACTTCCTTGAGAAATGTTTTCTACCCTTCCTGGGAATGTTTATTACCCTGATCTACCTCCGTGGGAATGTTTTATTTACCCCTTTTTATGAATGTTTGATCAAGTGCTTCCTGACCCCTAATCCTGAAACCCCCCAAATGCTTCCTGACCCCTGACCCTGAAACCCCCCCTCCCCAGATGCTTCCTGACCATCTGTCCCGGATACTACCTTGATAATTTTGTATGCACCAGCCCCCTTCCCCAAACCTTTCTATATAAACCCTTGGCTGGAGAAGCCTCGGGGTCAGACTGGCCAGCCTTCCTCTCTGCCACTGACCCTAGCTTCTCTGCTAGCAAAATATATGGGCCTCTTCTTGCATATTGCAGTGTCAGTGTGATTCTTCCTGCCACGATCCAATCTGGGTATCAAAACTTGGGTACAACATCATAAGGCTGGGGGTCTCGGTACAGCCCCCCAGATTCCCTACTGGGAAGATCCTGGGCAGAGCGTCCTCTCCATGGGTGAGACACCAGAGGGCTGAGGGCTTCGTAAGGACCTTTATGGGGGTGCTAGACAAAAATGGCTTTTGGCCAGTATGCTTGCATAACCTGGCTAATCTTGGCAAGGAATGGGACTGTTGTAGCGAAAAAGCTGAGACTCATAACTAACAGCTTGACAGCATCATACCCTGTTAAGCAGGGGGGTTTTGATAGCGTCATGCTCTGCTCAGCAGGGCGGTTATCTGGAACTCATAGTTCCGGGGACACCATTCCTCCCTACACAGAGCAGCCTTGAACATTAAGAATTACATCCTATGGCACCTGGAAACCTCTATACTCCCATTGTCTAGCTATTATCAGACCCTAGCTGTATCCCAGCCCTTGAAACGTATATATTCCCCTCTGTAGATGCAGCACTTGGGGAATTCTCTTACAGAACAACCCCCAGTGCACTGGCAATAAAGCTTTCTCCTGCTTTGATTGCATTGTTTCGTGTGTTGTTCTGGTGGCCACCCATTTGAAGCCTAACAGGACATGTGGGATTAAAGCCAAAAATGTTGGACTAAACAATTTTGGGTCCGAGAATCTTCCCAAAAGAGGGGGCCAACCCTCCCTGAAAGATCCATGGGACTGTTTACAGTTTTTCGGGAGTGGCGAGTTCACAGAAATTGTCAGCATACAAAGAGTCAGACGTCCACCTGGGGCCTGGCCGGGGTCCCAGGAGATATCCTCCTTCACTCCTGTCCTTGAACCAACACCACGTGGTCATATCTAGGTCCAGAGTTAGACCTATTCCTGTCTAAGTTTTCCAAATTCATATATGAATCTTTCAGAAGGCTCATTTCAAAGTCCTTCCACCTTAACTGCAGTTTGTGTCACGGCAAAGTGAGACAGGCAGAAAGAAAGAAGGCAGGAGTGGGAGGCCTTAGATAATAAAGTGGGATTCTTTCCTGGGGGTTGGCCAGTAGACTACAATAAAGATAATGGAGGTCAATGCTGGGGAGAGAAGCCAGAGGGCAACAGGAACCAGACAGGGATTCAATCTCCCTCCCCACCAAAATTTCAACACAAGGTAATTCTCTTAAACTGAAGAAAGACAGATTAAAGGAGAGATTCTTCATGTTCCCAGTAGCCTCAAGCCTCTCCTCATTCTGAAGAGTCTGCCTTAACCACCAATCCCATCTTCATCCCAGGCACTCACATACTCATCCCCCTTTGCTTTGTCCCTTGTATACCAGCCCCTCTCTAGTTTCAGGGTCTTCACAGTCACACCTTGGCTATGAGAGAAACATCTGATTCTTGTGTGCTGTCATTGCCTAGAAACAAAGGAGGAAAACAATCCACTCAGGGACATATTTCCCCAAACTGGGGTATGGGAAGGGAAGAGGACAGCAAGGAAAGGTTCCTGGCATAAATTCTCCTCTGAGTTCTCATTTCTCCTGTTCCAAAGCCATGGCTCCTTCTCTTTATCCTCCATGTTAATCTTTTATTTGCCTGCAGCCTGAACATGGTTCCCTCTATTTCCACCTGGAAAAGAAAGAGAAAATTCCAGGGAGGAATATAAGAGAAAGACCATACAAAAGCCTCAGAAGTTTACTGATTTGTGTCTTGCAGACACAACCAATTGCAACTGTGATTCCATCCTACCTCCCCCCTCAAGCATAGTTTCTAGATCCAACAGAAGCAAAAAGAGGCAATGCAAATGGGCACTTCCCAACCTCAAGTCCTACATCCACTCTGATCTACAACACCCAACCAGAGAGTTCTTTTGGCTAAAATCCTTGTATTCATTTCTGATCAGAGTCTGACGTGGTTTCTCCTTTCAACCAGATTGGTTATACCAGATCAAGGCATTATTCCTAAAAATGTTTTCTGCTGTCAAGTTTGTTCATCTTAGAGCCTGTTTCTTATATAGGAAATAGGGAACTTGAGAACAGAAAGACAAGCTGCCAGGTGAGAAGAAGACTGAATCTCCATGTGCCTCTTTCTAATGACTCTCTACTTGAATTCTTTTTCTTCCAGATCACAAATTCAGCAATGACTGCACTGAGGCCAACAGCAATGACTCCCACAGTGATCAAGATGGATGAGGATTGTGGCTCTAAAATGCAAAAGAGAAGCGAAAGGCTTCTCTGGCCTGGCATTCACTAATGCCAGCCCCAACTCTCCCAAATAACTCCAGAGCTTTCTGTTCTTTTTGCAGGGAAGGGGAAGGTCTTTTCCCTAGCCCCTCCTCACTATCCTTACCCCATTTCAGGGTGAGGGGCTCATACTGGCCCTCATATTGCAAATATACCTCAGCAGGTATATTTCTGTTCACTTCCAGGGAGCAATCCCACAGCTGCCCACTTCTGGAAGGTCCCATCTCCTAAAGGTCTCAAGGAACTCTGTGTCCTGCAGCTGTTCCTCCCCATCTCTCAGTCAAGTCATTGAGATGTCAGCAGGGTAAAAAGTCTTGGGCCCAGCACTGAAGGGTCACCTCCCCATTGGTGTCACTTGGGCAAAATACAAGTCTGGGAGCAAAGGTCAGAGGTATTTCTCTCCTTCCTTCTAGAGCGCATAAAAACATACAGGCCATTGGGGAACCCCAGATGCAGCATCTGGGAGTAGGAAAGGGTCTAGCAAAGGCTGAGTGCCTCAGGAGGAGCAAATCAGTATCCTTCCTCAGCAGAATATCCTTCCCCAATTCCAAGTATCTGAGCAGCCATTGCACACACTTCTCCAGATAGACTTTCCATCCTTTTCCCATAGCTCCTTTCTGCCTCCCACCTGAGCTTGTGATTCAGAGCCTTAGCCACAGCTGCCCCACAAGTGTAGATCTCTGGTCCAGGGCTTGGTAGTCTAGCCTATAGCAGGTGTATTGTAGAAATCCGAGTGTGAAGTTTCGGGTGGAGGAAACCTTGCACAGTACCTGCACCAGAGGATGTGGACCCCAACCTCCTTTCTCCCAGCCCCCAGTTCCTGTGTTAATCCACTCTATTAGCTTCCCTTTTATGGGTGAGTTCATCCCATTCACATTGAGTGTTACGATTATTGTCGACCGTCATACTATCCTTTTTAGAGCCTGCTACTTTCTTGTGTTTTCAGTAGGAAAGGGTGTTGTATTTTGTCAAAGGCTTTTTCTGCATCTTTTGAGATAATCATGTGATTTCTGTTGGTTTGATTATTGATATGGTCAATTATATAGATGGTTTTCCTAATATTAAACCATCTTTGCATTCCTGGTATAAATCCTACCAGGTCATAATGAATAATTCCTGTGATAACTTGCTGTAGTCTTTTTACTAGTATTTTAATTAAGATTTTTGCATCTATGTTCATTAAGAAGATTGGTCATTAGTTTTCTTTCTCTGATTTTGATCCGCCTGGCTTTGGAATCAGTACCATATTTGTGACATAAAAAGAATTTGGGTAAGACTCCTTCTTTGCTTATTCTGTCAAATAATTTTATAGTGTTGGGATTAGTTGTTCTTTAAATGTTTGATAGATACAATACCATTTGGTACATAAATGTTTAGCAATGATATTACTTCATTGTTTATAGTACCTTTTAGCAAAATGTAATTTCCTTTCTTATCTCTTTCAATCAGAGATTGCTACTCCTGCTTTTTTTTTTTTTTTTACTTTAGATGATGCCTAATAAATTCTGCTCCAGTCTTTTACCTTGAATCTGTGTGTCGCCCTGCCTCATATGTGTTTCTTGTAAACAACATATAGTAGGATTCTGTTTTTTAATCCACTCGGCCCAGTTAGTATCACCAGATCCGCCCCTACCGGGATCTGATCCAGCGAACCTTCCACGCTGCCTGAAATGACATGGGGAATAGTTCTTTCAGGATCTGGTGAAGGCTCTGCCCCCGAGTCACCTGGCAGAGATACAGGTAACTGTGGAGGCTGCTCTCCCTTCTTCTCCCCTTTGCCCTGGAGGCACGTTTGTGACTCCACAGACCCTGTGACTCGCCTCCCTCTTTCTGGTTGCAGCAGCCTCGTAGGTTCTGCAGGTATTCTCAGTAACACTGTGCGACCACCTTGGCCATTCGCGTGTTCCTCTTCATATTGCCCTGGTCTATATTGGCCACACATGGCTCGCTTCCGCGGCTCCAGCCTGGAGCTCCCGTTGAGCTGTCAGAGTGCATGTACTGCTGATAGTCCACGAAGAAGAACCGCTACTCCCGACTTCGACCCGGACACGGCGGAGTCCAAATACCTCAGAGAATGAGAGCCTGGGCCTGGGAGACAGGAGCCTGGACGCACGTCCCCTACTCCGCAGTCCAAGGTCTTCCACCAAGCCCGAGGCATCTCAACAAACCAGCCTTGCCTAGTTAAGACAGCAAAACCCATCCTTCTCGGGATTCCCTGTGACCCCAGGCCCTTCCCCTCCAAGATGCCTCCCCACCCCGGGCATCCCAGCCTCTCAGCTTCTGTTGGTGCACCGAGCTAGGTCGTTGTAATTCTCGTTATGGTATCGTTTTGAGATCTGCAAAACGGTTTCGCTGACAACAACCCGGCTAGGTTCAATGTCCCTTCTCCTCCTCTGGCCTGGGTCCCAAGCCCGAACCCCCATGCCCTCAACCTTGTGTCTTTACCAGGCCCAGACTGCTCCCCGCCTCCCATGTGAAGCTCTTTAACATAGCTGCTCCCTGTTCTTTTGTTCTAGCTCTGGAGATGGCGGGACTGAGGAGGAGGTGACTCCGATGAGCTCTGCTCCTTTCTCAACTTTCCTAAGACTGACATTCTTTTTCGATTCTGGTACCTTTGCCTCAGCGCCCCATTTCCTCACTCTTACCAACCCACTCACTGCCCCCCTAAAAATCTAAGAGACCAACACCAAGATCCCTGCCCTCCTGCCAAAGCATAACTAAGGATGTCAGACTACTGGCTCTCTAGGCTTGTACAGACATTCGTTGCTTCCTTTTACCAACACTTCGAGGTTTGACTTGTCTTGAGATTAAGTTGTTTGCAGGAAGGTAACTCTGGGGTGGTGTTGGAAGAGCTTTCAGTATGTACCTCTTACAGGTAGCACAGACCCTACCCACCCACGTATCTACCCCTAGAACCAGCCATTCAATACTATTCTCTCCCCAACAAAAAGAAGGGAGAACATAAGACTCCATGGTTGAGATGGAAACAACTATTGAAACCAGATTACACTTAGGTTCTATGGGACAGATTCTTAACATCTGGTTTGTTGGTCACAGACTCCATTTCCCAAGAGCATCTGTTAAAAAAAAATCATTGGTGAGTGGGCAGAACAAATACATATAGATTAGGAGACCAAAACTGAAACTGGCACAGGAAATTCCCAGTATTAAATGGAAGTGGCACCACACCTCTCCAGAATTAGTCTATGGATTCCTTCATTCACAAATGTCTTCAGTTCTCCACAGAATTCCTTCTGTGACTCTGCCAATGTGGGGGAAATGCCAAACTGAGTAAGGGTAGAGATAGAAAAGTCATCAGGGAAGAGAGAAGTTGGGAAAAGGATTGAGATCTAGCATGGGATTTCATGGTAACTCTCTGGTTCAACTGGGAGTTCAAGAGCTCTGTGTTTCTAGGGTGATGATGGGAAGGAGAATTTTAGGGTTGTTCTGTGAATAACCCAGAAACAGAAATGTCTCCAATGCTGGAGATTTTGTCAGTCCAGTTTTGGTCTCCTAACCTATATGCCCATTCACTGATGACATTATTATTATCACTGCTATTACTGGGGAGCATGGAAGAAATTGCCTTTTAGATCTATGGATAGAGAGATTGAAATAAAAAAAGACAGAGAGGTTTATAAGAGGAAAAATGGATGATTTTGACTGAGTTATATTACTTTTTTTTTTTTTTACAAAAAGGAATGAATCAAAATTAAAAGCAGGAACCTGGGGGAAATCTTTGTACCAAGTTTCTCTGATAAAAGTCCCATTTCTCAATGTATTGGGAGAATTTGAAATAGACAAACGAATTTTTAGAAAGAATGAAATCTCCTTGAGGGCAGAGGCTATTTTTGCTTTTCTTTGCATCCTCAACACTTAGCTCCAGTGTCAGATACTTTTGTTGTTGTTTTTCTGGTTGTTGAATCTTGTCTGACTGTTCATGACCCCATAGACAAGGCTCTTGGAGTTTTCTAGGTAAAAAATGGTTTGCTATCTCCTCCAGTGTGCCTTCATTTTATAGATGAGGAGCTCAAGGAAATAGGGTTAAATGACTTGCCTAGGGTCACACAGCTGTCTGAACCTGGGTTTGAACTTAGATTGTCCTGACTCCAGGCCCAGGGGTCTGTACATGGCACCACTTAGCTACCCCTACCTGACACACAGTAGGCATATAATAAATGCTTATTGACTGACTGGATTCACAATTCAAAGAACTGTGTTAGAATTAGCATTAAATTCATTCTTATTACCTGTGTCATTTATGTCATTTAAAAACTCTATGTTTGACTTTAAATCTTTAAAATGTGGAGGTTGGACTAGAGGATCTCTAAGATCCTTTTTATCTCTAAATTTTATAACTTTATAATGCATTTGCTTCTACACCCAAAAGCCGGTAGGAAATGCTTCAAGTGTCATTTGGAAATCAGGAGAGAACAGAACTGGCATTTTCTCTAAGTGTTTTATCTTGTATATCCAGAAGATGGCGCTCTAGGCTTTAATGGTGCATATAACTAAGTACAGTTAAGGGGGAAAAACATTTGGAGGATCTATAGGAAAACAGATACTGACATATTGTTCATAGACCTGTGAAAATGTATAATCATTTGGAAAGGAATTTGGGGTTATAAACAAAAAGCCTTTCACCCAGCTAGGCCTATATGCCAAAGAGATTTAAAAAATAGGAAAAGGTCCTATTGTTTTTACCTAAACTTTGGAACAGGCAGCTGCCCCTACTCATTTATATCTTTCCTTAATCTTAATCTTTCCTTTCTATTTTAATAATTAAAACTGTATTTGTTAAGAAGGTAGTTGATAAAAATAAATGGTATGCAAAATATTTGCAATGATTGATGTAAAATTAGTATGACTAATGACCACACAGTTCTATCATTGCATTTTGTAAGGCAGTAGATATAGCCATGACTCAGTGGATAAGAGTCTTGGACCTAGAGTCAGGAAGATCTGAGTTCATGTCCACTGTCAGACTACTTACTAGCCATGTGACCCTGGACAAGTCACTTAACTTCTGTTTGCCTCATTTTCCTCAAGTATAAAATGGAGACCCTGGAGAAAGAAATGGCAAACCATTTCAGTATCTTTGTCAAGAAAATCTCATTAAAAAATAAGAGCATGAAGACTTGGACTTGATTAAGTGACAATAGCTAACATAGCTGTATCTCCTGGTATTGATGGCCTGATGAGAGTTTTGTAGGGATATGTCAATATAATTAGTTTCCTTTGTAATCCTATCTATTTTATTTTATGCATTTAAAAACATTATCCTGAAGAGTTTATAGGCTTGACTAGACTGGCAAAGGTTTCTATATCAAAAAAGACATTAAGAAATCTCTCCTTTCTCTCTCTCTCTCTCTCTCTCTCTCTCTCTCTCTCTCACCTCCTCTTTCTACCCCACCCCAATCCCTCATTTTTTTTCTCTCTCACATTAACCATATCCAAAAATGTATGTCTCATTCTCTATTCTAAATCAATCACCTTTCTGCTAAGAAACTGATAGCACGTTTTATCTTCCAGGATGGAAGATGGGCTGGACTCCTGGTTTTATTATATTACATTGAGATATTCTTGAGGGCAGAAACTATTTTTTGCTTACATTAGTATTCCTAGCACTTCATACAGTGCCTTGGACATAACTGGCACTTAATAAATATTTATTGATTGATTTATCATTACGTCCACCAGAGCTCTAAAGTCTTTTAAACTATTTTTCTCTATAATATTATCTTTACCTAAATAATATCCCTCGTGGGCTCACTTTGCTCTGCATCAGTTTCCTCTGAAAATTTCATAACTTTATGACAGAATAATAATTCCATTATATTCATATGCCATGATATATTCGTATATTGTGATAGCCATTCCCCCAAGAGATGGGCACTGTTTTAGCTCCCAATTTTTTCTTCTTAAATATTCATTGGAGGGGCAGCTAGTAGCACAGTGGATAGAGAGAGCACTAGGTCTAGAGTCAGGAGGACCTAGTTTCAAATCTGACCTCAGACACTTCCTAGGTGTGTGACCCCTAACCCTGTTTATCTAGCCCTTGTCCTAGACTTGTCACTAAGACAGAAAGTAAGGGTTTTAAAAAAGAAAAGATTAACTGGAGACCAAATAAACTAGTTCAAAAGAACTTATGGACTGAAAACAAAACGGTATAAATGAAAGATAATTGCATCAAAGAAAATAACAATGTGACAATATACTAATATTTTTTGGAATGAATCCAAAGAGATTTCTCCATAGAGAAAAATTTGTAATCCTAAACTGTTTCAACAAAAGAGAGAAAGAACAGATCAACGAATTGAGCATGCAATTAATGAAACTATTGGAAAATCAACACACACACAAAAATCCCATCTGAATATCTTTAACAATTTTTAAAGGAGTTGAGTGGTATAGAGTGAGGGGGGTGGATGGGTGGTGGTCGTGGGAATGAGTCTTCATCTGGGCTAAGGGCTTGATCCCTAGTCTTGACTTACAGAATTCTTCAAGCCCAATTCGTTTTAATTCACTTTAAATTTAAATTTCCGAGTAGATGTCACACACTGCCCTTGCACGAAAAACGTACAAAAGAGGCCAAGAAAAGATTGTCTCAAGTATGAAATGTAAAGACCCTGGGCTTACGGGTTTCGAACCCCTTGTAAAGAGAAGTCAGCGACCCTTTTACACACAACTCAGGAGTAAAGCTCAATTGAAACTGTAGGAGCCTTGTTAGGCACTGAGAACTGAAGCGAAGGGGAAAGGGAGGCGGGGCGTCTACATCAGAAGAAGCCCAGCAGAACTAGAGCGCAGATCCGAATCGAGCGTCTCCCCAGCTGCAGCGGAGCGTTGTTGCCTGGTAGGCAAAGTCCTTGCAGGGGAATCCCGGGGAGCCTCCTGGGGTTGTAATTTTGATTCCTGAGCTGATGCTGTCGAATCCCTCTTGAGCTGGCCAGTACAGGGTCTGGGCGGGGAGAAATGGACGGAACGGAAGAAGGGGCGGCATTTGGAGGTTTTAAAAGAGGGTCCTGCCTCTCATTTCCTTTAGCCCCTCCTCGCCCCCTTTCTCATCCCCAAATATTAGGGGAATTCTCTGCCTCTTTGCCTCTTCTATGAGGGAAGGTGAGAACGCGCCAGAAAGAAACAGCTCCTACTTACGAGGCTAAAAGGAAAGGCAGTGTGGGGAAACGGAAAGCTCTCTGGACTGGGAAGGGCGGGAGTGGTGGCATCTCAGCCCCTGTTCTGCCACTTTCCACCTGTCTGACTGGACAAGTCGCTTAATTTCTCTGAGCCTCTCTTTTCTGATCTGTGGCTAGGGGGCTTCTCTAGTAGGGACGGAGGTGACGACATGGGGTGAATGTGGGACTTGATTGGAGATCCTGCCTCCCATTATCTCTCCTAATTCTTTAACAGGTGCCAGCATGCAGCTCCTTGCCCTGAGGCCTTGGGCTCCCCTTCTTCTCACTGACCTGACGTTACTGTGGCTATTACAGCTACTGGAAGGAGTCGTTTTCCTTCCAGGGCACTCTGGGCTTTGGCTGGAGGGGGCTTTTCGGATGGGGGTGCTGTGGGAGATTCTAAGTTTTTGGGGGGATCTTGGGAAGATCAGGGAACTACTGCCTATGTTGTGTCTGAGCACCCCCCTTTTCCTATCCCTGAGGACGCTGGTTCCAGGGGCCCTGAGTGCTCCACCTGTGCTCCTGGCCTCAGCCCCACGGGCCTGGTTGCTGGTGGCTTATGGAGGGGCAGGCTTGGGCTGGGCTGTGTGGAAGGTGCTGAGCCCCTCAGAAGCCCCTCCCTCAGCCCAGGAGAAGGAGCAAGGCCAGGAGAAGAAAGCCATGATGTGGAGGCTGCTGAGACTGTCCTGGCCTGACTTCCCCTTCCTTCTTGCTGCTTTCCTCTTCTTGACTGCTGGAGTCATAGGTGAATGGACAGGGAGGGAGTGTGTGTGTTGGTATGAGTCTTAGACCTAACTCTAAGAAGACATGGAAAAGGATCCTTGAAGTTGCTCATCCCGCTCGTACCCCAATCCAGGTGAGATGTTCATCCCCCACTATACTGGTCGTGTGATTGACATCCTGGGCCAGGACTCTAACCCTGATGCTTTTGTCACTGCCATCTTCTTCATGTGCCTCTTCTCCCTTGGAAGGTCAGTGACTTGGTGAGGGTGGGGAAGGGAAATCATAACTTTATCCTTTTGGACTCTACCACTTACTTTCTGTGTGACCTTGAGATAGTCATTTCTTTTTTCTGGAATTCAGTTTCTTCAGTAAAATGAGAGACTCTAATAATAAAAAATAAAGACTCTAATATTCAATGATCCTCTAAGGGTACTTCTGATCACCCAGACCCTTTGTGATACCCATTGGCCAGCTGCCTCCAAATTCAGAGTCCTGCTCACCCCTAGGAAAGAGAACCCATCTCTCCTATAAAAGGGACTAGATATATAGAAAGAGAAACTTGATTCATACTTTTTCATTATTCCCACTCTGAGGTAGGAGACATGGACTTCAGCTTCAGAAAGCAACCCATCTAATTGGGTAAGGAAGAAAAATAGACACCATCATTCATTGGATGCATTCATTCATTCATTTAATCACTCACTCAGGAGTATTTATGCAGCACAAATTCAGATGCATACAAGCACAAATGAAGTTGCTGTAAATGAAGAACATCAGTTTTGTGGGATGTTTCCTCTTCATCTTAATGTTATTTCAGTCTCCACTCTCAGGGACTCTTAATGCCCCTTTGCTCAAGAGTTTCTTTTGTTATTCCCTATTTGCCCCATTGCCTTATATTTGCAGGCTTGCACCTGTTGTAATGCCAATTTAACCAAATTTGGCTCTGGCTAGATAATTTTTCCAACCCTATCCCCTTTCCCATATCTTTCAGAATTCCAAATGGACCTTTCCTTCAAGTTTATTTCTTCCTTTCTCAGCATCTTTCTCCCTTTTGCCTGGATTTACCCTCTCTTCTTTCTTTATCATTTCTTTTTCTTTTGAAATAATACATGTTATTTATGCTTTCTGTCTTTTCATAAAAGTCATTTCAACTCTACTCCCCGTTTCCAAGCCAAATCCTCTTGCTAGTCAATTAAAACAAATGCATCAGATTATACATGGTGACATAGACAGTGTTCTATACCAGTAATTCCTAACTTGTCTGCTACATTGGGGTGGTATGCTAGAATATTTCTTCTTAGGACCTTCATTTGTTTTTCATTTACTCAGAATTTGACTTTCTTTAAATAATCTTTTCATTTACATTATTATGGTTGCCTATATATTGTTCTCGTAGTTCTGCTCATTTTGTTCTATATTATACAAACCTTCCCATGTTTCTGAGTAGCTCATTTTTAATTCCTTATTGCATAAAATATTTTTTATGTTCAAATATCTTAGTTTTATTTTTCTAGCCATCTCCTAAATGATGAGCACTCACTGTGTCCCCCATTTTTTTTTGTTTTTGTTTTTGTTTTTTTTGCTACCAAAAGGAGTACTACTTAGAATATTTTGGTGTATATTGAACTATTTTTATCTTTGGGGTACATGCCCAGGAATGGGAATGCTGAGTCTAAGAGTATAAACAGTTTGGTCACTTTCCTGCATAGTCCAGAGAGGCAGAGTGTCTTCCTGCACTTCTTTCAACACTGTTTATTTTTGTTATTGTCTCTTATCACTTCTATTCCACCCTTTCCATTTGTAAACATATCCAGGTCTCATCTCAAAAGAAATTGATATTTTTTCCTATTGCCCTTTCTAGTTACTGACTTTTGGCTGTCAATAAGCTAGATCTTTTATTTTTATTTTTTTGCCTTTGTATTCTCAGCACCTAGCACAATCATGACATTGGAGGCTTTAACTGCCAACTGGACACCATCTCCTTCTCCATAGCCCTTCATTAATTCAACTCATCTCACATAAAACTTATCACATGTCTCCCCCTAGAAGAGACATAACTTCCCTTCAGACTTGATTTCCCACAAAAATCGTACTCCTGCCTCCCATTTGTTCCTTTCCTTTCTTTTCTTTTCTTTTCTTTTTTTTTTTTTGACATCAACATTCTCTAAATTACTAGTGGATACAGTACTGATTCTGGAGTCAGGAAAACTCATCTTCCTGACTTCAAATCCAGATTTAGACACCTATTAGTTACATGATTACCCTGGGCAAGTCACTTACCCCTGCTCGCCTCAGTTTCCTTATCTGTAAAATGATCTGGAGAAGGAAGTACAAACCACTCCAGCATCTTTGCAAAACAAACAAACAAACAAATAAACCCAAATGGGGTCAGTAAAAGTCAGACACAACTTGAAATGGCTGAATAGCAAAAAAGCAACTAGCACAGGTCAGGCACAGTGATAGGCAAAGTAGATACAAAAATAAAAATAAAGGCCATAAAAAGCTTATCTTTGCATAAGGGGTATGATATTTATAATTTCTTCCATACTGCTGTCCAATTCTTTCTTATTATTTCATTTTCTTTGAGTATCTTAGTAAATTATTATGAAAATCTTCAACTTCGTCTTGGATAAACCAAGAGAAGAAGGGGGGTCTTTTGCCAGAATTAAGAGGGATTCCCAGCGGCATGGTGTCAGTGATTAAAGCAGCTCTAGAACTCAGGAAGAGTCAGGAGGATTGAGACAGATAGTAGGAATCTAGGCAAGACAGAGGCAGATAAGGTGGGGAGTGAAGTGATGGACTCTTCATCCCTTTCTGATGAGATCATTTCATAATCCATACTTCTATTAGAATCTAACATCTTGCAATAAACAGTACACAGAACAGGTTCTCAATAAAAGCTCATGCATTTGAATTGAACTGCCTTCCTTCCCCCCAGGTTTCTCATGCCGTGCCTCCACTCCTTTTACACACATCCCAAGTACCTGTTCTTCCTGGTGGCATTTTCTCTCTCTTGTGTACTTTCCTTGTCTTTTCCTCTCCTATATTCCTCCTCCTTTGATTTTCTCCTCTCTTCCTCATCCGTTCTTCCCATGATTCACCCTTCTATCTCTTTCCCGCCTGTATTACTTCGCATGTTGCTCTCTTTCCATCCCCACAGCTCATTTTCTTCAGGCTGTCGAGGAGGCTTCTTCACCATCATCCTCTCCCGAATCAAACTGCGCATTCGGCATCTTCTCTTTTCTTCTCTTTTACACCAAGATCTCACCTTCTTCCAGGAGACCAAGACAGGTGGGATACCTAAACCTTTGGTTCCTCTGAGCCTTCCTGACCCTTCAGGGCTCTTTTCATGACTCACCCTTCCTCCTTCCATAGCTGCATGTACATTGAGCTGTCAATATGGAGGGGAGGAAGGTGGGACATGAGCTGCCTGATGGTTTCTGGTTCTGCTCAATTCTACATAGCCTGGTCCCTTCTCCTATTCTTCCCAGGGGAGTTAAGCTCACGCCTGAACTCTGACACCATCCTGATGAGTCGCTGGCTCCCTCTCAATACCAATGTGTTCATTCGGAACTTGGTGAAGATCATAGGGCTATACAGCTTCATGGTCAGCCTTTCGCCTAGGCTTACCCTCTTCTCTTTGCTTGAGGTACCCCTCTTAGTTGCTGCTGAGAAGGTCTACAATGCCCGAAATCAGGTATATGTGGACAGAAACAAGGTTTAGCAGAGAAAATGGACTGGTCCTGCTGGGTGGGGCTGCAGGAGGAGCTTTGGGGTAAAAGAAGCAAAAGTGGGGAGAGAGAAGGGGTCCAGGGGCTGAAGTGGGGAGATTAACTCCAATATGGGAGATGGGATACTGTATTTCTCCTAAACTTGCTCCTCACTTATCTTCCCTCTGATACCTTCTCCCTAGGCAGTGCTCTGTCAAATTCAAGATTCAGTGGCAGAGGCTAGACAGGTGGTGCGGGAGGCTGTGGGAAGTTTAAGAACTGTACGGAGTTTTGGGGCAGAGGAGGATGAGGCTCAACGCTATGAGAAAGTCCTAGAACATGGCCGGAAACTACGGTGGCGCCAGAACAGAGAATATGGCGTGTATCTACTCATCAAGCGGGTGAGCCTAGAATGGGATACAGTCAACAGGAGTAAGTGCATCTCCTGATGCTGTTTTTGGGCTCTGATCTCTTGTATTGACCCTCCCCTCTCAAGTCCCAGTCCCTGCCTGGCCTCTTTGGTCTCATAATCACCCCAGATAGTAACTGGGGAATCAGATTTTCTGCAATCAGGACAGGAATGAGATTTAGAGAGGAGCACCTGGGTGAGACATCATATCATGTCCTCATCCTGCTTCCTCTTTCTCCTTTAGGGTCTTCAACTAGCAATGTGGGTATTGATGTTGGACTGTGGGCTGAGGCAGATCCTTGCAGGAAAGCTCACCAGGGGTGGCCTCCTCTCCTTTCTGCTCTATCAAGAGCATGTTGGGAGACTTCTGAAGGTAAAAGAGAACAATTGTTGCTCTTTTGTCTTTATCTCAATTCCAGTCTTTGTTCTGTTTGGTTCTTATATGAAGGCTTTAGTGTGTGTGTGTGGAGCAGAAGTAGGTAGTTGGAAAGTTCATTTTGTAGAAATCTGGCTCCATATTCATGGAGGCAAAGGAATGATTCATATCTGTCCTGGTGAGTGTTTAGGACCCTACGCTCTGGTTTCTTGACTCATTTCCTTCACATTTTCTCAGATCATGGTGTGTATGTATGGAGACATGGTGAGCCAAGTCGGGGCTGCAGAGAAAGTGTTCCAGTACCTAGACCGTGTGCCACAGATGCCCCCACCTGGAATGCTGGCTCCTTCTATTTTGCATGGTCTTGTGGAATTCCGAGATGTCTCTTTTGCCTATCCCAGTAACCTCAAACGCTTTGTTCTCAAGGTATCTGAGATTGAGGTCTTTGCCTTTTGGGGGCCCAAGCATTCAGCCCTATAATCCTCAGTTTTATTGCATCTAAGCAGGGTGTTAGGGCTAAGCCTCTGTTTCTTTTCAAGCATTTTAATTAATAACAGGGAGGCTGTTGATGATCTTGATGGGCAGAGGAAGAAATGAAAGAAAACAGAGAACATATTTTCTTTTCATTGACTCTTTTCTCCTTCTTTCCTCCACAATATCCTTATTTTTTCAGGGAGTGACATTCACTCTGCATCCTGGGAAGGTGACAGCCTTAGTAGGCCCCAATGGGGCTGGGAAGAGCTCAGTGGCTGCACTGCTGCAGAATCTCTACCAGCCCACAAAAGGCCAGTTGCTGCTGGATGGAGAGCCCCTGCCCCAGTACCAGCACCAGTACCTGCACTCACAGGTGACAAAGAGGAGAGGGACATAAAGTTGAGGAGGGAATTACTAGGAGAAGGAAAGTAGGATTGGAGCCAGGTTGGAGAAGAGAGAAAGAGATTCCCCTTCCTCCACCAAAGATTTATGGAGGTGAGGAGGGTCGGTGAGTTCCTGCCCTAGGATAGCTCACCCAGCCATCCCTTTCCATACAGGTGTCTGTGGTTGAGCAGGAGCCTGTGCTGTTCTCAGGGTCAGTAAGGGACAACATTGCCTATGGGCTGGAGAGCTGTGGAGATGGTGAGGTGATGGCTGCTGCCCGGGCAGCTGGTGCTGATGGATTTATTGCTAATATGGAGCATGGCCTGGACACAGGTACCTTATCAAGCTACAAGACTGTGACAGTTTCATCATGATATTCAAAAGAAGGAACTTGACCATCCCCTCATGTAATCCTCAGTGTGCCACTGGGTGTACACCAGCTCTAAGGCTATCATTGTGCCCTGTCTTTCTTTCTAACCTGTGTCTCCTTATCAATATAAAAATTATTTTAAAAATAAATAATACAAAATACAAAATATAATATTTATATACAATACTTGTACCATATATAAATATTATATTTTATATAATATAATATATAATAAACATGATAAAATAAATAATGAAAATATTGAAAACTAAAAAACCCTAATATCCCAGCCCTTTTGACTGGAAAGTCATGTCATTTGTATGAAATATAAGAGTGATGCTACCTCTCCCTGGATGGCATTTTGGGGCAAGCTTATCCTCATGAAATCTGATCTGAGGGGAAATAATGGAGGCTCAGATTGAGGGCAGAAAAATGTTCCTATACATAGATTATTCAGAGGGCCCTGTCTCTGAGGAAGAATATATTTTCCATTTCTTTAGCTGTTGGAGAAAAGGGGAGTCAGCTGTCTGCAGGACAGAAGCAGTGTGTGGCCCTTGCTCGGGCTCTGGTGCGGAATCCCCGAGTCCTCATCCTGGACGAGGCCACCAGCGCCCTGGATGTGGAATGTGAGCAGGCGGTAAGATGCTGGAGGCAAATGAGGGCAGAGCCTGAGCCATAGTGGTGGCGACAGGCAGAGCTGAGAGGGGCTGTGGGGGGCACGGGAGATGGTGTAAATGTCTCTGGGCCAGGGCTCTCCTGAATTTGGAATGATCCTGGGCCCTGGAATGGAGGGGAGGGTGGGGAAATTGTGTGTGTATCTCTTCTCTGTTTGCCATTTCCTAGTTAATGGAACAGGGGAGACTTCTGAATGTATAATGGAGATTGGTGGGACTGGTGGTCTCTGTGGTTCCATCCTTTTCTTCTTCCTCTCACAGCCCATCCAAGCCACTGATAGGCCACATTTCCCTCATTATATTATATTCAGTAAGCAGCAGTGGGATTGGCATGCAGGTTTCTGTGTTTGAATCTCTAATACTTTCTGTGCCCTCATCTTTCCCCAGCTTCAAAAGTGTATGCTGCAGAGGGGCCGGACAGTGCTGGTCATTGCACATCGTCTGCAGACAGTGCAGGCTGCTGACCACATCCTGGTGCTGGAGCAGGGGAAGCTGGTGGAACAGGGGACTCACTCTCAGCTCATGGCCCAGCAAGGCCTCTATTACCACCTGGTACAGCAGTAGCTTGAAGACTGAGTCTCTGGAGGAAGAAAGGAACTTTTTATTTGAGATTTGGGTTTTGCTCAGGGTCTTAGAGATCCAGGACAAACTTTGCTTTGAGTACCCCTTGTTTCCTATGTAATAGCCACTGTAGCTGGAGAGATGATGCCCCCCAACAAGATGATGCACCTCACAGGTGTACCCCTTCCCAGAGACTATTGTTTCCCTGTTTCTCTCCAGATGTCTGCATGTGGGTGGGCATGTGAGTCAATAAATCATTTTGCCGTCACATAACCTCCATCTCGGTTTCTTCAGCTGAAAAATGGGGATAATAATAGCTAACTCTCAGGGATGTTGTGAGGTTCATATGAGATAATATTTATAGTGTTTAGCAGAATTTCTGGCACATAGTAGGTACTTAATCAATCCTTCCTTTCTTCCTTTTTTTCTTCCTTCTTTCTCTCTTTCCTTTCCTTGTTCCCTTTTCATACACCAAACCAAAATACCAGAGATCAATCTCTTGGAAGAGCTAGACCCCTTGCTCTAACCCTCTGGGGCCATATCTTCATCTTCTTTTGGCCATCTTTTGCCTTGCTTACACCCCATCCCCATCCCTTTCAAACTCTCTGAAAATAGTCATCAAAATCACTACTATTGTTTCGGTACATGGTGGGTTAATGGATGACTATTTTTCTCCTCACTATCGCTCTGACTTTCCAGACTATAACTCTCTAACCTGGCTACCAATTCCCTATGTGTATGATTTTCCCCATTAGAATATAAATTTCCTGAGAGTGGGAATTGTCTTGTTTTTTTGTATTTGTATCCCCATGTTTTGCCACTTAGTATGCACTTAATAAATTATTTTTTCATAAAAAAATCATTTTGTCTAAGGATGGTCATGAGGCTATGAAGAGGACACTAAGGCCTACAATATCAAATGGCAGAGCAGTATATTGGGGTTAAATTCAGCATGGTTAGGGTCTCATTCTGAAGTGAGACACTCCTGGGTGAGCCTGAGTTTAACAAGTAACTAATTATTCTAGTGGAGGAGGTTGAGGACTGGAGGCAGGGGCTGAGATGAAGAAGACTATGAGCTAGGTGTTGATCTTATTGGGGGAGGAGGGAGGAGGCTCTAGTGGGCCATAGATGGGAGCACCAAGAATCTGGGCAGCTTAGAGTATACTTGAAAGGAAAGGGAATTGTTGAGTGATAGTAGCAGAGAGTGAATCTAAGAGTGGCACAAGTGTGTTTTATTATTTTTATTTTATAACCTTTTTACTTTTTGTCTTAGTAAAAACTCCAAGACAGAAAGGCAAGGGCTATAGACAAACAGAATTAAGTGACTTACTCGGGATCACACAGCCAGGAAACGTCTGAGGCCAGATGTGAATACAAGTCATCTTAACTCTACTCTCAGGTTTCTATCTGCCTATCTAAGCCACCTACCTGTCCCAAGGACTCATGTGTTAGAAGATGTCAGAGGAATAATCACCTTTGAAGAGAAAGCCAATTGATGTCTTTTAGTAAAAAAACAAAAAAACTTAGTTTCTGGGAGTGCTAGAAGATGGAATGAATGTGAGAAGAGATCTAGGATGACATTTTTTATTTCATTTTGAGAGGGTATAGAAGAAAAAAAGCTTGCTATCTGGGAAAAATAGAATGAATAGTCATGTTCTAGAGGACACAGAAGAGAAGATGGGTGCAGGAGAATAGGGACTGACACAGATGGCATGTGAGTGATTAGAGGTAGTAGAGGAAGAGGGTTTCCTAGGTGAGTAAGTGGAGAGATGGTAGTGAAAATAAGATTCATAATATAAACACATATAAATAAGGAAATTACATTATGCTCACAGGAACCATAAACATTGAGCTAATATCAATATTAGACTTTTCTGCTCTGAATGGTAGAGCAACTATTTCATAAAGGAAAAATTTACTAAACTGCAAAAAAAGATATAAATAGTGCCTTAACAATAGTAGAAGATTTAAATGTTCCTCTCTGAGATGGATGAATTAAGCAGAAAAATAGACATTAATTAATATTAAGCAAAACTATAGAATTGAATAAATTACTGTAAAAATATAGCTATGACACATTTTGAAAGGAACATATGAACATACATATATTACTCAGCACCATGTAACACTTATAAAAATTGACCATGTATAATAGCACAGAGAAATTGCAAAAGAATATAAAAAGACAGAAATACTAAATACATCCTAAAGTAGTAATCAATCCTAGGAACAAAAGCAAAAGACATAGACATACATGAAAATTTAATAATGATACCTTAATTAATGAGTGTATCAAAGAACAAACCATGGACTCAATTAGTAATTATGTGAAAATAGACAACTTACCAAAATTTCTAAAATGCATCTAAAGAAATATGCAAAGAAAAAATTATATGTCTAAAATGCATATAAGCAAAATAGAAGAAGAAAGGATTAATGAGTTGAATATAAATTTTAAAAATTTTGAAAATGATCAAGTAAACAAATATCAAATTAACAAAAAAGAGGGAATCTTGAAAATTAGGACAGAAATAGATCCTGTGGAAACAAAAATAAAATGCAGAATTGATTTAAAAAAACAAACTAACTAAAAGATGTTTTTTTGAAAAGACAACCAGAATTGCTAAAGTTTTAGCTAACCTGATCAAAAAGAAGGGGGCAGAAAATTTGCAAAATTTAAAAATAACAAGGCAAAATAACAACAAAGGCAGGAAAATAATTACCAGAAATATGCCAATTAGACAAAAGAACTAGAGGATTACTTTAAATTATGAAATATCCAAACTAAAAACACTAAACAGAGATCTTAATCCCAACTTTTAATTTTAAAAATTAAAAAAGTAGTCTACTTTAATGAAACTTGGAATATATATGTGTATATATATATGTATGTATATATATACATAGATAGATAGATAGGTAGATAGATAGATAGATAGATAGATAGATAGATAGATAGATAGATAGATAGATAGATAGATATTGCTTCTATCATAGTCTCTCATTTTCTGGGCTAATGCCAGTAACCCATTGTCTCTGTTACTCTAGCCCAAATGAGTCTCATCACTTAAGTCGTAGTTGGAAGGGATAGATGACACTTTGCATTCTTTACTCAGTATAGCAGGGTATGCTATAGCTTCAGTCCACAGTGTCGCTGTATGAAATCCTTTGAGTTCAGGAAAATAGAAGAGTAAATGATAGTAGTGAATGTTCAGGTTCAGGATTTGGAGGACCAAAGGTAAACTTCATTCCTGACCCTGTTTCTAATAGCTATTGTGGTACCATTCAATTTCTCTCATACCAAATCTACACTGTTTTTTCGTATATTCAGTATTCTGTACTTCATTTTTGTAAGAGTATGCAATCTTATTTTTATGTCTTCTTGGTGTCCTTTGCTCTATTACGAATCATCAGGATTTTACGATGTTTGTTGTTTCTATAATTCTCTTTCTTTTCTTTTCTAGTTTCTTGGTTCTACCTATTATTCCACTTCTCACCAGACTTTTGGAAAGTGATGGGATGCCTATCAATTGGGGAGTGGCTGAGTTAGTTATAGTAAGTGATTATAACAGAATACTATTATGTTATAATAAATGAGGAACAGGAGGAGCTCAGAAACACCTGGAAATACTTAGGGAAATTCATGGAGAGTGAAGTAAGCAGAATCATGAAAACATTGTAAATGGTGACAACAATATTGTATAATGAACACCTGTGAATAACTTAGCTATCCTCAGCAATACAATGATCTGAAACAATCTCAAAATTCATGATTTTTAAAAATGCCATCTGCTTCCAGAGAAAGAGAAAAATAAAACAACTTTGAGTTATCTGATGGAGTCCAGATCTGATGAAGTCCTGACCATAGCAAAATATTTTTACTTTTCTTTCTTAATTTTTCCCCCTCATGTTTCCTCACACAAAAGAATCAATATGGAAAAATCTTATACATGATTGCATATGTAAAATCTTTATCAGATTACTTACCATCTCAGCAGTGGGGGATTGGACAGAGGGAGAGAGAGGATTCAAGACTCAAAATTTTAAAAAAGTAATTCATTTTTATATATGTGATAATGAGATAAAACCTTCCCTTCCCATTTTTAGATTTAATCACCAAAGTTGTAAAAACCACCACTTAATTCACAAGTGGGGAAGTCTGTAACCCATGTTTGTGAAAGTGGGTGATGAATCAGAATTGACTGACTGTCCCCTGGGCAGTCCTAAGCAGAATGTTTGTTGTGATTGGACATGTAAACTAAGAGGAAGACACAGGAAGTGATACAAAAGAAGCACCTTTAAAAGGGAGTGACAACTTCCTATAGTTCAGTTCTTGTTCATTTCTTGGAGCTGGAGCTCAAGTTGGAGATGCTGCTTACTAGACCTGAGACCTGAGACCTTGGTGAGATTGTTCTTATATCTCTCCCTTAGAACTACACGTGGTGAGTGTAAAGACTGACTCTTCCTGGATTTCTCCGAAGGAATTCTCCTTTCAAGAGAGGCTTCATGACTGAAGCTTTTGTTTCATTCATCCCTGGCCCTCAACCCTCAGCCCTTGGCCCTTGGCTCAAGGCTGAACCTTCCCTGGATGAGGACTAATTACCCCTGCCTGGGTTGAGCCAAAGGCTAGAACAAATTACTTAGTGTGTTAAGCTAGACTTCTTACTCTACCCTCTCCTTATCTCTCTACTTTCACTCTCTCCTATGTTTTATAAATAAATTACTAAAACCATTTTAGGATTGATATTTATTCAATTCTTGGTGACCAACCCTTTTTAATATTCTGTCCAACCAAAACTCTAATTTACATATGTATTTGGGGGAAAATAAAATGTTTAAAAAACAAGTATAAAATGGTAAAGAAAACTCATTGAAGAGAAACCATCCCAAAGGAAGGTTTAGTCAGTAATGTCAAATAATGCAGAAAGGTCAAGAAGGATGATTACTGAGAAAACGCTGTTGTATTTATCAGTAAAATGGTCTTAAAGTGAGTACACTTATGGTGTATTATAGTCAGAAGATAAATGACAAAGAAATGAGAAATGAAAGACGAGAAAAACTGGAGGCCAGCATTGTAGATAGCTTTTCCTAGGAATTTAAATGTGAAAGAGGCAACTAGGTGATGTGATGGAGAGAGTACTGGTCCTGAAGTCAGGAAGACTGATCTTTGTGAGTTCAAATCTGGCCTCAGACACTAACTGTGTGACCCTAGACAAGTCACTTAACCTTGTTGGCCTCAGTCTCCTCATCTGTAAAATGATCCAGAGAACAAAATGACAAACCATTTCAATATATTTTCCAAGAAAAGCCCAAATATGACTGAACAATAAATGTTTGGGAGGCAGTATAGATCAAGACTATTTTTGAGGGTAATATCAAGTGAATTTTTTAAAGGACATATGTGTCTGCAGTAAAATAGTGGATGAAATGAGGTGGACAATTAGGGAGGAGGAAAGATTGACTTGGCAAGCTTTTAGAGTAAATGGAAAAGATAGGAACAAATGAAAAGACTAGAACTGGCAAGGAGACAGGCTACCTCTTGTTCTAAAAATGGAACAAAAGACAATAGAATGGAAGATAATGCTGAAGTGGTTTGAAGTGTTTTTTTGTTATTTTAATTTAAATTTTGAATATTTCCCCTTAGTTACATGTTTTTTGTTCTTTCCCTCTCCCCCAACTACCCCCTCCCTGTAGCCAACATATGATTGCACTGGGTTTTACATGTATCATTGATTAAGACCTAATTCCATATTATTGATAGTTGGACTAATTATTGTTTAGTGTCTACATCTCCAATAATATCCCCATCAGCCCATGTGTTCAAGCATTTGTTTTACTTCTGTGTTTCTCTTCCCACAGTTCTTCCTCTGAATGTGGCTAGTTTTCTTTCTCATAAGTCCCTCAGCCTTGTTCTGGATCCTTGCATTGCTACTAGTAGAGAAGTCCATTAGGTTCGATTGTACCACAGTGTATCAGTCTCTGTGTACAATGTTCTCTTGGATTTGCTCCTTTCACTCTGCATCAATCCCTGGAGATCATACCAGTTTACATGGAATTCCTTCAGTTTTCCTTTGATTCCTTTGATTCCTCAAAATTCCTCAAAATTCCTTTGATCACAATAGTATTCCATCACCAACAGATACCACAATTTGTTAAGCCATTCCCCAATCAAAGGATATTCTCTCATTTTCCAATTTTTTGCCACTACAAAGAACATGGCTATAAATATTTTTGTACAAGTCTTTTTCCCTATGATATCTTTGGGGTACAAACCCAGCAGTGGTATGGCTGGATCAAAGGGCAGACAGTCTTTTATAGCCCTTTGGGCATAGTTCCAAATTGCCATCCAGAATGGTTGGATCAATTCACAACTCCACCAGTAATGCATTAATGTTCCAATTTTACCACAACCCGTCCAACATTTGTTACTTTTCTTTGCTGTCATGTTAGCCAATCATCTAGGTGTGAGGTGATACCTCAGAGTTGTTTTGATTTGCATTTTTCTAATTATAAGAGATTTAGAATACTTTTTCATGTGTTTGTTGATAGTTTTGATTTCTTTATCTGAAAATTGCCTATTCATGTCCCTTGCCCATTTATCAATTGGGGAATGGCTTGATTTTTTTGTATAATTGATTTATCTCCTTATAGATTTGAGTAATTAGACCTTTCTCCGAGGTTTTTGTTATAAAGATTTTTTTCCCAATTTGTTGCTTCCCTTCTAATTTTGGTAGCATTGGTTTTGTTTGTACAAAAATTTTTTAGTTTAATGTAGTAAAAATTATTTATTTTACATTTTGTAAATTTTTCTAATCTTGCTTGGTCTTAAAATCTTTCCTTTCCCAAAGATCTGACAAGTATACTATTCTGTGTTCACCTAATTTACTTATAGTTTCCTTCTTTAGATTCAAGTCATTCACCCATTCTGAATTTATCTTGGTATAGGGTGTAAGATGTTGATCTAGACCCAATCTCTCCCATACTGTTTTCCAATTTTCCCAGCAGTTTTTGTCAAATAGTGGTTTTTTCCCCCAAAAGCTGGGTTCTTTGGGTTTATCATAGACTGTCTTGCTGGGGTTGCTTACTCCAAGCCTATTCCACTGATCCTCCCCTCTGTCCATTCACCAGTACCATATTGTTTTGATGACTACTGGTTTATAGTACAGTTTAAGATCTGGTACTGCTAGTACTGGTACTTCCTTCATATTTTTTTCATTATTTCCCTTGATATTCTTGGTCTTTTGTTCTCCCAAATGAACTGTTATAGTTTTTTCTAATTCAGTAAAAAAATTGTTTTGGTAGTTTGATAGGTATAGCAAATACCTAAATTACTTAAATAAGTAAATTAATTGGGTAGAATGGTCATTTTTATTATGTTAGCTCATCCTATTCATGAGCAGTCAATGTTTTTCCAATTGTTTAGATCTAGTTTTAATTGTTTGAAAAGGGTTTTATAGTTGTGTTTGTATAATTCCTGTGTTTGTCTTGGCAGATAGATTCCTAAATATTTTATATTGTTTGGGGTGATTTTAAATGGTATTTTTCTCTCTAACTTTTGCTGCTGTGATGTGTTGGAAATATATAGAAATACTGGTGATTTATGTGCGTCTATTTTGTATCCTGCAACTTTTCTAAAGTTGTTGATTATTTCCACTAACTTTTTAGTTGATTCTCTAGGATTTTTTTGAGTAGACCATCATATCATCTGCAAAGAGTGATAGTTTGGTCTCCTCACTGCCTTTTTTTAATACCTTCAATTTCTTTATCTTCTCTAATTGCTACTACTAGTGTTTCTAGTACAATGTTAAATAATAGAGGTGACAATGGGCATCCTTGTTTTACCCCTGATCTTATTGGAAATGCTTCTAATTTATTCCCATTGCAGATGATGTTTGTTGATGATTTTATATATATATATATATACCATTTATTATTTTTAGGAAAGGCCCTTCTATTCCTCAACTTTCTAGTGTTTTCAGTAGGAATGGGTGTTGTATTTTGTCAAAGGCTTTTTCAGCATCTATTGAGATAATCATGTGATTTTTGTTGGTTTGCTTGTTGATATGGTCAATTATGTGAATGGTTTTCCTAATACTGAACCATTAAAGTGTTGAACTGTAGGAGAGAAGGAGCTCCCAATGAATGGACTCATTCGGTGAAATATGAAGTTGACCTGAGGTGCTCTGCTGATAGAGTATAAGTGTTCTGAGAAGAGACTTGACAAGCCTCTGTGGAGTGTACAACAGAGGATGAATCAGAGAAGAATATGGTGTCTCATGGGAAGTGAAATCTATTTCACAACAACCTTCCAATATCTGGGAAGATATGGTGATAATTTTAATTATCACAAACATACTATAACATGTGTATGCTTATAGAAGATAAACATGCCCATATTGATTATCTAAATTCTACTATCAAGTGAGTATTGTAGCAGATATCTCAGGAGTGTGGCTATTCTTTTTCCCAGAGAGATTCATTCTTGCCTTGGGAAGATCAAAAGTGTCATGAGACGGAGCACTTTTTTTCCTGTATTCCAAAGGAATATTGAACTAGAACTGTATCTATCTTACCTACTATATATTGCTAATCTAGGAATACAACTGCTATAGACGAAATGATGTTGTTCTAGTTGATAGACAATCAAGAAGAAAAGTTTTACTTAGTTTACATTTGCTAACTTGGCTTCTTCCCACCAGACACTGGTTACACAAAAGAGCATCACAAACACATTTCCCCAAACAAACAGCAAACATATTGGAGAAGTTATATAGATTAGAATATATCAGAATATAAATGAGTGAATAATTGGAATGAGATAAGATTTAAATTCAACCAAGAGAAATGCACCAATCCTATTTAAGGGGAAATTTTCCTTTCCAGAGTCTTTAGGGAAGTAGCTGAAATTTAAAGAAGTGGTTTCACTTATCTGCCTGAAGCTGCTGAAGTTTTCCAACATGACTCATGAAGAGTTATTTTCCCTAGAAATAGTCATACCAACTCCACTTCTTTAGCAGGAATTCCATTTCATGTTCCCAGGATTCTCTCCACAGATTTTGAGTCACAACTTTATATAAAACTGCATGCCAAGCTCCTCAGACTTGAGTGAAAGCCTAGTTATAACTACTTCAAATGCATTTACTCAAACAGCATAGTTTATAAAGCCTCATATTTAGAGCCTTAAGGGACATTTAAAGCCATCTAGTCTGATCCTCGCATTTTACAGATGGAGAAATTTACAATCCAGAAAGGTGAAACAATTCATTCAAAGTCATACAAGAAATAGATGGAAACCCTGAAATTTTAACATGTCTGACTTCAATATATCGTTCTTCTCACTTTCCCATGTTATAGTTAAAAAGCAACATAATATAGAAAATGTATATGCATGTATGTATAGCATACATATATTCGTCGTATTTACACATTTATATATAACACATATGTAAAACAACATAGGACATATTTAAAAGAGAAAATTGCTCAAATAAATTGTCTACGATACTAAGGAATTCAAACATATAGATCCAAACAAGTTTAGAACTGTAGCATTTGGGACACCTTCTTTCACATACAGGCCCACACAGAAGATATTTAGTTTTCTGACTCTTTGGGGATTAACATGCAATCAAATTCTTAGCTCACCATCCCCCATCATTTTTTGCCATTAACCAGGAGGTATATTAGTTCAAAAGAAAAGTATTTGTGCAAATGGCATAGCAAATAGGGTGTCAGAAAATATAGTCATGAGGTACAGTCTCCCATATGCTAACACAAAAATGTCAGAAAAAAAATCACAGGTACACAGATCATACATTTCCAAGGAATATATATGGAGGACACACACAATGTATCAGTGTGGGTCAGACACAACCATCACAGGCAGGTACTTAGGGAACAATATACTCAGGACAACTTAAACCTTGGATCCTGAAGAATAACTTGGTATTATATCTCTGTTTTCCTAGGTATTCTCGACTCTTTTGGTCTTGTTTTTGACGAGTCAACTCTACTGGTTGCTGAGCTTTTATTTGCTTCCAGTTTCTAGGTTTCATTTTTGTTGGGCTATTTTGGTTCCTGTTTGCTAAGGTGCAGTAAGTGACTAGAAAGTCTTACCCTGATAAGGACAAGTTGTTGCCAATTATTTAGTCTATAACAATATGAACCAATTATCCCCTCCCCACTCAGGACTTTTAGGCAATTCTCAGTGTAGAAGGAGAAGATAGAGCTTTTGATGTTATTATCAGAGACAGACAACTGCCTTGATAATATCCACCCCCTCAATTTCTAGTGATGACTCATTGTGAGATCAACAGAAGCTCAGGCTCATATCAAGACCAGAATCTTGTCCCTCTAGAAGTGAGTTCTTGCTGTGGCCTGTCCTTGAGGATTGAAAAACTCTAGTTCTTGTGCAAAAGGATAGTAACTAATGACATAGTTCAATATGGACTTAGACTAACTAATTATGGGTCACAGAAGAGAGCTTACAAATTTTCAAAATGCTCTGTATTAGAGTGAGAGAGAGAGAAGGAAGGGACTGGAGGAAGAAAAAGATAATTGTGTATCATGCTACTTTTCTTTTTTTCCCTTCTTCCACCTTCTCCCTCTGTTCTTTCTAAGGGCTTCTTGAAATTTGTTTAATCCATGGAATAACCAATGGAATTAAGAGGGAGTAATGAATTCAATCACTTCATATTTATAGCAAGATTCTTAAAACAGTGTAATTAGAACAAGTATGCAAACTGGCTCCTGGGTTTAAGAAAATTAAGAAATCTCCATGGTCTAAATTCTCATAAGATCCATGTAAAGCCACAGCCAGAATCAGCTGCGGTTATTGTTAACATCTGCAGATTCAGCACAGGTTGAAATAAAGGCAGGACAGAATTGTATTCTTGCAATGGATTAGGTGCAAGAAATACCAGAAATGAGAGAAATAGAGAAAAGATTCGTCTCATCATGTATATCTGGGAAGTCCCTGGGCTAGGGTCCAATTAGAAGCATGAGACAATGATGGATGCACCACTTCTCGTTGGCTGGGTTCTAGCACCTGTGGTTAGAGAAAGATGGGAAGCAAGAGAGAAACTCACACTGAATATATCATTATTCATAGAAGGAAGGAAAGATAAAGGAGTCTATGTCCTCAGACTAGAATAAAAGATTGGGCTTGATGAGGTGAAGTATAACCATGCTGAACACTAAACCCAAAGTATAAAGTATAACTGATGTCTCTTAAAAGGTAGTACTTGGTCAATAGTTTAAGGATGAATGTATATTCTAGACTTTTTTGGTTTTATGTATGTCATGTGACTAGTGTGTTCCATCAAATAGTGCCATCTCACTGATGGAAGAATGAGTTGGGAATTTCAAAATACTTAGGACGAAAAATATTATCCACCTCAAAGAAAGAAATGACTGGTTCTGAATGAAAATTGAAGCATACCTTTACCTTTATTTTTCTTTTCTTTTTTGGTCTGTTTTCTTTTACATCATGGGCAATATGGAAATATGTTTTGCATTATCATACATTTATAATATATACAAAATTATTTGCCTTCTCAAGGAAGTGTGAGGAAAAAAAGGGTTGGAAGAATTTGGAACTGAAAATTAAAACAAAAAAGTTAAAATTTTATACATAATTAGAAAAAAGAAAATATTTTTAAAAATAGTCATAAATAAATTGAAATAGTAAAATAAAGTTGTCATTAAGTTGAGCTGAAATCTAGAGACCTTGAATGGCCATATATCATCCTAGTTATACCCTTACTGGAATAGAGTAGGATGAAAGAAAAATAAATCTAATTCTTCTTCCATATGGCAACCTTTAACTATTTGATGCCATTGGTTTTTCCCCTTAGATCTTTTATTCTATTGTGAAACACTACTATATCCTTCAAATAATACTCATATGAGGTGTCTTTAAGACGTTTCATCATTTAGTGACTCTACTCAGGATACACTCAAGCTTGAGATTTCTCCAAATGTGGTTTCTATGAACTCTAGATGTGGTCAGTCTAAGGCAGAGGATAGAAATACAATTGCTTTGTTCTAGAGAGCATGCTTATATGAATACAACTTAAATTTATAGGGTAGCATAATGGATGGCATCAGAGTCAGGATCAACTGATCAGGTTCTACTTATGATAAATTCTGACCGAATGACACTTTGCTAGTAATTTAACTTCTCAGTGCCCCCTGAAAACTAATAAAAAGTGATGATGAGTTTCAGAAGAATTACTGATCACCCCTAGTAGAGGGAGTTTCCTTAGTGAAAGTTCCCTATTCCAGTGAAATCCAAGCTTAATTTAAAAAAATGAATTAGTTTTTTTGGCTGCCATTAACTCCTATTATGGCAGTTATACCAGTAATTTGTATTGATTTTGAAATCTCGGAGAACCACTGATTCAAATAGGTGAAACAGGCCTCACAAGCTAATTCATTCAATCAGATCAAGAATCCCTTCTACAATATCCACAAGTGGTTATCTAACCTCTGTAGGAGACCTCCCATGAGGAAGGAACTCCATCCCTTGTAAGGCAGCCCAATTTTGTACCTTTTAAAACTGTTATTAAGTTTTTTTTCTTCTATCAAGTCTAAATCTGCCTTTCCAATCCCTACCCATTGTTCCTAATTTTTCCTTCTGCCACTAAGAAGAACAAACATTTCCACCTAACAGACTTTTACATAATTTGAGACATAATTCATGACTCTTTTAAAAGTCTTTTAAAAGTCAGACTGGATATCTAGAGTTCTTTCAAAAGATACTCATACAACTTGGTCACCAGTGGAAGTAATCTTTTATTCCCCATAGCTCGTTCTGTCAGACACTTTGAAATGGTCTGATTGAGCAGGGAGGTCTCCCTGAGGGAATTGATTCTTGAGTCTTAAAGGGATCTAAAGATTGCAAAAGACAAAAATAAGGAGAGTAAAGAGAATATTCCAGGTACATTAGGCTTATTCTCAAACTTGGAACATTCTACATATGCAGAAGGAGACAAGATAAGTAATGAGATTTAAAAGCAAAGCTGTTCATTTACATGAAGTGATAGAACTGGATCCAAAGCTTGGAGAGACACCCCTGTGATGGGACACTGATGCTTCAGGAGGAGAAAAAGAAAGTTTAGAAGTTGCATGTATGTAGGGTAAGCCAATTTCTCAACAGGCTGCTGATTTTCAGCTTGCCTCTTTATAGGCTTTAGAGACTTTCCCCCCATGTAGGAGAAGAGCCACTTTCTTGGTTTGAGGTGAAATCTTAACTAACTTTCAGCAAAGATCTCTTTCACTCATATATATTGTGACATATCCTATTCTGTATTATTTCTCTGATTTCGGTTTGCTGATTGCTTGGCTAAATGGGTTTACATACTACTTACTCTTTGTGATTATCTTTTATGTAACCAGTCTTTGGAAGGAAAGAACCTTCCTGGTAGAAATTAGGGTGACCCTTGCCTTTAAGAGCCACCAGGAGTATATGGAGTATACAGGGACAACTTGTGTGAAGGCTCGCTGAGCTCTTTTCAGGACTGCTTATCTGCCTTTGGTGTCTACCTTTGACCCAACTCTCACCTGTGACTCCAAGAAGCTGTAGTAAGCACAGCAGCCACATTTCAGTAAAACCATCTTGGCAGGCTAAATCAGGTTGAGATTAACTGACAAATCTCAAACCCATCAGTGGGGGTTTTCTACCCCATGTTTGTGAAGTCTTCCCCAGGTGGAAAAGGCGGATGAAAATACTTTGTTCCAATATCCATAAAGGCTGCTCAAGAAAGTGCTATGGAGCACCTAAAGCCATGTTGGCAAACTTATGGTATGTGTGCCAGAGGGCTGCTCCCCTCCCTCTCTCCACCCACACCTGAGGACATTTCTCTCATCACCTGCCCCTCTGCTCAGCAGCCCAATGGGAGCACTTCCTCCTTCCCCAGTCTGGGGTAAGGTGGCTCACATGTGCCATGAGGGTGCAGTTTGGACACTTGGTCTCTAAAAGGTTTGCCATCACTGACGTAGAGCTTGGTCAAAAAAAGAAGATGCCAAGGTCATCCACTGCATCCTGAATCGTGACCAGTCATTCTGAATTTTGCCTCTCCACTGGACTTTGGTGACTCTGGAAGAGAGAGTGAGACATAACTATATTCAACTCTACCTTACTTAAATCCAATTCATGGGCTAGTCAAGACATCATTCCATGATGCCATTGGCTTTCTTCAGAACAAAGGACAAACAACAAGAACAACCAGGAAAAATGGCTTTTATTCTGAATGTGAATGGTACCCCTAGACCAGAAAAAAATCACATAAAATGTCTATATATAAATAATTTCTATAAATATAGATCTATGTCTACATATAGTTATAGTTCCATCCCTCTTATGTAGATAGATGAAAGAAGGAACAATCACTCAGCCATGGCCCTTCTTCTACTCTCCTCAAGGAAGAAATCTCATTGTCTCTTGGGGCGGTTGGTCATATTTAAGAGATAGTTATCCATGCCTCTCCTGTGAGCTATGCATGCATGTATATACATATGAGTGCACTCATGTATGCATACACACAGGTGATATGTAACCTATATAAAGGTACTGAGGTGGGAGAGGCATGAACCTTTCATATCATTATTTTTGACAGATGCCTGGAATTGGAATTTTACTGAAAGACTGGCTTATAACTTGATCAGGAAAAAATTGGATCAGATGGCCCTTAAGGTCATTCAAAGTCAGAAGGGGAAGAGAGGGTAAGAGAAAGAGAGAGAGAAAGAGAGGAAAAAAAGGAGAGAGAAAAGAGGAGGGAGGAAAAGAGATGTGGAGAGAATGGAAGAGGAACAGAGAGGAGAAAGAGAAAAAGGGAAAGAGAGAGGGAGAGAAGGATAGAGGGAAAGGGAGAGAGGAAGAGAAAAAGGGAGGGAAAGAAAAAATATGTCCAGAGTCAGAGGTGAACTCTTATCTCAGTTATTCAGAAATAGATTTTAGCTCTCATTATACTCATCTTCTTCCCCTACCCTAAACTAAGAAAGGAGCTCATTGAAATTATATTGAGGAGATTGCTTTCAATCCCCTTTAATGTTCCTCATGTTCTACAAGAATCATATAGGCTGGCCTGGGGGATAAAAACCAAAAAGGATTGGTAAACTTTATTCCACTTTTCCAGATCCTCCTACAATTGTCTTCTGTCTTATTCCTACAATTGTCTTCTGTCAAACTTTTGTTACTTGTTACATTTTGTGCTAAATTCTGGATCATGGAAAAGCATGTCTGGACTTATGTAAAAAGCATTAGACTGTCTCCACAAATAAATGAATAAAATAATCATATTCCATCTTTTAAATAATTATTTTTCTACTTGTGTGGTTTGTAAAAAGACATTTTCAAAATTTTAGAGCACTTATGTGAAAGTAAATATTTCAGTATCTCATGGGAGGGGAGTGTTGCCTTCCTTGGAAAAGGATTTTCCAAAGGTTAGTTAGGGAACTTCCCAGAAACACATCATCAGACATGTAATCATTCAGAGGAGTCTGAGGCCAGGTTTATCCCTAACTCCAGTTTGATATTGCCAACAAGATTTGACCAGCTTTGGCCACTTCCCTAATTCTCTTCCCCTTGACTTCAATTGAACATTTCCAATGAAGCCTCTTCAGATGGGATGCCCTGTCCTGAATTTGGGCCAAAATGGAACAGATAGAGGTTACATACATGGGTAGGCAAGAAAGGAAATCCCAGACCACTTTAGGTGGGAAAAATGTCTGTGGTTCCACCACAAGGAATAAATAAATATCATGTCTGTCCTATGCTCTACACCTATACTGTAATCATTTCCCTGGTATTTTAGGGAAAGGAACCCCTGGACAACTAATTCCTATTTGGGTGTTTTTAAAATCTGGTTTTTATCACTTATTTATTAATTACATGGTGAATAAAAGTAGCAAATGAAAAATAAGAAAAGCTGGCCTTTTTGTCACAGTGGATAGGGCACAAGGCCTAGAGTTGGGAAGACCCAAGTTCAAATTTGATCTCAGACACTTAGTAGCTTCAGGATCCTGGAGAAATCACTTAATCTCCATCTGCCTCAGTTTCCTCAACTGTAAAATGTAAATAGTGACAATAATAACACCTACTCTTAGGGTTATTGTGAGGATTAAATGAAATAATATTTGTAAAGCACTTAGCATGTTGCCTGCCATAGTTAACAAATATCTGTTCCCTTCCTTCTTATATGGAGCAAAGTACTGTGCTTGTTTATTCTTCCTATCTCTTTAGTATTGCCAGTTACGCTTGATGCCTAATATTTAAAAATGCTAACAAAAAAACCTCCTTTAAAAATGACAAAATGCTTGGAAAAGAAACACAAAAACATAACCAAAAGTACATATAAAAAAGGTGTTTTGCTATCAAATAAAGACTCTGGGGCTTTAAAATACCCTTTCCTTGATATACAGTGCCCTACACAGAGTAGATGATCGATATCTACTTACTGTATTGAAATAAACCTTATCTTATAGGCAAGGCAACAGTCAATTCACTGCCTCTTCCTAGCTTTTTTCCTCAGTCAGATTTTGTTATTTTTTTGGTTAGAATTAAATTTTTTTTTAATTTGGAAGGGGATGGAAAGAAAGGGGAGCAGAAGAGAGAAAAAGAGAGGAGAAGAAATTTAATAGTCAGGCAAGACAAATTCTCACACTGACCATACCCAAAAACGTACGTCTCATTTCTGCATTTCTTTTCTATTTTTTTTTTTTTACATTTTTAAACCCTTAACTTCTGTGTATTGGCTTATAGGTGGAAGAGTGGTAAGGGTGGGCAATGGGGGCCAAGTGACTTGCCCAGGGTCACACAGCTGGGAAGTGTCTGAGGCCAGATTTGAACCTAGGACCTCCTGTCTCTAGGCCTGACTCTCATTTCTGCATTTTTTTTTTTTATAACCCTTACCTTCCACCTTGGAGTCAATACTATGTATTGGCTCCAAGGCAGAAGAATGGTAAGGGAAGGCAATGGGGGTCAAGTGACTTGCCCAGGGTCACACAGCTAGGAAGTGTCTGAGGCCAGATTTGAACCTAGGACCTCCCGTCTCTAGGCCTGGTTCTCAATCCACTGAGCTACCCAGCTGCCCCCTCATTTCTGCATTTTTTATCTGATTCCTCTTTGGCAGGAGGCTGCCTGCTTCATCACCAGTCATCTGGAATTGTTTTTGGACATTATACATTTTTTCTTTTGACTTTTTAATTATTAGATATTTATNAACGCACATTTCCACTGGTTGTAACATGTGTCCTTGTTCAGGGTCTATTTCCCATTCATGTCCGCCTCAGCCCATGCATTCAAGCAATTGTTTTTCTTATATGTTTCCTCTCCTGCAGTCCTTCCTCTGAATGTGGGTAGCATCTTTACCATAAATCCCTCAGAGCTGTCTTGTGTCATTGTATTGCTGCTGGTACAGGAGCCCATTACATTCGATTTTACCACAGTATATCAGTCTCTGTGTACAATGTTCTTCTGGCTCTGCTCCTTTCGCTCTGTATCAATTCCTGGAGGTCTTTCCAGTTCACATGGAATTCCTCCAGTTTATTATGCCTTTTAGCACAATAGTATTCCATCACCTGCATATACCACAATTTGTTCAGCCATTCCCCAATTGAAGGACATCCCCTCATTTTACAGTTTTTTGCCACCACAAAAAGCACAGCTATAAATATTTTCATACAAGTCTGTTTATCTATGATCTCTTTGGGGTACAAACCCAGCAGTGGTATGGTTGGATCAAAGGGCAGGCAGTCTTTTATAGCCCTTTGTGTATAGTTCCAGATTGCCAGCCAGAATGGTTGGATCATTTCACAACTCCACCAGCAGTGCATTAATGTCCCAGTTTTGCCACATCCCCTCCAGCATTCATTACTCTCCCCTTCTTTCATTTTAGCCAATCTGCTAGGTGTGAGGTGATACCTCAGAGTTGTTTTGATTTGCATTTCTCTAATTATTAGAGATTTAGAACACTTTTTCATGTGCTTATTGATACTTTTGATTTTTTTACCTAAAAATTGCCTGTTCATGTCTCTTGCCCATTTATCAATTGGGGAATGGCTTGATTTTTTATACAATTGCTTTAACTCCTTGTATATTTGAGTGATTAGACCCCTGTCAGAGTTTTTTGTTATAAAGATTTTTTCCCAATTTGTTGTTTCCCTTCTGATTTTGACTACATTGTTTTTGTTTGTACAAAAGTGGACATTATACATTTAAAACAGCTCTTTTTTTGGTAATTAAACGATTTACTTTCTAGGGTCTTTTTGGCTATTACAAAAAGAGGAGTAACAAATATTTTTGTGCATATGGACCTTTTTCTTCTTTTTCTGACCTTCTTAGGGGTATAGACCAAGTATTGGTAGCTCTTGGTTAAAAAGTATGTACAAGTTAGGAACTTTTGAGATATGCTTTCCAGAATAACTGTACTCTTCAAGTATTTTTTTCCCAGCTAGAAAGACTTTGGTTTTTCCCTCCCCACTGCCCAACATTGATTGGACTCTGTTCTTTTTAATAGTGCCATTCCTAGGTTTTTGGAGGCCTACAGAGGAAAATAATTGGTTTGGCTCCCTCTGTTCTCTGGTTCCTTTAGCTAAAACTACTGAACTCTATCTTTTTTCTTAATCCTGTGACTGCTATTACACAGGATAAATGTACTAGGTACTAGGATTGTTCCCCTTTCTCCCTCCTTTTCTCATATGAATAAATGGGGAGGTTAAATCATCATTGCATCTGAAAGGATGGATACCGTGGTTGTTAATTCATTCGCAGACTCTAAGACCTGGAATAAACTTTAGATTATATCTAGTCCAACCTGAATCTGTACAATAATCTCTTCTACAAGATCCTCTAAGTGATAATTTAATTTCAGTTTGAAGGTCTCCAAAGAGGAAGAAACCTATCTGCAAAGAAAGCAATTTTTGAATAATTATAATTGTTAGGAAGTTTTCCCTTATGCCAAGAAGGAATTAATCCATCTACTGCTTTTACTCATTTTTTTGTTTCTTTTTTAAAAAATAAATAATTAATTATTTTTTTAAGACCTTAACTTCTGTGTATTGGCTCCTAGGTGGAAGAGTGGTAAGGATGGGCAATGGGGGTCACACAGCTGGGAAGTGTCCGAGGCTGGATTTACTCATTGTTTCTAATTGCTACCTCTTGTCCACATGTCTAATTCTGTTTCTTAATGGGAGCTTTTCAAACACTTGAAGACACCTGTCATGTCCCTACTCTGCCTTTACTTCTCCACATTAAATATCCCTCATTCTTTCAGTTAGTCCTCTTCAGCATGTCCAATAATCCTCCCATCACCCTCATCTCTTTTTTCTAGACACTCTCTGCATTGTCCAGGACCTTTCCTAAAATGTAGTTCACCAAACTAAACATGCTACTCCAGACACGGCCTGACCAAGACAGAATGGAGCAGAACTATTACTGCCAGGAGCCTAGCAAAAACAGCAAAACAACAAGTAAACAAAGAAATAAATAAAAAGTCAAAGTTAGTGGAGGTGAGGAAAAAAAAGGATTCAGGACACTTCATCCTCATCTTTCACAGTGGAAATGATGGCATTGGAAGATAGGAAAACCAGAGATTTGTCTTGATTTTTTGAGGGAAACTAGTGGACAGTCAGTTGTTCTATGGAGCTGGGAAACATCATGGAAGATGTCAAGAAAGTGATATTTTTAAAAATTATATTGTGGAGGATAGGTAAGTGTCTCAGTGGATAGAGAGCCAGACCTGAAGATGAGATGTCCTGGGTTTAAATTTGGCTTCCGATATTCCCTAGCTGTCCCTGGACGAATCACTTAACTCCCATTATCTAGCCCTTACCTCTCTTCTGCCATAGAACCAATACATAGTACTGATTATAAGATAGAATGTAAGTTGTTTGGTTTTTTTTTTTTTTTTTTTTTTTTACTTTTTTTTTTATTTTAAACCCTTAACTTCTGTGTTTTGACCTATAGGTGGAAGAGTGGCAAGGGTAGGCAATGGGGGTCAAGTGACTTGCCCAGGGTCACACAGCTGGGAAGTGTCTGAGGCCGGATTTGAACCTAGGACCTCCCGTCTCTAGGCCTGGCTCTCAATCCACTGAGCTACCCAGCTGCCCCCTTTGGTTTTTTTTAAAGCTATATGATGATCAAAAGAAAGATGAAAGGGGGCAGCTGGGTGGTTCAGTGGATTGAGAGCCAGGCCTAGAGATGAGAGGTCCTAGGTTCAAATCTGGCCCAGATACTTCCTACCTGTGTGACCCTGGGTAAAAGTCACTTAACTCTCATTGTCCAGTCATTACCACTCTTCTGCCTTGAAACCAATAAGATAGAAGGTAAGGGAGAAAGAAAGAAAAGGAAGGAACAAAGGAAGGAAAGAAGGAAGGAAGGAAGGAAGATAGGATAGGACTATTGCTTAGAGCAAGTAGGAAAGGAAAGGGAATAAGCATTAGCACCTTTTATGTGGTAGGTACCATGCTAAGCAATTTGATCCTCACAGTTCTTGAAGGTAGATGCTGTTATTATCCCCACTTTGCAACTAAGAAAACTTAAGTGCCCAATCAATAAGTGTCTGAGGTCAGATTTGAACTCAGGTCTCTAGACTCTGTGTTCCATTAACTGCCTCATTTCCCTTCAACATGACTTCAAGAGATACAGTGATTTCTACCAGAAGAAGCTTCATATTTCAGAATGACTCTGGGCTAATGTGGTACAGTGCGAAAATGACTCAATTTTAGCATTAGAGATCTTAGGTTCAAATCTTACTTCTGCTACTTACAACCTGTATGATATTAGACAACCACTCTGGTCCTCAGACCATAGAGCATATGTAGGTTCATATGTAGGACACAGAAGATTGGCCTAGATGGGCTGTAAGGTTGCCTCTAGAGGCAAATTTTTGCTTTATACATATATCTTTAAGATTAATAATTTCTTTGTTGGGGTTATGAGGTAAGAAAAGGAAGAACTCTTTCTTACTCACTCAGTGTAATCAAATGCTTTGTATCATAAGACTTTCTGATACAAACAAGAATTACTTTTTTATTTTACAAACAAGGAATGAACATCTTCATATTCTAATCAGTTCAAAATTATAAACCTTTTTGTTGGTTCTATGCTAGTGCTCAGTTTTAATAACTAAGTCCCTGTCTGGTGACCAAACCCCTTCCTACTTGGACTTTTTTTTTTCAGTGATTTGATCTTTATTTAATTAATTAATTAAAAATATTTTCCCATGGTTACAAGAGTCACATTCTTTCCCTCCCCTTCTCCCACCCCCTTCCATAGCTGATGCACAATTCCACTGGGTTTTACATGTCATTGATCAAGACCCATTTCCATATTATTGATACTGATGACTAGGGTGATCATTTAAAGTCTATATCCCCAGCCATATCCACATCAACCCATGCGGTCATGCAGTTGTTTTTCTTCTATGTTTCTACTCCCACAGTTCTTCCTCTGAATGTGGATACCATTCTTTCTCATAAGTCCCTCAGAATTGTCCTGGATCATTGCACTGCTGCTAGTAGAGAAGTCCATTACATTTGGTTGTACCACAGTGTATCAGTCTCTGTATGGTTCTCCTGGTTCTTCTGCTTTCACTCTGTATCAATTCCTGGAGGTTGTTCCAGTTCACATAGAATTCCTCCAGTTCATTATTCCTTTGAGCACAATAGTATTCCATCACCAACAGATACCACAATTTGTTCAGCCATTCCCCAATTGAAGGACATTCTCTCATTTTCCACTTTCTTGCCACCACAAAGGGCACGGCTATAAATATTTTTGTACAAGTCTTTTTCCCTATGATATCTTTGGGGTACAAATCTAGCAGTGGTATGGCTGGACCAAAGAGCAGACAGTCTTTTATAGCCCTTTGGGCATAGTTCCAAATTGCCATCCAGAATGGTTGGATCAATTCACAACTCCGCCAGTAATGCATTAATGTTCCAATTTTGCCACATCCTGTCCAACATTTGTTACTTTTCTTTGCTGTCATGTTAGCCAATCATCTAGGTGTGAGGTGATACCTCAGAGTTGTTTTGATTTGCATTTTTCTAATTATAAGAGATTTAGAACACTTTTTCATGTGTTTGTTGATAGTTTTGATTTCTCTATCTGAAAATTGCCTATTCATGTCCCTTGCCCATTTATCGTTTGGGGGATGGCTTGATTTTTTGTACAACTGATTTAGCTCCTTATAGATTTGAGTAATTAGACCTTTGTCGGAGTTTTTTGTTATAAAGACCCCCCCCCCCAATTTGTAGCTTCCCTTCTAATTTTGACTGCATTGGTTTTGTTTGTACAAAAACTTTTTAATTTAATGTAATCAAATAATTTATTTTACATTTTGTAATTTTTTTCTAACTCTTTCTTGATTTTAAAATCTTTTCTTTGCCAAAGATCTAACAAGTATACTATTCTATGTTCATCTAATTTACTTATAGTTTCCTTCTTTATATTCAAGTCATTCACCCATTCTGAATTTATCTTGGTGTAGGGTGTGAGATATTGATCTAAACTGAATCTCTCTCATACTGTTTTCCAATTTTCCCAGTAGTTTTTGTCAAATAGTGGATTTTTGTCCCCAAAGCTGGGATCTTTGCCACCCAGACTTTGAATCAAAATTCCAAATACTGGATTTCAATTATCTTTATTCTTTCTTTGTCTTTCTACCCTTATACCAGACCTGAAAAGTTGAGTTTACTTGCCCAGGGTCATAGCTAATCTGTTGCAGAATAGGGATGATTACCAGTCCTAGAATTAAATGTAAATATCAACATCCGACTCCAAAAAGTAATCTACAAAATTATCCAGTTTCTTTGAGTTTCCAAATGTCCTTAATTCTCTAGAGAAAAAAATTATTTCCAGATTTGCTTAGGATGGAAAAGGAGACACTGAGGAGTTTTGGAAGTAGGAAAACCATAGAAGACAGAGATGACTTTGGGGAAAAGGTTTGAGAACTAATTCTCTCTTTCAAGCTCAGAGCACAGGAATTCTGTGTGGAATGTGGGAGAAGGAAGTTGGGTTTAGTTCGTAGATATCAGGGAATGGTCCCTGATCTCTAATGCTGGGGATTTGGGGAATCTATTTCAGTTTTCTTCTAACTGGTCTTTATTCTGCCCCTCCACGCACGACATTTTTTCTCTTTCCGTTTGCCATTGGGAGACAGAGTCTCTCTGCAGCCAATCAGTTAAGGCTCTGTTTACTTTTATATAATGCCAGACTGAGTTAGTCTCAATGTTTTCTGATTCTCAACCATGGAATTCTTGGTGCTCTCTTTACTTTTGTTGGGGACCCAGGTCACAGAGAACTGGGCTGGTAAGTGTAATTATAAGGTTAAATGCCTGGAGACGATGTCCGGAGGGCTGGTACTGGTTTGCTCCGGGACACTCCAGTCTTTGCTGCGGATACTGAGAATAGACTGGACTGTGACCGAGCGGGTGCACTGAGGCTCTTGGGACCCAAGTCACCACCCTGAGTCCGGGCCAAGTTCTTCCTTGCTTCTGACTCAGGCTCTCACTCTCTGAAGTATTTCTACACCGCTGCGTCCCAGCCAGGGCTAGCCGAACCGAAGTTCACTGCTGTAATCTACGTGGACGATCAGCAGATCTTGAGCTTCGACAGTGACAGCCCGAGCCAGAGCATGGAGGTCAGAACTCCGTGGATCGAACAGGAGATGCCCGATTACTGGGAGCGGGAGACGCAATTTTCCAGGGAAGCCACGCTGCGTTACCGAATGTGCCTGCAGAAGGTACCCGTATACTACAACTACAGCGAAGGAGGTGAGTGACAAGATGGGACCCCAGGATACACATCGATCCAGTTCTATTACGGGCTACACACGTGGTTGGGATGGGGGTGGGGAATCAGAACTTGGAGAGGAAGGCGGGTGGGAGAGAAACAAGATTTCTGATCCTGTGGAAATGTCTTTGGGTCGGAGATGCTGTGGTTTCTTGGCGAGACACAGCCCGGGCCATGCTGAATCTTCCTGGGGGTGTCAGGGGTTCACACATACCAGCGCCAGGCAGGCTGTGAAGTGTTCTCCAACGGGAGCTTCAGCCGTGGCTTCGTGCAATACGGGTTCGATGGACGTGACTACCTAACACTGGACACTGAGACGTTGCACTGGATCGCGGCAGATGTCGGAGCTCTGAACAATAAGCGCAAGTGGGAAGAGAATCAAAGAATAGCGGGATATTGGAAAGTCTTTCTGGAGGAGGAGTGCGTGCACTCACTTCAAAGACACTTGGAAAATGGAAAGGAGAGGCTACTTAGGGCAGGTACCTTCCTACCTCCCAGCTCCCTGCACCCCTTCCATAGGAGACCTTCCTCACTCTGAAGCCATATCTGTGTGTGCCGCGGGTCTCAGAGGCTCGGCTCCCTCTCCTTGAATGGGGGGACTCCACCCCTTCTCTGCCTCCCCTGCAGCTGCACTCCTAGCCTAAACTCCCCCAGGTGACTCCCTAGACCTAATCTGGGCCAGAATCTGCCCAAACCCGGACTGTGGTCCCTCTCTCAGCCTCCAGTCTTATCTTTCTGTACCTGGAAAGGGATCATCCCGGTCAGGCAACCCTGAGCGATGCTTCTGCCTTTGGCCCCACAGACCCGCCCTCTGCTCGAGTAACCCGACACACAAGTTCTGACGGGGAGGTAACCCTAAAATGTAGAGCACAGGACTTTTACCCTGCGGAGATCTCACTGGTTTGGCTGAGGGATGGAGAAGAACAGCTCCAGGACACGGAGTTCATTGAGACCAGACCTGCGGGGGATGGGACCTTCCAGAAGTGGGCCGCTGTGGAGATACTCTCTGGAAGTGAACATAAATACACCTGCCGAGTGCAGCATGAGGGCCTGCCTGAGCCGCTTTTCTTGAAATGGGGTAAGGACCGGAGATGGGATTGGGGGAAGAAGCTCTCAGCTTCTAGCCATTTCCAGGGACAAAAGGCTCTGAAACTATTCTTGAGTGGTAAAGCGGGACTTGGAAGAGGGAACAGGGTCTCTCACTTTTCATTTTCCTTTTAGAGCCACAGTTCTCGTCCATAGGACTCTCTGCAGGAGTCGTCACCGTTCTCCTCCTGGCTGCAGTCATTGTAGGTGTTGTGGTCTGGAGGAAAAATATTTCAGGTAGGGAAGAGAGAAAGAGGTTCATTCAGTAGGCAGCAGGCGTGGTGGAAATTCTGTGTTGTTCTCCCTTATTTCCTATCTGTCTCACCCAAAAAATCTCATTTCATATTAAAGATTGATAATCTATATAGTCTCTGAGATAGCCGATGAACAAACTAATAAAGGTACACTATTTTTTACAGATGATCCATTTTGGGTACAATAGGGTCAGTGAGTAGGGCAATTACTTCAGATAGACCAGAAATAGATGTAGAAGTTTAGGTCAAAAGAACTGAGACTTTTCTTCCTGTTGGTAAAGAGTCATAGTTATAAGAACTTATCCTAGGTAAATGACAGATCAGTTGAGTCCCTGGGATCTTGGGATACTTGCTTCTCCTAAACTTTCCCCCTGGGTTGTTGTTTTATTAATTAATTTATTAATTTGCACATTCATTCATTTGCTTATTTATTTATTTGTTTAAATTCTAGATAGAAAAAGAGGAAGCTATACTGCAACTGCAAGTAAGTAAAGGGTTGACATGTGGATAGAAGAGAGAGGTTGGTTTATTTAAAACTTGGGGATATGGGAAGTGGGAACCCAGAGACTCACCTCTCCCCATCCCTTTTCATACTCCTTCCTGTTCTGGGCAATATGTTCCTGATTAGGTTATCTCTCTCCTGTTTCTCTAGGTAATGACAGTACTCAAGGATCAGATGTCTCTCTTACAGCAAGAAGTAAGACTCTAATGGTCCTAGAGCTAGAGAGGGGCTGGTGTAAAGGTGACAAATGCAATGAAGAGCAATATGACAATGATGAGGCTAAGGGAGTCCCTGATTTTTGAAGTGGTGGTGAGATAGACTGTCCAAAGTAATAAGAGGTTTGATGGTAGAGATGACTTTCCTTAATCTGTGTTTCTTTCTTTCTTTTTTAGCCTAATGGAGCTACCCTGTATGGGACAGAGAAACAACCAGAGGCACTTATTTCTCTATTTTCTTTCTATTTCCCTTTTCCCCAACTTCTCTCCCTGTATAAGCTTTTGTGACCAAATCCATAACCACCAGTTAAACCTTATTTTAGGGAGCATTGGTGCTCTCATCTTACTATTTTCTACCTCTCCTGCTTCTTCCACCTGCTTTCTCTCTGTATTACCAGACTTTGGAGGGAAGAAATTAGAGTGAGAACAGTGAGATTATAGACTTCTCTATCCTCCCCATTTGTTTCAATGAACTCTAATCTTTTTCCTGATGTTTGCTTTATGAGCAGAAATATATACAGAATAATTTTTCTTGATACCTCAATTCCCATTCTTCCCCATCCCCATTTCATGGAATGATGCATAATACATTATGGCTATAAGAAAAGGAAAAGAAAATAAAGATTTGAAGATTTTTAAGAATTATCTTATTGGTGGAGCTGAATCTATGGTTGCAAATGGGAGGCTTGGTTAGGGAGGTAGGAGAGACTAAGGTAGGGGACAATGTCTTTTACATAATAACCACTCAAATATTTGTTTTTTCTTTCATTTCTCCTCCATGTTATGTGTTCTGTTAGTCTGCATATGTTGTATAACTGACATTTTCCAGGAAGTCAGAAAGATCCCAGGTCACCGTAATCTGAGAGTTACAAGCTGATAAGGTTATAAACAGAAAAACCTCAGGGGCTATGTAGTCAGATCTTTTTATTTCATTGAGTTGGCCACGTGGTATAGTGGACTTGGAGTCAGGACGAACTGGTGTTGAGATGCCAGCTCTCATAATTTCTATTTGTATGACTCTAGCTAATTCACTTAATCTCTCTGGGCCTCTGGTTCATTATCAATAAAACAGGCATGCCAATAACTCCCAGGGTTATTATGAGGATCAAATGAGATAATATCATATATGCAGATGCTTCCCAAACCTTAGTTTGGTTGTTCAATCATTTTTCAGTCAGATTTGATTCTTTGTGACCACAACTGGGGTTTTCTTGGCAAAGAGACTGGAGTGGTTTACTACCATTTCCTTCTTAAGCTTATTTTACAGATGAGAAAACTTAGGGCAATAGGGTTAAGTGAGTTGCCTAGGGTCACAGAGGTAGTAAATACCTGGATTTGAACTCAGGAAGATGAGTCTTTCTGACCCCAGGTTCAGCACTTTATCCACTGTACCATCTGACTGTAGGATATACCAGAGATTTTCCTAACCCACTGCTACAAAATGGGACCATGTGGGAATTCCAAAAATGTTTCTCCTCATCATAGAAACCTCATGGGTTAGCATGTAGTGATAGACCTGGGGTATAGGGATAGAAGATGAAAAGCAAAGGGCCTGGGGTCTTGACTATTCACATGACTTAGAGTAAGTGCTGTCACTCTTCTTCTTTTCTATTATTTTCCTCCTGGTTTACAGGTTGAAGAATAAATATTTTTTTAACATTTATTAATATTCATTTTTAACATGGTTACATGATTCATGCTCCACCTTTCCCCTTCAACCCCCACCCCCGCACCCCCCCCACCCATGGCCCATGCGCATTTCCACTAGTTTTGTCATGTGTCCTTGATCAAGACCAATTTCCAAATTGTTGGTAGTTGCATTGGTGTGGTAGTTTCGAGTCCACACCCTCAATCATGTCCACCCCGACCCATGCGTTCAAGCAGTTGTTTTTCTTATATGTTTCCTCTCCTGCAGTCCTTCCTCTGAATGTGGGTAGC
>NC_058133.1:258344796-258368771 GCF_016433145.1 Gracilinanus agilis | reverse complement strand
TTTTTTTTCTAGTTCAATAGAATAATTTTTTGATAATTTAAAAATTGGGATGGCATTGAATAAATAGATTCTTTTAGGTAGGGTTCATTTTAATTATATTGGTTCTACCCAACAGTGAACAACTTATATTTCCTTAGTTATTTAAATCTGACTTTATTTGTATAAAAGATGTTTTATAATTATCTTCATATAGTTTCTGGGTTTGTTTTGACATAACATCTAATAACTGGCGATGTAGTTAATGGGTAACCTACTACTCTCCAAGAAATCCTGTTCCACTTTTGGATAGTTTTAACTGATAAAAGTTGGTATCTCAGTAGCAGTAGTTACAGAAACAATTGAGATGGTGGAAAGCATGAGCAGAAAAGGAATAGTGACAACAGCCAGTGGCCTGATGATATGCTCCTTGCTCTTCTTGCCTTCATCCACTGGTGGCAGCACAAATAGCGGCACCTGGAAGGCAAGGCAAAGTGTTCATGACTTGCTGCCCAAACACTCTTGGCTATCAAACTCAAATTACTTATGATATTAATAGATACATCAATTTATAGGAAACAAAGCACTTTAGTCATATTTACTGAAGTCATTTTTTTCTTTGAGAGCTGCCTTCTCTTAGATCCTCTCAGAACTACCTGATTCTCTCTAATTTGTTTTTCAAATGGCTTACTTTCTTAGAAGTTCATAATTGTCCATGTTTATATATATATATATGTGTGTGTGTGTGTGTGTGTGTGTGTGTGTGTGTGTGTGTGTGTGTCTGTGTGTGTGCCAGAAACCCATTGTCTCTGTTACTGTAACCCAAATGAGTCTCATCACTGAAGCCATAGCTGGAAGGGATAGATGACAGAAAAATATATCACTTTGCATTCTTTACTCAGTATAGCAGGGTATGCTATAGCTTTAGTCCACAGTGTCACTTTATGAAATCCTTTGAGTTCAGGAAAATAGAACTGAGTAAATGGTAGTAGAGAATGTTCAGGTTTCAGGATTTTGAGGACCAAAGATAAACTTCATTCCTGACCCTGTTTCTAATAGCTATTGTGGTACCATTCAATTTCTCTCACTCCAAATCTATACTGTTCTTTCATATATTCAGTATTCTGTACTTCATATTTGTAAGAGTATGCAATTTTGTCTTTATGTCTTCTTGGTGTCCTTTGATCTTGGTTAGAGAAGCAAGAGAGAAACTCACACTGAATATATCATTATTCATAGAAGGAAGGAAGGATAAAGGATATCTGTGTCATCAGAACAAAACATTGGGCTTGGTGGGATGAAGGATACCTATGCTGGACACTAAACCCGAAGTATAAAGTATAACTGATGTCCCATAAAAGGTAGTACTTTGTCAATAGTTTATGAATGAATATTTATTCCAGTCTTTCTTGGTTTTATGTATGTCATGTGACTTGTGTATTCCATCAAATAGTGTCATCTCACTGATGGAAGACTGAGTGTGGAATTTCAAAATATTTAGGATGAAAAACATTATCCACCTCAGAGAAAGAAATGACTGATTCTGAATGAAAATTGAAGCATACCTTTACTTTTATTTTTCTTTTCTTTTTTGGTCTGTTTTCTTTTACATCATGGGCAATATGGAAATATGTTTTGCTTTAACATACATTTATAATATATACCAAATTATTTGCCTTCTCAAGGAAGTGTGAGGGATGAAAGAGTTGGAAGAATTTGGAACTGAAAATTAAAACAAAAATGTTAAAATTTTTATATGTATTTATATGTAATTAGAAAAAAGAAAGTATTTTTAAATGAAGTCATAAATAGAAAAAATAAAATAAAATTGTAGTTAAGTTGAGCTGAAATCCAGGGACTTTCAATGACCATGTATTATCCTAGTTATACTATTACCGGAGTAGAGTGGGATGAAGGAAAATAAATCTAATTCTTCTTCCATATGGCAACCTTTAACTCTTTGATGCCATTGGTTCTTCCCCTTAGATCTTTTATTCTATTGTGAAACACTACTACATTCTTCAAATAATACTCATATGAGGTGGCTTTAAGACGTTTCATCATTTAATGGCTCTACTCAAGATTCACTCAAGCTTGAGATTTCTCCAAATGTGGTTTCTATGAACTCTAGATGTGGTCAGTCCAAGGCAGAGGATAGAAATACAATTGCTTTGCTCTAGAGAGCATGCTTATATGAATACAACTTAAATTTATAAGGTAGCATAATGGATGGCATCAGAGTCAGGATCAACTGATCAGGTTCTACTTATGATAAATTCTGACCGAATGACACTTTGCTAGTAATTTAACTTCTCAGTGCCCCCTGAAAACTAATAAAAAGTGATGATGAGTTTCAGAAGAATTACTGATCACCCCTAGTAGAGGGAGTTTCCTCAAGTGAAAATTCCCTATCCCAGCAAAATCCAGGGTTAATTTTTAAATTTTATTTTGAAAGGTGAGAGGAGAGCAGAGGAAAGAAAAAGAGAAGAGAGGAGAAGAAAGGAAAGGAGAAGAAATTTAACAAATAGGCAAAATGAATTCCCATATAGGCCATGCCCCAAAATGTATGTCTCATTCTGCATCTTATATCTTAATCCTTCTCTGGCAGGAGGCTGCTTGCTTTATCTTCAGTCCTCTAGAATTGTTTTTGGTCATTATATATTTAAAACAACTCTTCTTGGAATTATACAATTTACTTTCTGGGGTTTTTTGTCTATTACAAAAAGTAGTTATAAATATTGTTGTGGGTATGGACCCTTTTATTCTTTCTTTGATCTTCTTACGGGTATAGACCAAGTATTGGTAGTTCTGGGATAAAAAGTATGCACAAGTCAGTGACTTTTGAGATATTGTTCTCACTTATTTTCCAGGTTGACTGTATTCTTCAAGTATATTTTTTCCCAATTAGAAAGACTTTGGCTATTTCTCTCCCAACACTGATTGGACTCAGTTTCTTACTCCTTTCTTTCTAATAGTGCCATTCCTAGGTTTTTGGAGGCCTAGAGAAGAAAATATTTGGTTTGGGTCCTTGCATCCCTCTGATTCCTTTAGCTAAAATCACTGAATTCCTTTTTTTGTCTTAGACCTATGACTGTTATTACAAAGGATAAATATAATTGTACAAGGTACTAGGATAGCTTCCATTTCTCCCTCCCTCTCTCATTTAAATGAGTGGAGAGGATAAATAATCTTTGCATCTGAAAGCATGGATACCAATGACCTGGAAGGGACTTTAGATTATGTCTAGTCCAACCTATATGTGAACAATAATCTCTTCTACAATACTCACTTAGTGATGATTTAATCTCAGCTTGAAGTTCTCCATAGAGGAAGAGCTGCATTTGCAAAGAAAACCTATTTTAAGTAGCTCTAATTATTGGAAGGTTTTCCCTTGTGTCAGGGAGGAATTGATTCATCTTCTGCTTCTATTTGTTACCTCTTATACATCTAATTCTGCTTCCCAGTGGAAGCCTTTTAAACACTTGAAGACACCTATCATGTCTCCACTATGCCTTCAGTTCTCCACATTAAATATACCTCATTGCTTCAATTAATCCTCTTCAGCATGTCCTCTCAACCACTCTCATCTTTCTTTTCTAGACATACTCTTAATTGTCCAGGACCTTTCCTAAAATGTGGTTCCCCAAACTGAACATGTTACTCCAGACCCTGCCTGACCAAGATAGAGTGGAGCAGAAGTATTTATTATTGGTAGGAGCCTGGAAAAATAGCAAACCAACAAGTAAGCAAAGAAATAAATAAAAAGTCAGAGTCAGAGAAGAGTGAGAAAGATAAGGATTCAGGTCATTTCATCCTCATCTTTCACAGTGGCAATAGTGTTGTGAGTTGGAAAACCAGAGATTTGTCTTGAATTTTTTAGAGAAATTAGTGGACCAGGCAATTGTTCTATGAAGCTAAGCAACATCATAGAAGATGTCAAGAAGGTGATATTTTTCAAGTTATTTTGTGGGAAGTAGCTAAGTAGCTCAGGGGGTAGCTAAGTGACTCAGTGGATAGAGTTAGGCCTAGAGATGCGACATTTTGGGTTCAGATCTGGCCTCAGACATTCCCCATCTGTGAGTCTCTGGGTGTGTCACTTAATCCCTACTGTCTAGCTCTTACCTCTCTTCTGCCTTAGAACCCATAAGTAATATTGATTTTAAGACAGAAGGGCAGTGTTTTGTTTTTTTTTTTTCCTTTTTAAAAACTATATGGTGATCGGGAGAAAGTTTGAAGATAGGGTAGGACCATTGCTTGGGCTGAGTAGGGAAAGGAAGGGAATAAGCATTTATCTAACACCTACTATGTAGGAAGCACCATTTTGAGCACTTGATAAATATTACTTCATTTGGTCCTCACAGCAACTCTTTAAGGTACACTTACAATTAAGAAAATTGAACCAAACAGAACTTAAGTGCTTTGCTCAGGAGGCACAACTAATAAGTGTCTTAGGCCAGATTTGAACTCAGGCCTGGGACTCTAGGCCCTGTGTTTCACTCACTGCCTCATTTCCCTTCAACCAGCAGAGACTTCAACATGACTTGAAGAGATGTGGTGGTTTCCATCGAAGAAATTTCACATTCAGGATTTTTGATGGGCCAATTTGGTAGAGAGCCAAGATGGCTTAATTTGGAATTAGAGACCGTAAAATTCAAATCTTATTTCTGCTACTTACTACCTGTATGATAGACAACCACTCTGGTCCTCAGACCATACATAGAGCATATGTAGGTTCATTTGTAGAACAAAGAAGATTGGTTTAGATGGACTTTAAGCTTGCCTCCAGAGGCAAATTCATATATATATATATATATATATGTATGTATGTATATGTATATATATATCTCCCTAAGATTAATAATTTCTTTGTTGTAGCCATGAGACAAGAAAGGGAAAAACTCTTCTTCTCCCTTCAGTGTAACCACATCGTTTGTATCATGAGTTTCTGATACAAACAAGGATTACTAAGAATGTACAGTCATATTCTAATCAGCTGAGAATCATAAACCTTTTTGTTGGTTCTATTCTAGTATTCAGTTTTAGTAACTAAGTCCTTGTTTTGTGACCAAACCCTTTCCCTCCCCTGACTTTGTATCAAAATTCCAAATACTGGATTTCAGTTATCTTTATTCTTTGTCTTTCTTCTCTTCTGCTAGATCTAAAAAGGTGGGTTTACTGGCCCAGCATTTTAGCTAATCTGTTGTAGAACTGGGATGATTGTCTTAGAATTAAATGGAAACACCAACATCCAACTCCAAAAAAAAAAAATGGTCAACAAAATTATTCAGTTTCTTTAAATATTCAAACGTCATTAATTCTCTGGAGAAAAAAAAATATTAGATTTGCTAAGGAAAGAAGAGGGATAAACTGAGGGATAATGAAAGTAGGAAAACCATAGAAGACAGAGAAGACTTTGGGGAAAAGTTTGAGAAACTGTTCATTAATTCTCTCTTTCAAGTTCAGAGAACATGAATTGTGTATAGAGGCTGGGAGAGGCAATTTGGATATAGCCAGTAGATACCAGAGAATGGTTTCTGATCTCTAATGCTGGGGATTTTCTCAGAATCCATTTCCGTTTTCTTCTAACAACCTGTCTTTATTCTGCCCATCTAGGCATATTTTTCTATTTCTATTTGCCTTTTGGTAACAAAGCTTCTCTGCAGCCAATCAGAGTTAAGGCTCTGATTTTTATATAATGCCAGTGAGTTGGTCTCAATGCTTTCTGATTCTTGACCATGGAATTTTTTGTGCTGTCTCTACTATTGTTGGGGATCCTGATCCTTACGGAGACCTGGGCTGGTAAGTGTAGAATAAGGTTAAATGCCTGGAGACAATGTCCAGGTGACTGGAACTGGTTTGCTTCCTGACATCTCAGCCTCTGCCGCAGATACAGAGGACAGACTGGACTGGGACCGGGGTTGGCCCGGGGGACTGGTACACCGAGGCTCTTGAGACCGAAATCATCACCCCGAGCCCGGACCAAGGTCTCCCGTGTTTCCCGGGCTAAATGAACCTAGATTCACCGCTGTAGTCTACGTGGACGATCAGCATATTTTGAGCTTCGACAGTGACAGCGCGAGCCAGAGCATGGAACCCAGGACGCAGTGGATCGAATAGGAGACTCCGGACTACTGGGAGCGGGAGGCGCGGATTTCTAGGGAAGACTCGCAAAGTAACCGAATGTGCCTGCAGAAAGTATCCACAAACTACAATCACAGTGAGGGAGGTGAGTGGCAAGAGGAGTCTAGGTTACGTGTCGATCCAGTCCTGTTTCCGCCTACACAAGTGGATCGGAACAGGGAGAGAAGGGGATGTGACCTTAGTGGTAGGGGGTTAAGATTTCTGACCCTGTTGAAAGGGTTTAGCGAGACACCGTCCTCTGAGCCATACTGAATCTTCTTAGGGGCGCCAGGGGTTCACACATTCCAGCGACTGTCAGGCTGTGAAGTGTTCTCCAACGGGAGCTTCAGCCGTGACTTCGTGAAATTCGCGTACAACGGACACGACTACATAAAGCTAGTCACCGAGACTCTGCGCTGGGCTGCTTTAGACGTCAGGGCCCTGAACATTAAGCGCAAGTGGGATGCAGATCCAAGCACTGCGGCATTTTGGAAGATCTATTTGGAGGAGGAGTGCGTGCGCTGGCTTCAAAGACACTTGGAGACCGGAAAGGAGACCTTACTTCGGACAGGTGCTTTCCTACCTCCCAGCCACACTGCACCCTTTCCTTATCCGGTTTTCTCACTCTGAGGCCATGGCCCTGGTCTGTGTGTGCTGCGGATCTCAGAAAGGCTCAGGATCCCCCTCCCTAAATGAGGAACCTCTATCCCTTCTCTGCCTCCCCTACAGCCGCAGCCTTAGGCTTAGCTCTCCCAGTTTTCTTCCTAGACCCAATGACTGGAATCTGCCCGAGCCCGGACTGTGCACCCTGTCCTGGCATCTAGTCTATCTTTGTGTGCCTGGAGCAGGATCATCCTCTCAGGTAACCGGCAAAAGGCAATCCTGACCATACTTCTGTCTTTGGCCCCACAGACCCGACCTCTGCTCGAGTGACCCGACACACGAGTTCTGACGGGGAGGTAACCCTAAAATGTAGAGTACAGGACTTTTACTCTGCAGAGATCTCACTAACTTGGCTGAGGGAAGGAGAAGAACAGCTCCAAGAGTTCATTGAGACCAGACCTGCGGGGGATGGGACCTTCCAGAAGTGGGCCACTGTGGAGATGCTCTCTGGAAGAGAACATAAATACACCTGCCGAGTGCAGCATGAGGGTCTGCCAGAGCCGCGCTTCCTGAAATGGGGTAAGTCCCGGAGATGGGAACCGGGAAGTTCTTTGTCTCTCCCCACTTCTAGGGACAGAAGCTATTCTGAAGGTATTCTTGAGTGGCAAAGTGGGACCTCAAGGAGGGGACAGGGACACTCACTTCTCATTTTCCTTTTAGAGCCACACTTCTCATCTATAGGACTCTCTGCAGGGGTCACCATCTCCTCCTCCTCACTGCAGCCATTGTTGGAGTTGTGGTCTGGAGGAAAAATACTTCAGGTAGGGAAGAATGAAAAACGGTTCAGTGGGCAACAGGTATGGCAGAAATTCCGTGTTGGGAGCAAATCTCATTTTATATTAAAGACTGAGATTCTACAGTTCTGGGACTGTAGATGAACAAACCAATAAAGGTACTCTATTTTTACAGATCCTCCGTTTGGGGTACAAGTGGGTTAGTGAGTAGGGTAATTCCTTTGGACAGAGAAATAGATGTAGAAATTTAGGTCAAAAGAATTGAATGCCTGCCCAGAGGTGACTAGAACAGGGATCTTTCTCTTTCTGTTGGATCCCGATTCTGTACTAGTTAGAGTCACAGTTATAAGAACTCGTCCTAGGTAAATGGCAGATCAATTGAGTCCCTGGGATCTCAATGTACTTGCTCCTTCTAAATTTCCCATTGGGTTGCTATTTATTTTTTTAATTCTAGATACAAAATGAGGAAGCTATACTACAACTGCAAGTAAGTAAAGGATTGACATGAGGTAGAAGGGAAAGGCTGGTTCATTTAAACCTTGGGATATAAGAAGTAGAAACCCAGAGGCTCTCATCTCTTCCCATCCTTTCTTGTACTCTCCTGGGCAATAAGTTCCTGATTAGGTTTTCTCTCTCCTGTTTCTCTAGGTAATGACAGGGATCAGACATCTCTCTTACAGCAAGAAGTAAGACTCTGGTGGTCCTAGGGCTAGAGAGGGGCGGGTGTAACAATGGGAAATACAATAAAGATGAATGTGACAGTGATTGGGGCTAAAGGAGTCCCTGATTTTTTGGAATGGTGGTGAGATAGGATGTCCAAAATAATAAGAAATTTGATGGTAGAGATGACTTTCCTTAATCTGTGTTTCCTTTTTTCTTTCTTTTTTAGCCTAATGAAGCTACCTTGTATGGGACAGAGAAACAACCAGAGGCACTTATTTCTCCATATCCTTTCTATTTCCTTATTCCTAACTTCTCTCCCTGTATTGGCCTTTGTCATCAAGCCCATACCCCCACAAGTCAAACTTTATGGTAGGGAGCATTGGTACTCTCATCCTATTATTTTCTACCTCTCCTGCTCCTTCCACTTGCTTTCTCGATGTACTACTAGACTTTGGAGGAAAGAAATTAGAGTGAAGATAGTGAGATTATAGACTTCTCCATCCTCCCCATTTGCTGCAATGAACTCTAATCTTTTTCCTGATTTATGAGCTTTATGAGCAGAAATATATACTGAGTAATTTTTCTTGTTACTTCAATTCCCATTCCTCCTCCTGCCTCCATTTCATGGAATGACACATAATACATTGTGGCTATAAAAAGAGGAAAAGAAAATAAAGATCTGAAGACTTTAAAGAATAATCTTATTATCTGTGCTGAGTCCATGGTTGCAGATGGGAGGCTTGGTTAGGGAGGAAGGAAAGACCGAGGTAGAGGACATTGTCTTTTACATGATAACTACAGGAATATTTGTTATTTATTTAGTTTCTCCCCTATACAATGTGTTCTGTTAGTCTGCATATGTTGTTTAACTGTTATTTTCCAGGAAGATCCTAGGTAACTGTAGAGTTACAGCCTGATAAGGTTATAAATACTGCAAATGGTAATAGAACTACAATTAGAAAAACATCAGGGACTGTGTAGTCAGATCTTTTTATTTCATTGAGTTGGCCAGGTGGTGTAGTGGACTTGGAGTCAGGACAAACTGGAGTTGAGTTGCCAGCCCTGATCATTTCTATTTGTATGACCCTAGGTAATTCACTTAATCTCTCTGAGCCTCAGGTTCATCATCTATAAAATAGGCATGCCAATAGCACCTACCTCACAGCATTGTTATGAGGATCAAATAAAATAAGATCATATATGTATGGTGCTTTCCAAACCTTAGTTCAGTGGTTCAGTCATTTTTCAATCAGATCTGACTCTGTGATCAGAATTGGGATTTTCTTGGCAAAGATACTGGAGTATTCTACCATTTCCTTCTTAAGCTCATTTTACAGATGAGAAAACTGAGACCAACAGGGTTAAGTGAGTTGCCTAAGGTCACAGAGGTAGTTAAGTATCTTAAGCTGGATTTAAACTCAGGAAAATGAGTCTTCCTGACCCTGGACCCAGCGCTTATCCACTGTACAACCTGACTATCAAGAACATCCTGGGGATTTTCCTATACCACTACCCAACCATCCAACACACAAGGGACCATTAAAGGATGCTGAGGATCCTCAGCATAAAAACCTCATAGGTTAGCATGTAGTGATAGACTTGGAGTATGGGGATAGGAGATGAGAAGCAAAGGGTCTGGGGGCTTGACTATTAACCTGATTTAGAAGAGTAAGTGCTCTACCACTCTTTTATCAGTTTCCTCCTGTTTTACAGGTTGAAAGATAAATATTTTGCTTTCAAAAAGTCTCAGTATCTCTGATGAATAGTTACCTCGCATTCTCCCTAAATAGAGTGACTGCTATGTTCCAAATCCCTAAATCTGTAGTACATAATATATGTACACAATATATGTATATATGATATATAAAATATTCATATACATAATATATGTATATCTATAAATATATCCCCCCATCCTACTCATTTTGAGCTTTGTAAATTGGTTATTGATTCTACAATGGAAAATAGCAGTTCTCTAGAGAACTGTAGAACAATTTGCAGAAAAATTTTAACAATTCTGCAGGGAAGTTAAACCATTGCTAGGATGAAAGAAGCCTAAAAATTGTGTTAGTCAGTAAATGTGATCTTCTTGCCCGGTAGGAATGGCACCTTGGAGCAGCATTGATTTAAGCTATAAATTAATTTGCATAATCTTGTAGAGAAGGATGTTGTTGTTTAGTTGTTTCAGTTGTGTCCAACTCTTCATGAATCCTTTTGGAGTTTTCTTGCCAAAGATAATGAAGTGGTTTTCCATGCCCTCCTCTAACTCATTTTACAGATGAGGATCTGAGGCAATCATAGTTAAAGTGATTTACCCAGGACACATGGCTAGGAAGTGTCTGAGGGTGGATTTGAACTCAGATCTTCCTGACTCCAGGGCCAGTACTCTATTCACTTTGCTTCCAAGCTGCCCTATTAAAAGGACAGTGGATGATTATTAGCACCTTTGCCTGATAAAACTGGCAGAATAGAAAGACATACAAGTTTAAATAATTATTCTTCATTAAAGAATCCCCTCCCCAAATCTCCTTCTGTCTCTACCTCCTCCTTAGCCCAATTTTAATCATTTAGTGATTTGACCTTTCTAGAGGTCAAAGAGGTGCAGTGTGTTTCTTGGAGGAAGGAAGAATATTGCCATTGTGATTCTTACACAATGCCCTACTTTAAAAAGGTATATTTCCTCCAAAGTCTGGTAGTACAGAGAGAAAGCAAGTGGAAAGATCAGGAGAGGTAGAAAATAATAGGATGAGAGCACCAATGTGCTTATCTTATATACATGTCTTATCTCATTTCATCCTGGTCTCTACACACATTTTTATTGTGAGTTACTTAGTCACTGCAGGTCCAATGAGGAAAAGATTGTTTCACTCAATTCTATGTTCATCTTTTAACTCAGTGCTATTGTGAGTCTCGGACATGCTGTGTAGGATCTATGTGGAAAGCATGGCTTGGTAGAATATCAAAGGGTTATTCTATTTCCTAAGTCCTTTTTTATTTCCCATTTTCACCCTCAAATTTAGTGCTAAAGCTGTCTAGACTTCAGACCTCTTCTTCCACACTACCCACTCTCTCCTTAAGCCTCTGAAATCTGGTATTTCCTCTTTCTGTTCTTGAATTGCTCAGTATCTGTTGGGGCATAGTATCAGTTAGTCACTCCCATTATAGAACAGAGCTGATGTCTTTAGTGCATAGCCTAGAGCTCTGACCTTTGTATATGATCACCCCCATGAAAGAAATGTGGAGGAAAAAGTCTCTGCTCTCATTTTAAGCCACACTCTATCAGAGAGGATTCATTATTATAATTTATGTATTCTTGCTTTGAGAGAAATTCAATGCCACAACTCCTCTTCCTAATGAGAGTACTCTCTGGGCTCAAGTAATTTTCACTTACACTTTATAAGAACTTTGAAGACAATACAAAATTCCACAAGCAAAGTGAAGCAAAAGTACACAGTTTAAATTTTGGGTTTTAAACTCCTTAAACTAATTTTCCTCATTAACTACTCCCCTTTCTATTTAGTCAAATGGGAACAAAATATAGCAATTCATGAGGTGGGTCCACTATTATAAGAAATAAAGAAATCTCTGGGCCAGAATTCTGAGCTGAAAACTGACTTTATTCATGGGTAAGTAGAGTCAGTGATCCATCACTGTTGCCAGTCTATGGTAAAGATCCTTTCTGGATTTCACCGTTGTTTTTATGTCTTTGAGAGTTGATACAAATCATTGAATAACAAAACCTACATACTCAAAATATGTTAGCTATAGTTAATAAATTCTAGTACAAGGTTCAAATACTTTATTGATCCTGTCAGTACTATCTTCAGACAATATTTTAGGAAAAGACATATTGATATTATGCTAGATAATAACTCACAAGAAGAAACTTAAAGATACACAGAGTTGTCTCCTTGAGTCATAAAAACTGAGGACCCTACTATTGACATACATTCCTAGAAAAGCAAATACTCATCCTACTTTTACAACTGATTCTATGACTGCTTCTATTATCTTTTTCAGAATCAGGAGATAGTAAAGATGTGTCCTTAGCATAAGAAGCTCTTAAGCTTACTCATCAGTTAATAAACAACAGAGACTAGCCTTTCTAATTTCTAGTTACATATACTACTTAAAGGATTATGTAAAATGAATTAGTTTCATACTAAATGATATAAAAACAAATTAGGGGGCAGCTGGGTAGCTCAGTGGATTGAGAGCCGGGCCTAGAGACAGAATGTCCTAGGTTCAAATCCGGCCTCAGACACTTCCCAGCTGTGTGACCCTGGGCAAGTCACTTGACCCCCATTGCCTACCCTTACCAATCTTCCATCTATAAGTCAATACACAGAAAGTTAAGGGTTTTAAAAAAAAAAAAAGTAAAAAAAAAAACAAATTAAATGAAATAATGCAAATGAAGCTCTTTACTATTACATCTTCTGATCAAATGCTAGTAATATTCCCAAGGGTCTGAGGTGTTACTTCTTGAATTCCATTAGTTCAAATCCTACCCAATTCTGGAGGTTCTTGTCCATTTCATTAGTTACCAGTGACTAGGGCCCCAATTCCATTTACCCAGTTAGCATCAATAGCTTTTTACAAAAGAATACTTAATTGGAAAATGTGGATATGTAGTATTGGAATAATATTGGAATATATAATAATATGGAAAATATGGAAACAAGAATGAAATTTTTTACCAACACGTTGGGAGTTCGCGGTCCCCTGAAATTCTCAGTTTTGGGGGATAGTGAGCTCAGATTTAACCCAATTTCTATATTACATTGCCCCCCCCCCCAATTTGTATCTAAATGAGATATTACTGTCAGATAAGTCCTCATTTCAACTCCTTCAGTCCTGCTCCTGAATGTTTCTTCTCCATCCTTAGCAAAACTGGCAGGGACTCTCTGACTCCCAGACTCCAGAATAGCTTTCTTTTCTGACCTTTGGAAATTCCTATGGTCCTAACCTTCAACTTCCTTCACTGAAAAATATAAAAGAACAATCACCAAGGCAGACAGATAAAGAACCATAGCCAATATTCATAAGGTCACATGTCAACCTCAGAGGGAAAGAGACCCAAAAGTTTTCCACTTACTTCCTTGTCTCTCACTGCCATCAGTGAAGAGTAAAGCCAAGCTCCAATCAAGAGAAAGGCATCAAAGCCAAATGAGGTCTTTTGAAAGTATCTTTAGGAGGAGGCTTAGTGGTTCAATGGATTAAAAACCATTCCTAGAGATGGGAAATCCTTGGTTCAAATTTGGCCTCAGACAATTCCTAGCTCTGTGACCCTGGGCATGTCATTTACCTAGACCTTATTTAATAACATAACTTCTACCTAAGTGTATATGTTTTCACACAAGTCAGTTAATTTTCTTTCTTGAACTTACTCTACTCCTCTGACTCCCCTAGTCTCTTAATCAGTTGGAATTAATTAAGCATCTATTATATGCCAGGTTCTGTGACTGATGTTTATAAACAAAGATAAAAATGAAATAGTTTCTACCCTCACAGAACTTGCATTCTATTAGGGAAGAAAAAAATGTACCCATATTTAAGAATACACAAACTAAAAATCAAGGTAGTTTGGAGATAAAGGCACTAATAAGTGGACAATTAGGAAAGACTTTATGTCAAGACTTAGAAGGTGGCAGTTCTCAAGTGAATTTTCAAGAAATGCTTTCCAGATATGGAGGCTGCTAGTGTGAAGACACAATGGTGGGAGAGGTGGCATGTATGGGAAAGAGCAATTAAGCCAATTAGGTTGGAGAGTATGTAGAATAACTGAAGGAAAGTAAAATATAATGAATACATTCTCAGTTTCTACACTTGCTGCCTTCCAGAGAGTCTGCTTAGAAAAGAGCAAAACTTGATCTAAAGTTGCCCCAGGGTTTTTATCATATCATTAGCATACGATTTACATTTGGTTTGCTCCCCTGAGTGGGCAGAGGGAACCGTGGGTAAAGCCACACAGACCAAAGTGGACCATGGGTAAAGTGTGATTAGTTCTCAGGAGACACAGGGCAACAACTGTCCAAAGAAATGACCTCTTCTTCCTTAGTAACAAATCAAGATAAAATGCATTCCTGAGAACTCCTACCCACCTTTTACTCTCTCACTTTCTATCTTTACTTATCACATCTCCTTGTTGCCTTAGCTTAACTTAATTACTTATTCTACTAGCTACTCTGTTATCATATTCTCTTAAAATAATGCTTGTTTCCTTAGAATGGAATCAGTTTGAGTCATCAATCAGTTCTTTGGATGAGCCCCAAAAGGCATTAATCCCATCAGTCTTATTCAGCTGGTAAACAGATGACAATCAAATTTGTAGTTCAGGATAGTAATTAGGACTGGATATGTACATCTAATAGACATTTGCATGGAGATGAAGCAGACTAAATTCATGGAACTGATGAAATCACTGGGAGGATAACTCTCCCTTCCTCAGCCACCCTCCTAAACTACAAAGGAGGTACCCTCATAATCTCTCCAACACTTTGTTCACATCTCAGAGGCTGGGCTAGGCGGAGAAGACTAAAATGGGCTTCTAACAGATGCCTTACTTGGGGGCTTTAGTTCCTTGTTTCTTTTGCTTCTCTCAGCCTTTTATTATTTTGCTTATCTTTGCCTTCTGGTGCTACATTCTTTGTACAATAATTACTTATTTCTCTATAATGAATGAATAAAATAGTTGTACCATTCCATCTTTTAAGTAACACTTTACTGCATGTTTATTTTTGTTTATAAGTTCTTTTGTTTCTTAGTAAAATGACATTTTAAAGAATTCAAGTCACTTATAGGAAAATAGATGTTTAGATGCCTCTTGTGAAACATTTACTTCCTTAGAGTAGAATTTTCTCAAGTGTAGCTAAAGAAATTTCCAGAAGCACACTATTAGACATCCTATCTTCCAGAGGAATATGGGGCTAAGTTTTGCCCCTATCTTGTCCTTGCCAAGATTTGATCAGTTCTGGTCACTTTCTTAATTCTTCTTCCCTTGACTTCAGATTGATGGGGTTGTGCAGAGGAAGAATGAGAAATAATAGGTTTGCCTGACATTCCAAGCCAAGGATTAGGGAGAGTGCACCTGAGCTATGATATGACTTTCTCCCCTTTCATAAGAGCTTGCAAGACTGAGAAAGGACACCCAAACGCCCAACCAACCTTAAAGGGCCAGACAGATGGCATTAAGCAGGGTATGGGAGGGATCAATACACAGGCACACTGGGAATTTTTGCACCACTTTCTGGTCCCTTTTACACTTCTTCCTGGAATGTTCCTTGGAACACCCAGGGGAGGAATAATCTTAGGGAGGGTGGATAATTCTCAAGGATGAGAGGAGGGAAATGCCCCAGAACCTCAATAAAATCTAGTAACCTGAATCCCCTTCAGTTGCTGCAGTTCCATCCTGCATGGGTTATTTCCACAGCTCTGACCACACTATCTGTAACATCTTGAATAAAAACTTTCATGCCTTTAGATGATCAAGTCTGAGTTGCAATTCTTTGGGTGAGAAGCAGCATTCTCTTTTCCACCACAAACTTTCTCACAACAAGATGGATATGGGTCTTCTCTTAGGCATGCACATATAGGATGACTCCTCTGGACATGGACCAAAGCTGCACAAATAAACCTTATACAGACAGACAGGCAGGAAGGGAAATCTCAGACCATTCTAGTTGCAGCAAAGTTTGAGATTCTAACACTCTAAATGAATGTGCTTCATATATAGCACCCATATGAGGTTGCAATTCATTTTCCTGACCATCTTGGATTTTCCTTTCCTGCTATTTTTTTTTAATACTTTAGACACCACGGAAAATGAAAATAATGAACAAGAGCTAAGTTATATGCAGAAACATTTCTAGGTCATTACTCTTTCTCTTCTTAGTACTGGCATTTCAACTTGATGCCAGTATGGCCCCCAGTGTCTTTGGGCAGCTGCTTGATTTTCTCCTGCCTCCTGTGATACCTTTTTAGGTCACTTAAAGAAGCAATGGTTCAAAGTCCAAGTGATAGTGATGAGTCAAGCTCCAGGATTTCGGGAAATAGGGACAACAAGGACTGAGTGGAAACTAAGGATTTATCAAGAAGGCTTAGGCTAGTGGAGAATGTTTGCCATTTCCTCCCAGTAATAAGAATTCATATTTGCATATTAGTTTTTATGATGTAAAATGCACTATGAAGTAGATAATTTTGCAGAATATGAAACGGGTGCTGAGAAATCAAATAATTTCTTCATGGTGACACAGCAAACATACAGTATGATCCAAGACTTGAATCAAGGTTGTCCTATTATAAGTTTCATCTACTTTCCACTACATCTAGGAATATACTGGTAGATGTTTAATATTTGGATCTCTGGAGGAAAGAAAGGATATAAGACATACTTTTAATATTTATTTATTAGTTTAATATACATCATTAATGTTTTCTCTGTTTCTTAAATCCAGACAATAAACAAACAAAATGTCAAGGCCTAATTTAGAGTGTTTTCTAATTACCAAGGTCTCACTGAAAATTTAACAAGCAGACCTTTTGAACTGGTCTAAGGTGACTAACCCATCACAAATACATGCTACTGATTTTCATCTAGGTCACACTCTCCTTTACTACCCTAGACATTTACATTCAGAATATTAAAGTCACAAGATAGAGACATATATAAAAAACACTAAATTTCTTTTCTTTCTTCACTTTCCTCTCCATTTCTTCTCTTTGCTCTACCTAACTTCTCTCTTCTCAGGTCCCGAAGGTTTTACCTCAGTCTCAAAAAGGATTAGAGGTCCAAAGGATAGAAGGTGTAAATTAGAAAAGAGAATAATGGGTTTGACATAAAAAGACCTTAAGTCAAATCCTAATTATCTTATTACCTGTGTGACCTCAAACAGACCACTTGACTTCTCTGTACCACTTTTTCTCCCTTTATAATACTGATTTGATTTTTATTGAGCACTTGCTATAGGATATCCAGAGCATCATGGGTGGGCAGGGTGCTAAGAAGCATAAGATGTAATTCTTATCATTGGGGAGCTTAATTTCTACCTCCTGGGGAGAAAAGAAGTGCATGCACAAAAAATTGAATAACATAAAATGGTAAATACCAGTGTGTGGTACAGTAAAGAAATCATATAGAAATTAAGAGAAGGGGGAAAATCAGCAATAGAGTAGACAAGAAAACCTTCATTGATAGGGCTGAGTTTGCACTGGCCTTTAAAGAATGGGTAACATTTAGACAAATAAGAATGAAGATGCCAAGATTGGAAAGTCACTGAGTAGAGAAACTGTTTCTAATCCTTTTTATCTGCTTCAACACTTAGCACAATATTTTACAATAAGAAAGAACTTGAATATTATTGCTTGATTCTGCATTATGCTGGGGAATAGAGAGAAGATTATATATATATATATTAATACACACACATACACACACATATGAGGTAATTTAATAGTACAAAAAGTGTTGGGTTTAGAGTGAAGATAACCTATATTCAAATTCAGGTTCCATCACTTATTACCTGAATGATCTTGAACAAGTCACTTAATTTTCTGGGCTTTCTCTTTGCTTTTCTTTAAAATGACTAGGTTGGATTTGATGACTTAAAATTGACTCATAATTCTGTATCTAGGAGCCTAAGAGCCTATCAGATAAATCTGGCCATTATAGCACTTTCATATAGGGGAGTCAGTATGATGCCTTAGATAGAATGTTGGATTTGGAGTCTGATCTCCTTGTTTTAAATCAAGGGACTCCTACTTGCTACCTGTATGACCACCTTTCTGGGTCTTAGTTTCCCCATTTATAAAATAACAGGGGTGCATTTGATGATCTTTGAATCCTTTCCAACTTTTAATCTATGATCCTTATGAATGATGAAGATAAGAAAGTTGGTTCAGGCTAAATTCTTAAAGGCATTTTCTCCCTAGTCATGCAGCCACCATCCTAGTTCAGGATCTGGCTACCTCTCAGCTGCATGGCTACACTAGCCTTCTACTTGAGGTCTCATTGTCTTAACTCTCTCCCTACTCTAATCCATTCTCTATTAAACTGCCAAAATGATTTTGTTATAGTGTGGGTCTGACCCTGCCACTTCACACTATTTAATACATTCCAGTGACTCCCTCTTAACTTACAGGTTCAAATATAAAGTCCTCTGTTTAGCCTTTAAAGGTCTTTATTACCCAGTGATGGGAAGACTTTTTAAAGAGGGGGCCAAAGGAAAGGAAAACAAAGGAAAGGAAAAAGAGGAAAATATTTATTTTTCCTATAGCCTGTATTCTTTTGTATTCGTCAGATTAGGAATTATGTTCACCTGCCAGATAGAACATTTCCAGGGGCTGCATCTGGCCCACAGGCCGTACTTTGCCCATCTCTGTCATAACCTAAACTCTTTCCACCTTTCCCATTTTCTTCCACTTTGCTGCCCTCCATTCACATGATTCACAACATTTCATCTCCCATTTCTATACCTTTCACTGGCTGTTCCCTATGCTCATGTGAGAAAAAATTTGATCCTTAACTCTATTTGATTAGACCCTTGCGCATCCTAAGTCAATGATTTTAATCCTATGCTAATTCCCTATCAGTATTATCCAGTTTAATGTGATTCCATAGGGAGAGTAATTATTTCTCTTGTATAAACAGATATTAAATACATTTAATTGCTTAAGTATAATCAACTAAATTTAATACACAATATAGGAGTAATGAGATTGAATTGGTTGAATAGATGCTTCAAACTTGTAGAGGACTTTCCCCCAAGTGACCTGATGACTAAATGTCTCACAGACAAGACCTCAAGACTTCCACCTGAGTCCTTTATGATAAAGATATTATAAGCCTTTATGGAATGTCTCTTAATTGTCCCAATTTTAGAGACTGTGCTGGGACAAGGAATATGAGGTCATTCCTATGATTGTCAGGATAGAAGAATGAGGGAAAGACTTGAAAAATTCAATGTTACAGAGCAGTATTATGCTGGGAGCCATCGTAGTTCATGACAGATGACAAAGTCCTGCAGGGACCCTGAGATTTGCAAAGCAATTCAAAGGAGGGTGGATTTCCCACTCAGTTTCCCCTGTGTGACTTTTTGTTTGTTAACATTAATTTTTTAATTTAATAAATTCTTGTATTAAAAATTTTAATTTAATAAATTCTTGTATTAAAAATTAGAAATCAAAATGACACACTATTAAAAGTGAATCTTCACAATTAGAACATAAGGTCCTAGAGGGCTAATTCTATCTTTCATTTGCTTGTATTTGTATACCCAGCAGTTTAACTTGCTATCTGGAACACAGTAAGTGCTTAATAAATAGTTTTTTCTATTCCTACCATATTTTCTTCCCATTTAAACAAATCAGTCAAAATAACATAATTAACTTTTAATCACGAAAACTTTACTAAAAAGAATGTAAAAAAATAATTATTATATAACAGTTTGCTCACAAATATAAAACATACTCTTCAACCAATTATATGAAGAGTAGGGTCAAAATTACAAAAAACTATCAAGAAGGCATATTAATAAAACTCATATGTCCAGGGCCATTCTGGCCCTTGATATACTTCATTTCTTTGAGGAATTCTGTGTATAGCAATTTATCTCCTGGGAAAACCACTTTTCTACTGACTGTTTCACTCAAACTATGTCTTCATTGGTCTTTCAGATAGTATTATGCTTTTTTTTTCCTTTCAAAATCAGTTTCCTTCTGTATCCCAAAGAGATAATAAACCTACGTGTACAAAATATTCATACCTGCTCTTTTTGTTGTGGTAAAGAATTGGAAATTGAGGGAATGCCCATCCATTGGGGAATGGCTGAAAAAATTGTGGTACATGGTGGTGATGGAATACTATTGTGCTGAAAGGAATAATAAACTGGAGGAATTTCATGTGAACTGGAAAAACCTCCAGGAATTGATGCAGAGTGAAAGGAGCAGAACCAGGAGAACATTGTACTCAGAGACTGATACACTGTGGTACAATCGAATGTAATGGACTTCTGTACTAGTAGCAATGCATGATCCAGGACAATCCAGAGGAACTTATGAGAAAGAACTATCTATATTCAGAGGAAGAACTGTGGGAGTGGAAACACAGAAGAAATAATACTGCTTGATCACATGGGTCAATGGGGATATGATTGGGGATATAGACTCTAAGTGATTACCCTAATGCATATTTTTTTTTGGACTTAGATGTCAGTTTTATTATAACTTTGTTAAATTTAATAATTATATTTAAAAATAAACCATGTAAAATAAGTTCACAGTTTTGTATTTTTTGTTCTTCATGTACTGAAAATTTTTATATTTCTTGGGGATTAAATTCATAACAAAACAAAACTAAAGATAACATTTAAATTAGAAGATATCCATTTAACCTTTCCTAACCCTTGCTCTGTAATTGTGGGCATCACTTAAATATCTTGAAGTCTCATTTCCTTATTTGTCAAATTGTGATAATGATGTCTACAGTACCTACTTTACAAGGTTGTTGTGAGGATTGATTGAGACAATATAGTTTATAAAGAAATTTGTAAAATCTAATGGGCATATAATAATTTCTGTTCTTTTATTTATTTAAGATATGGAGCCTTTCCCTGCTCCCTGTCTTTCCTCTTGTAGAAGTGCCCACTTGCTCACAAAGTGGCCAAAAAGCAAGCAACACGACATAGGAGAAGCCCCCAGGACCCTGAGTAATCCACAATGGGATCATCTGTGCCTGAAAAATCACATGCTGTTGAATGTTGACAGTTTAACATTTTTCTAGACCTACTTATACTTAATAAATAAAGACAGGTAAAAAAAAGATATGGTACTTACTTTCCTAAGATCATTGATTTAAAGCTGAAAAGGACCTATAAGTTCATTTGATCCACCTGTCATGGCCTTGGTCCACTAAATGCCCAAAAAAGTTAAATAAATTGCCCAAGGTCATAAAGAGAGTATGTGGTAAAGCTGAGATTTGGGCTCACATGTCTTCTAACTCTAAGAACAAGTAGGTAACACAGCAGATGGAGCATCAAGCCCTGGAGTCAGAGTTCAAATTTGGCCTCAGACACTCACCAGCTGTGTGACCCTGGGCAAATCACAACCCTATTTGCCTCAGTTTTCTCACTTGCAGAGTGAACTATAGAAGAAAATGTCAAACCACTTCAGTATCTTTGTCAAGAAAATCCCAAATGGGGAGAACAAGAGTCATATACCACTGAAATAAATGAACAACAAAGCCCTTTAACACCAATTAATTTCACTTCCCTCTACCCTCAATTATCTAAAAGAACTTAGAATTCATTTTCACTATTTATGCTTAAATAGTGTTTAAAGCAATTGAACTTTCCTGAAGACTGGCTATAAACTTAAATTTCCCTAAGGTGATGTTCTGACTGTGCATTTTTTGTTTGTTTGTTTACTGAATAGTGCTTGCTTTTTTTCCCCCATTTTTAACATTTATTAATATTCATTTTTAACCTGTTTACATGCTTCATACCCCTACTTTCCCCTTCACCCCCCGCATTCCCCCCACCCATGGCCAATGCACATTTCCACTGGTTGTAACTTGTGTCCTTGTTCAGGGCCTATTTCCATATTGTTGTTAGTTGCATTTGTGTGGTCGTTTCGAGTCTACATCCCCAATCATGTCCACCTCAACTCATGCATTCAAGCAATTGATTATCTTCTATGTTTCCTCTCCTGCAGTTCTTCCTCTGAATGTGGGTAGCATCTTTACCATAAATCCCTCAGAGCTGTCCTGTGTCATTGCATTGCTGCTGGTACAGAAGTCCATTACATTCGATTTTACCACAGTATATCAGTCTCTGTGCGCAATGTTCTTCTGGCTCTGCTCCTTTCCCTCTGCATCACTTCCTGGAGGTCTTTCCAATTCACATGGAATTCCTCCAGTTTATTATTCCTTTGAGCACAATAGTATTCCATCACCAGCATATACCACAGTTTGTTCAGCCATTCCCCAATTGGAGGGCATACCCTCACTTTCCAGTTTTTTGCCATCACAAAAAGCTCAGCTATAAATATTTTCATACAAGTCTGTTTATCTATGATCTCTTTGGGGTACAAACCCAGCAATGGTATGGCTGGATCAAAGGACAGGCATTCTTTTATAGCCCTTTGAGCATAGTTCCAAATTGCCAGCCAGAATGGTTGGATCAGTTCACAACTCCACCAGCAATGCATTAATGTCCCAATTTTGCCACATCCCCTCCAGCATTCATTACTCTCCCCTTCTTTCATTTTAGCCAATCTGCTAGGTGTGAGGTGGTACCTCAGAGTTGTTTTGATTTGCATTTCTCTAATTATTAGAGATGAGATAAGAACACTTTCTCATATGCTTATTGATACTTTTGATTTCTTTACCTGAGAATTGCCTATTCATGTCTCTTGCCCATTTTTCAATTGGGGAATGGCTTGATTTTTTATACAATTGATTTAACTCTTTGTATATTTGAGTAATTAGACCCCTGTCAGAGTTTTTTGTTATAAAGATTTCTTCCCAATTTGTTGTTTCCCTTCTGATTTTGACTACATTGTTTTTGTTTGTACAAAAGCTTTTTAGCTTGATATAATCAAAACCATTTAATTTACATTTTGTAATTTTCTCTAACTCTTGCTTCGTTTTAAAATCTTTCCTTTCCCAGAGATCTGACAGGTATACTATTTTGTGGTCACTTAACTTATTTATAGTTTCACTCTTTATGTTCAGGACATTCACCCATCCTGAATTTATCTTGGTGTAGGGTGTGAGATGTTGATCTAAACCTAATCTTTCCCATATTGTTTTCCAGATTTCCCAGCAGTTTTTGTCAAATAGTGGATTCATGTCCCAAAAGTTGGGCTCTTTGGGTTTATCATACACTGTCTTGCTGACGTCATTAACCCCAAGTCTATTCCACTGATCCTCCTTTCTATCTCTTAGCCAGTACTATATTCTTTTGGTGACTGCTGCTTTATAGTATAGTTTAATATCTGGTACTGCTAGGCCCCCTTCCTTTACATTTTTTTCATTATTTCCCTTGATATTCTTGATCTTTTATTATTCCAAATGAAATTTGTTATAGTTTTTCCTAATTCAGTAAAGAAGTTTTTTGGTAATTTGATAGGTATGGCGCTAAATAGGTAAATTAATTTGGGTAGAATGTTCATTTTTATTATGTTAGCTCATCCTACCCATGAGCAATTAATGGCTTTCCAATTGTTGAGGTCCAGTTTTATTTGTTTGGAAAGTGTTTTGTAGTTGTTTTTGTATAATAGCTGTGTTTGTTTTGTTAGATAGATTCCCAACTTGGTGGTTAAAGGTCACCAGAGAAAATCAAGCTAACATTGAGTTATTATTCCATTTCTTTTAATAACTTAATAACTCTTTCCAAAGTGAGACCCTTTGTACCCTGTAGCTTTTTTTTCTATTCCACACCACCCCTCCCTGCATCTCTACTTAAGTGAGACTGTCTTTGCTATTATCTTATAGTCCTTTGTGAATCACAAGGAGGGAATTTTATGAGCCACAGAGGCCAAGCTCTCTTCCATAGGAACCCTGGAGAATGGAGAGGACTAGTCAAAGGACAGGACAGTGGCTAGGAGAAAAGGCTCCTTCCTGAGCTTGCCTAGGTGAGACATAGGTTTGGTCTCAGAGGGTTCTTTCTCTTCCTCCTTTCTGGTTGGTCAAGGAGTATTATGGAAAATAGGTGACACCCAATCAATTGCCAACAACAATAGCTATTGATTTCAACTTTTTAGAATTTAAGTTAGTTAAATGGTTCCGAATACATTTATGTGTATTAGAAACTCTTTAGAAAGGTC
>NC_058133.1:258325842-258342408 GCF_016433145.1 Gracilinanus agilis | reverse complement strand
ACATTTTTTTCATTATTTCCCTTGATATTCTTGATCTTTTGTTATTCCAAATGAAATTTGTTATAGTTTTTCCTAATTCAGTAAAGAAGTTTTTTGGTAATTTGATAGGTATGGCGCTAAATAGGTAAATTAATTTGGGTAGAATGTTCATTTTTATTATGTTAGCTCATCCTACCCATGAGCAATTAATGGCTTTCCAATTGTTGAGGTCCAGTTTTATTTGTTTGGAAAGTGTTTTGTAGTTGTTTTTGTATAATAGCTGTGTTTGTTTTGTTAGATAGATTCCCAACTTGGTGGTTAAAGGTCACCAGAGAAAATCAAGCTAACATTGAGTTATTATTCCATTTCTTTTAATAACTTAATAACTCTTTCCAAAGTGAGACCCTTTGTACCCTGTAGCTTTTTTTTCTATTCCACACCACCCCTCCCTGCATCTCTACTTAAGTGAGACTGTCTTTGCTATTATCTTATAGTCCTTTGTGAATCACAAGGAGGGAATTTTATGAGCCACAGAGGCCAAGCTCTCTTCCATAGGAACCCTGGAGAATGGAGAGGACTAGTCAAAGGACAGGACAGTGGCTAGGAGAAAAGGCTCCTTCCTGAGCTTGCCTAGGTGAGACATAGGTTTGGTCTCAGAGGGTTCTTTCTCTTCCTCCTTTCTGGTTGGTCAAGGAGTATTATGGAAAATAGGTGACACCCAATCAATTGCCAACAACAATAGCTATTGATTTCAACTTTTTAGAATTTAAGTTAGTTAAATGGTTCCGAATACATTTATGTGTATTAGAAACTCTTTAGAAAGGTCCGACTCTTTAAAATATTCCCCCCTTTTCCTCCTCATCAAATTGTTTCTTTTGCATCTTTAGAGTTCCCAGGGAAGAGAGATAGATGGCAAAATCTCAAAGATGTATCCACCTATTTCTGAATCTAAGGGAAGGAGAAATGGAACAAGAGAGAATCAGTCATTACTAATGAATATTCCTGCTGTGAACGAGCCTACCTAAATTCCTCTTCTATTGACCTGAATGACTCCATCTTAGAACCAGCCTCCATTTTCTGTGTAAAATGAGCAAATCTCATGCATCTCCAAGTCTCTGGACTTAGCCTGTTTGCAAGGCTAACCCCAGAGGGAAGTAAGTTTTCTTACTCCTGCTTCTTCCCAGGGACAACCACAAAAAGAAGTAAGTTTTCCTTCCATGGTTTTAGGGTCAGGTGCAAAACTTAAAAGATGAGAAGCTGTTTTTCTCAAGATAAAAAATAAAAGCCTCCCATTTGAATTCTTTTATAAACATACTGATTAAAACATCTTCTGGCTTACAACCTAAATTGTGAGCTACGAGGTTTGTTTTTTTCTGTGACTTATTTGATATATTGGACAGAAATTCAGCACATGGACTCTGTGATGAAAAACTGCTTTCTGGTACCAGATCAAAGATAAATAAAGACAATTGCTGCAATCATAGACAGTAGCTAAAGACTTGGATGATAGATGTATTACAGAGGAGAGGAATTGCTATATATCTCTCCCTTACCCCCTGCCACTGCATCTTAGTGATAATGAACTCTTTGGAAGCACCTTGATTGTCATCTCTGTAGAGCTTGAACACAGAGGGTCCTTTCAATGGGAATTTGCATGAGGTGAGTCACATCTTGGTAGTGACATTTGGGCTGGGAAGAAAGTAAGCTCTGATTCCCACCCTTGTGGCAACTTGCCAAGAGCACAAAGCTACCTAGGTGACCATTTCTATAGGCTGAACCTCTTCTTTTTTTTTTTAAACCCTTACTTTCTGTCTTAAAGTCAATATTGGTATCAGTATTGTTTCTAAGGCAAAAGACTGGTAAGGGCTATCAATGGGGGTTAAGTGACTTGCCCAGGGTCACACAACTTGAACCTCTTCTTAATGATATGAATTTTGGACTAATGAAAGGGAAGCAGAAAATTTAAATAAACAATCAAGTATTAATTAAGTGCCTTCTAAGTGCCAAGCACTGTGCTAGGTACAAAACATAAAATGAAACAGAAGTGGCTTTTACAGAGGTTTCTCTTTGTCATTCCTATGTGTTTGTGATGGGGACAGGTGAACCAAAAGAGGTTTCAGTTCCCCTTAGAGAAATCCAGTATATGTATGTATTTTCCTCATTTTTCCAAGACTTGTACATTTTCTGAATAAGTGGAAGAGATATGACAAGGTGACCTCACTAAGAAATTCCCCAAAGGATCAGTTTAGTAGGACAGTGAATAGAGTGCCCAATGGATAGAGCATAAAATTTGGAGTCTGGAAGGTGTGGGTTCTAATCTGGCTTTAAAAGCTTCCTAGTTGTGTGGTTCTGAACAAATCACTTATAACACCAGTTGCTTCTTATTGCTGTTCTGCCTTAGAATCAATATTTAATATCAATTCCAAAACAGAAGATAAGAGTTAAAAAAAATTCCCCAAAAAGGAACATTCAGTTCATTAATGTTGATATAAATATATACATATGTATATATCTAGATATGTATATATCTTTACCTGTACATGGATATTTGTAGATTCTTACTGAGAATATTTCTCTATGCATATTTATTCAAAGAAGTTTTATTTTTTCTTAAAGGGATGGGAGATGGGAAAGAAAAAAATAGATTTCTGGTTGTGTTTAATATGGGTATGGGAGGGAATGTTATATATATTAAATGTTTCATATACTTTCATATTAAATTATTTGTAGTTTTAGTTAATGATTTTTCTTCTTTATGAGACCCCCTCATAAAGTGAAAGTAATCTATTAATATTTGTAATGTAAAAACAAAACATAGCAATAAACCAGTAAAAAAAATGTTAAAGCCTTCAAGTGCTAAATTAAAACAATATTTTAAAGAATTATGGGATTCTTTGATCAGTACACGAAGACTTGTAAAGAGTGCCAAGATTTTAATTTCAGTTATGTCGTTTGTTTGGCTTAGTGTATAAATGTGTGAATGCTGTTAAGTGTGTAGATTTATTTTTGTTTTGCTTATGCGACTGCATGTATATGATGAGACTTATTCAATGAGAAAGGCAAACAGTCCTGAAGATAAAACAAAGCAAAAAAAAAAAGCCAATTTTTAAAAAAATAAAAACTTATGAGTAGGAAATTTCTTTCGTTAAATTTTTTTCATTTTGAATATGAAAAAGAACATTTCCATATATATAACAGAACATGCAAAAAGTGCTTCTATATGAGACCATGAATCTCTAAAAGTTACCTTCAAAATTATTCTACTTGTTTGTTCTCCAGGAGCAGTTGGGTGGCACAATGAGTCAGGAAGACCTGAGTTCAAATAGGAACTCAGACATTTACTAACCATGTGACTCTGGGCAAGTCTTCTATTTGCCTCAGTTTCCTCATATATAAAATAGGAATAATAATAATAATATGAGACAGGCCAGCTGGGTAGCTCAGTGGAGTGAGAGTCAGGCCTAGAGACAGGAGGTCCTAGGTTCAAACCCGGCCTCAGCCGCTTCCCAGCTGTGTGACCCTGGGCAAGTCACTTGACCCCATTGCCCACCCTTACCAATCTTCCACCTATGAGACAATACCTTTTAAGTTACAGTCAACTGAGCAAAGCAAAGAGAGCCAGAGGTTCACACCTGAAGTACTTTTCAAAAAGCACAGCCCAAAAAGAGCCCTGCTGATTGGGTTTTAGCCAAATTTATCTCTCAAACTTAATGATGTAAAGTGAGCTTTAATACTTAATGATGTAAAGTGAGTAACTTAAAAGGATGCAGCTCAGGTGCATCAAATTTCCACCTACACAGTAGTCTTTTTAAAAATCTTGGTTTTCAAGGAGTCCAAAGATTCTTATATTATCTCTATCTAATCTATTTTCCAGATAAATTTGTTTATGTCTATATCTTGTCTTTTCTTCTATTTGTCAGTCTTTGGTTTTGTTCTAATATTTCTTACTGCCTCACAGAGTCGTTTTCTGTTTGGTGTATTCTAGTTTTCAGTGCTTCCATTTCTTGGGGAGTTAATTTTACCACTTTATCTGTTAAGAATTTCCAATTCTTTCCTCCAGAGCTAGTATTTCACTTCTTACTTCTTGCTTTCTTTTCTTCCTATTGCCTACAGGCTTTTGATTGATTTTGTAAATAGTTCTGAGGTGGAAGATATTACATATTATAGCTTCTTATTGGATTTCTTTATTATTATTCAATTTGATTTGAACTTTAGAGTTTTGCTGGAGTAGGTTTGTGGGAGCTGGGTAGTCTATGTATTATTCAGTCAGTCCCCTTTGGCAAGAATTCTGTAAGGAAAAAAATTTAAGCTTACAAGACAGTGATGGAAACTCAGAAGTTACAGTGGTCAAAAGTAGTCTCTTCAAACCAAGCAGGTAGGGAGTACAGTGGATAGAATGCCAGGTCTAGAGTCAAGGAGAGTCATCTTCCTGAGTTCAAATCTGGGCTCAGATACTGTGTGATCCTAGGCAAACCATTTAATCCTGTTTGCCTCAGTTTCCTCACCTATAAAATAAGCTGGAGAAATAAATGGAAAACCATTCCAGGATCTTGACTAAGAAAACCTCAAATGGAGTTATGAAGATTCAGAAATAACTGAAATGACAGAAAAACAACAATAACTATCTCCAAAACAGAATTACCTTTAGAACCCTGAGAGAGTTTGAGTTATATTCATTTGGTGTCAAAACGTCTGTGGGAACCTTAGACCTTTTAATGTAAAGACCTTTTAATGTAAGACAGTCAGCCCAAAGAGCAAGAGTCAGGAACATGCCACATTCAGGGGCAATAATCAGATCAAGGTATTTTAGAATTCATGAATATGGAAGTAGAATATTTGTCAGTGATGGCAGGATGAAGGGCATAACCAAGGTAGAGTAGGTCATGGTTGCTGAGTAAGTCCTAGGTACTAGATAGTTTTAGGAGGGGCAATTAGCCGAAGCAGAGGGTAAAAGGTAGAAAGGCCAACAGGGGCAAAAGTTTGGGGAAATGGTGGGATAGAAGATTTGGAATGATTAGTGAGTAACTGAAAGGTAGAAGATCTATAATTCTATGAATTCCTTTATTCTCTTAAAATCTCACTTAGTCTCACTTTTCTTCATATATTGGCTTTAGCAATCTAGAAACTATTTTTGAAACTACATCATGCTTTGAGATTCACCCTCTGTTACTTGCCATTCCTTCCACTTCTTTAAAAAAATAATCTAAATTGGATTTTTAAATCCCTGAACATCTATGCCAACCATCCAACTTAGATTTAAAAAAGAAATATATATCTGGAAGCAAGGACAGGTAACAAAGAGTGAAAAGAAGAGCAAGATGCAGCTCAATAAAAATTTTTAGTAATGCTAAATCTCAGAATGAGTGGAGTCTGCTTAGGGAAGCTAAGAAAAACAAAGACTTTTTTAAAAATCTATATTGGTAGAAAAAAGATATTAAAAAAAAGATAGGATCTCAGAATAGATCACTAAGGAAACAATAAGCATCCATCCAGAAAGGGAAGTAGTATTTCCAAAAAGCCAGCCTGGCATCATCACAAACTATTCCTGCCAATCTGTTTCCTTTTTTGACAGAGTTACTCAACTGAACATGAGAGAAGTGAGATAGAAGTAGTTTACCTAGACTTTAGCAAAACATCTCATGCTATTGTAAAAGGGTATGAACAGAATTCCACTTTCTTCTTCTGGATGACCACATGCCCTAGATCAGTGCTTGGGCACTTTGGGAATGATGAAATCTTTGTCTACCTTTGGGTTGGTAGGATGTAACCCTGCACTGAAGGTCTCAGACTCATTGGGGAAGATGAAACAGTTCCCTTACTGGAAACAGTTCCCTTACTGTTAAATTCGATAATGTAAAAATATATGTATATTTAACTCTTTTAGGAGTAATTTCAGGGGGAAATGTATAATTCTTAGAAGGAAATATATGTTTTATAATCTATAATGTTAAGTTTAAATTCTTTTGAGAATAATTTCAGGATCTTGCCATCTCCCCAGAACCCAGAGGATGAACCTGTTTGGTGAAGACACCATGAAGATGCCTGAAAAGCCTTCACTGGATCATGAAGATCCAATTTGAACTTTGGGGTGCAGTTGATTGAACTATGGGAAGTTAAACAGCTGAATGCAATTTGTTCTAATTGTACACTGTTATACCAATAGGGGACTGCCCCCAAATTGGTTTTCTGTCAATGCGGCTAGTTTTATCCATTTGTTCATCTATTTCTTTTATCCCCCAAATTCCTGAAAAATTAGAAGTTGCCTATGTTTACAGATCCAGTGAAGAAAAAAGGGCCAACCTTTTTTTGCCGGATCTCAGGGGGAAATGTTTGTTTTGAATGCCAGGGAAGTGCTATATGGAAGTGTCTAGCAGACTCCCTATGGACACTTGGGGACTTTGAGACTACATTTCCCGTGATCCCTATGGATTTCTGGTTTCCGGTTTAAGGCGTGGGGAAGTCCAGCGTCCCCACCTATGGGGCAATTTAAATTCCGGAGGAGGGCTTAAAGAAAGCTCTTTCTGGGTTTTGCAGAGTGGCTGGCTGGCATACCAGAGGGACAAGATGGGCTCCAGCTGTAAAATTAAAAGATAGGCAAGGTCATATATATATTTTACCAACATGGCCATGGCTTTAATTAAAATACTCATTTCTATTATTATATCAGTCTTTATCATTTTTAATCGTAACACAGCCATCCGTAAGGTACAAGAACATCATTTCCTAGTTAGGTATAATAGTTGATTATATTTTAACTAATTAAATCATGCATATTGTTACTTTATGCTATTCCTACCTATCATCAATCAAGAAAATAGTTATGGTAGTTGATTACATCTATTAAGATACAATAATATCAGTCTGGTCCAAATTTTGTTCCCATTATATTCTTTAATTTTTCACTATTTTTAAAAAGTATATTTGCTGTTCTTTCTGCTATAGGGTTAATAAGAATGCAGTTCTGGAAGGGTGATTCTGTGTTAATTTGTCATTCCCCTGTTTTCCTTGTGTTTCACTGTTTCCTTAGTTTGTGGGATTTGGGGAACAAACCCAGGGCCGGTACATTCTTGCTGGGGAATTTAGAAACTTGCATTAACTTACTAACTGCTGGGTTTTTGCTAGGCTGATTCCAGGGGAAGTTTCTGTACTCTGGGATTTGTTTAGGGGTTTATTTTGGGATAATGGGTAGTCTGTGACTGTGGTTGTTCTTGCCATGAACCTGTATTGTTTTTCTGTGTCTCCCTGGGGCTGAATAAGGATGCTGATTGCAATAGTTTCAATACAAGTGAATGTCACTGTAAAAAGAATCACATAGGGTAAACTGAGTGTGGAATTTCCATCCTCCCGACAACCTGCTGTGCTGGATTGTCAGAGCTGGTGACTAGCTGTGCTAAACGTCACGGCTTTGATGGCTTCGTGCAGGTAATAATAATAGCTATAATTTATATAACATTTTGTGCCAGACACTGTGTAAAGTGCTTTTCCATTGTTATCTCATTTGATCCTCACAGCAACGCTGGGAGGTAGTTACTATTATTATTCTCATTTTATAGTTGAGGCAACTGAGGTCAACAGAGATAAGTGACTTGCCCAAGATCAAAGAGCTAATAAATTTCTGAGGCCAGATTTGAACTGAGGTTTCCTGGCTCTCTATCCATTGAGTCACAAAACAGAGTGCTTATACCTGGAAGAGAAAGCTTATCTGTAGGAAAGGACAAAATTAAATCCTCTTCACCAGAAAAGGAAATTTCATGCATGAGGAGGGCCTAAATTAGATCTCCTGTGGCAGAAAGATGAGCCCTCTTCCCCCCCTCCCCCATGGAGTTGGCCAGAGCTAGAATCCCTACAGGAGAAAGAGAAACCTTTGCTATGGCTAGTGATGAATCTGGATTGTAGAAGGATGTCTATGGCTTCAAGTTAGGAATCTTCACAGGAAAGGCCCTTGTTCTCCTAAAGAAGATTCAGTATAAATCTGGTTTTTATATACATCTAAACTACAAAGAGCTTTCAGGCACTGAGCTGAGAATCATTTGATGGAAAGTGTCAGAGGATGCGTTTTTGACTTTTGAGTATGTGTGGACTCTGGGGATAGGATCTCTGAATTCACACAGTCTTTAGGATTTTAAGACTCAACACAAACATGGGGAAGAAGCTTGAGAATGTTGACTTCAGCTGTCCTAGACAATTAATCTCAAGGGACTATTTTTTCATGACACATTTAGAATTTTAGAATTCAGACTAATTCTGGCTGTTAATTTTGCAAGCTATGTACAAGCACACCCAGGCAAGAGAAGACACAAGCTATTTAGTCTTAGGATGTTTCTGTGTAACTAGGAACTCAAACATGTAGCAAAGTCTTGAAATGGTAAGCAGCAACGAGATCATAAACTGAGATGAAAAACAGTATCCAAAGAATATAATCAGTGAGGTAGTCTGGGACAGAAGCAGCCAGGAAGCCAAGAAAGCATGTAGAAACAAATACTAAGCAAGTAAATGGGAAGAACCAAGAAAGAGGCAACTGGATTTGTCCATACTGGAGTGAACATGATTGCTACATAGAATCACAGGATTTCAGAATGGGAAAGGACCTAGTCTAAACCATATTGACAACAATAGCATTATATCTACCTAACAGTCATAAACTTTGCCTGAAGTCCTTCAATAAATGAATCCATCTAAGTCCAAAGGCTGCACATTTAACTTTTCAATATTTCTAATTATTAGGGTGGGTTTTCTAATTATTTGTAAATATTTAAATTGGTTGATAAATAATAAATTACTTAGAAATTGTCTAATTTCTAATTAGTTAAGATGGTCAATACTCCATTTACTTCTTTGTACTTCCACTCATTTATCTTCATTATATTCTCAAGGATGAAAACAGAACAATTCTAATCACTTTTTGAAATGACTATGCTTCAAATACTTCAAGAAAGTTATTAGTCCCATCCCTAAGGTTTCTCTTCTCAAAGTGAAATACAGTACTCCCACTTTCTTGAACAAAATTTCATATAAATTTAAGTCACTGATGTAACTTATGCTGTGTGGCATTTTTTCCCTTAAAAAAAAATAGAAGGAAAACAAGTGTTGAGTTTCTCCAATTTGCTTAATCCTTCCATTGTCACCATCCCCTAGACCTGGAGCAGAGGTTTCTTTCCCTTCTCTCCTCCTCATTCTTTAAAAAATAAAAATATCACTTTTTGTTGTCCCGAGCTTTCTTTGACAAACTTGGCTGATTCTGAATTTAACATTCCTGACATTATTTTTCTGGGCCTGTGCCACCTTGTTGTATTAATTCTCTATTCTCTCCTCTTGATTTCATTTCTATATAGCTTTTTAAATTCTAGGAGGGGTGAATAGTTCCTCAGATTTATGACATGCTGTTGACCAGGTATTTTACAGAGCAAATACAGAGGAAGAGTAATTGTGCCCAACTGAATTAACTCTGATGAATAGCCTTTCTAAGATATCATTAAACAAACCTCAAATTTAGCCTCAGACACTTCCTAGTTGTGTGCTTACAGGCAAGTCACTTAACCTCTGTCTGTGTCAGGGCTTCAATTGTAAAATAGAGATGATAATAATAATAATATCTACCTCACGGAATTATTATGAGAATCAAATGAAATTATATTTGGGAAGTATCTTAACACAGTGCCTGGAAGTCCTGGAATGTAGTAGACCTTAAGTAAGACTTATTTTCTTCCTCTTTAAATGTTGGTTTCTCTACAAGTATCTCATTTCATTCATTTTCAAGCCTGAACCACTAGACTGACCTGAGTCTGGTCTAGCCCAGAATCAAAGCTCTAAAGGCCTGATCTGAACAACCCCTTAATGAATTAGATTTGGCAATTCTCTGTAAATGGCCATGTGATTTATTAATACATTCAAGAAGAATAATCATGGATGCTTGGGTCAATTCCCATTTCCCCTATAATCCCCAACCCCACCCTTCCTCCTAACTAGTCTGAACTGGGATAGAAAATAAAGGATTGAGTACAAGTTGGAAGTCTCATCAGCAAACATTCTGAGGAAACAGCAAGGAAGATATGAGGGTAGTAGACTTTGTAAAAGTGAAAATTGGGAAAAGCCATCTAGAAGTGTATATATTTCTATGGACATGGGAAATGTATCAAAACTACATTTCCCGTGATCCAACTGGTTTCCGTTTCCGGGTCTTTGGGCTTGGGGAGGCCAAAGTCTTGACGCAGGGAAGAGCTTAAATCTCCTGGGTTAGGAGGGAGTGGCTCTTTGCGAATAGGCTCTGGGCCAGGGAACAGGAGACAGTAATGGAGGCGGCAGTTTTGAATGCTTACAAGCGTGTGGTCTAATGATTTTGTCTATCAGCATGGCTTTAATTAAATTACTAATTTATATTATTATATCAGCCTTTATCATTTTTCATATTTATAACTCATAAAAATTATTTTTCTCATCTCAAAGATGGCTACTGTTTTTCTATCTCTGATCAAGATGGGCATGCCTAAGGTTGCCTGCTCAGAGTGTCCCCTCCTCCAGAGGCAACCTCTAATCTGCTTCACCTCACTTCAGTTCCTGCAGTCTATTCAAGGTCTATGGATGACCTCATAGTGTTCAATTCTTATTTTGTTCTCAGGCTCAGTTCAAGACAACCAAGACAGCAGTAGATTGTGCCTTGACCCCCTTTCCAGAGTTTAGTTCTCAAAACTCATTAAAAATTATGGTTGTAAATCCCTCCAAGGACAAAAGGAAATGAATCCTAATACTCTGGGGAAATATGTCCACATATATTTCATAGGTCATTTGAATTTCTGTTATTCTCTCTACCTTGGCCATTTCCAAAAGGTCTTGGACAGCTGGGTTATACAACCTAATTCCCATTTCCAGTTCCACTTGGATACCTCACTCACCTATTGAATACAATATGGCTTTAGATAAAAGCCATCATCTTTCCTTCCCTACTTCCTTTCTCAGCTTCTCTTCCAACTTCTCTTGCTATAAATGACCTCTTGAGATTCTTGATGGAACCTTAACTCAGCTTCTCTTCCAGCTTCTCTTGCTATAAATGACCTCTTGAGATTCTTGATGGAACCTTAACTTTGATATGATTCCCAATTACTTCTTTCCAATTTGCCTAATTTCCAATGAATCTAGTATTAAGAAAAATCTCTGTTCCAAAGTTGTTCAAGCATGATACCCTTCCTCCCTCTGCTAGTTAGAGTTCTTGGTGTTTGCTTGGGGGATAAGGTATTTGCTTGGGAAATGGGATGTCATATGGTATAAGACTAGGCATAGTGTGTCCAGCCACTTCTTCCCATTCCATCCATGTTAGTATTGTTCTCCAAAAACCTTGTCTGCTAATTAGCACAGTTTCCTCCAGAGCAGAGGATATCCAATACTTTTTCAAGTTAACTGAGCAGACATTTATTCTCTCATGGATGAGGCACTTCAGAATGGTATAAATCAGAGGTGTGAAACATACTGCTCTGGCTAACACTCCTAGGTGCCACCCAAACCAGATTTAAATGAAATTGAAAAATGTTTAAAGAGAATAAATAAAAAACACCAAAGAACTTGGAATTAATATGTGGTTTTCCAAGTAAATGTGCTTTTACCAGAATCCTTATGTCCATGTTTTTATTTGAGTTTGACACCACTGGTGAAAATGACTGATCCAACTCAAGCTAAGGGAGTAGAGTAGTTTTACAAAGCTTGAAAGATTACAATTCTGAGACATGGGACAAGGATACATGCTGATAGTTCTGGTTATGATTCAATTGAATTCCGTGGTGTTGAAGTTTCCTTTTGTCTCCTTTTTATCCCTACAGGGGCAATGCTTGGATGGTACCAAAATAAGGTCAGCATGAAATGGAGAGTCCATCATGTTGGAGAAGGTAGGAATCTGCCTTGGTGGAGTCTTTTTAATAGGATCAAGGGTTGACAAGGCCCTTGCTATTCTTGTAAAACCTTCTAGTATGCATGAAACAAAAAATCTTTTCACTTTAGCTGCTTGGCAAGAACTACTGGCCATGAACATTTCCCTACTCTCAGTGGCTTTTAATTCTCTCTCTACCTACTTGGGACTTTCCCACTGAAATCCTATCTATACCTCAGCACAGAGGCTTCCTCCTTGAAATTTTATCTGTTCCATAAAATCTACTCCACCCCTTGTAATGTGTCTAGGCCTGACCATAGCCTGCCATAGCTTCCCACTCATATGTCTCAACTTCCTGAAGAGACAGAAGTAATTCTTAACGCCAACTCCTATTCCCACACACATAAACCCTCAGGCTTGGGAGTCTTGAACCAAGCCCTAAAATGATGATATAAAATATATATTCAGGGATTTGTTGATAGGTAATAACTACCAATTGTACTGATCAACATATAGAGACATTTTAATAACTGGTTTATTATATGCTCAGAGTATAGTCCTATGATACTTAAAAACCAGTGGGTCCCAGATGACATTTTCAGCAACCTTTAAAGATTTAAGTCAGAATAGATGCAATTGGATTTTTTTTTATTATTTTTTTTTTATTTTAAACCCTTAACTTCTGTGTATTGACTTTATAGGTGGAAGATTGGTAAGGGTAGGCAATGGGGGTCAAGTGACTTGCCCAGGGTCACACAACTGGGAAGTGTCTGAGGCCGGATTTGAACCTAGGACCTCCCGTCTCTAGGCCTGGCTCTCAATCCACTGGCAATTGGATTTTGTAGACGAGAAGTGGAAAGGAAAGATTTACCCATCAAAGAACCAATAGCAGGAAGGAAAGATACTCATCAGGTAGAATAATAAACTGATCAGCAATCACAGAGGATTTATCTTAATCTGGACACAGCAGGAACAAACCAAATAGCACCAGTGCTGAAAGTTAGATAGTTTGACTAAATTCTTCCAGCTTTTACAAAAAGTTTTAAGTATATTCCTTTATTCAATGAAACATTTGAAAGTCAACCACCTATTTCCTAGTTCTCAAGTGGAAGAAATCAAATCTTACTGCTTTCCCCAAAAAGAATTTTCAAAATTCCATTAAGACTTTAACATCTTTATCACATCACATATTAATCTTATCCTATCCTATCATTTGAGGATACACACATACACATACTCACATACACACACATATACACACAGAATATACAATGCACACAATTACATCAGGAAAATATATAAAAGAAGGATGTGATTGTGTATATACACATGTATATGTATTACATGTATACATACTTTCATATATAGTATATTTCATATACTATATACTATGTATAGGATGTATGGGGCATTCAAGGAGAACTAGCACCTCTGGTGTTTGTTGAGCTTGCTGAGTCTTTTTCAGAGTTACTCATCCACCTTTGGTGTCTACCTTTGACCCAAATTCCATCTGCAATTATAAGAATAAAAAAAGTCACTGTCAGCCCAACTACATTGACACTTTTTTGGTAAAACTAAGTTAGCTCAAAGTTGTAACATTAGTATATGCTATTCCAGATGCTATTCAAAAAAATTCCTACCTTCTGTCCTAATACGAAATCTAGGACAAAAAAGGAAATAGGTAGGCAAATGATGCTAAGTGACTTGCCCAGGGTCACACATGGCTAGGAAGTATCTGAGGCCAGATTTGAATCTGGGTCCTCCTAGCTCCAGGCTGGCACTTTATCTACTGTGTTACCTAGCTGTCTCCTTCCAGATGCAATTTCAGAGCTTATAGAATCAGACAAATGCATCATATAAACAATTAAGTTTTTTCTCATATTAGCCTCTCAAGGCTTCACATTGCATATTTCCCAATATTATTTCAAGTTTCTTCTCAGAACGAATTTCCTTCATTCCATAGATTTATTCTTTGCAAATTGGAGCCATACCAATTAAGTTGAATCTGTCAACACTTTTCCCACAGATCAAAATTGAAGTTCAATAGAAATAAAAGGAATTATTACAAGTTTGTGCAAATAGAGATTGTTCTCAGTCTGCAAGTTACCCAGCGTTCCTATCTTGACTATCTCCACTATCTTAAGAGATTTCCTACCCTACCTGAATATTCTAATAGAAGTAAATGAGAAGTCTCTTGCACCAAATACTATATATATATTTTCAATTCTCAGAAATTTTCTCACAGAAGCAAAATCCATTCCAATTCCCATTTTTACTTGTAATTTACCTGCATACTTTAGTTTTGTTGAATCATTTATAGTGATAAGGTAAAAACATTCTTCTCTTTTAATTCAATTTTGTATTTATTCTCTGATTTAAAAAGGCCTCTTTGTCTTTTCCCTAAAGACTTTATTATAATTTTTTCAGGTTCCTGCAAAAACAGTTTTTAACATTTCTCCTCTGACATCTTGCAGTCCAAATTCTTTTCCTCCCTCTCCTCTCTTCTCCTTGAGGTGGCGAGCAATATAACATAAGTTATACATGTGCTATCATGCAATACATATTTCTATATTGATCGTGGTGTGAAAAATATGCATATCACACATTCAAGAAACATTATTGAAGGAAATAAAGTGAAAATGGCATCCTTCAATTTGCATTCAGATTCCATCATTTCCTTTTTTGATGGTGGATAGCAATCTTCATCATGAGTCTCTTGGAATTATCTTGTTGCTGATAATAAAGTCATTCACGATGCATACCCTTTGATTCAGCAATACCACTACTAAGTTTGTACTCTAAAGAGATAATAATGAAAAGTGTTCGTACAAAAATATTCATAGCCGTACTCTTTGTGGTGGCAAAAAATTGGAAGAAGAGAGAGTGACCCTCGAATGGGGAATGGCTGAACAAATTGTGGTAAATGATGGTGATGAAATACTACAGTACCGTAAGGAATGATGAACTAGAGGATTTCTATATGAACTGGAAGAATCTCCAGGAAACGATGCAGAGTGAAATGTGCAGAACCAAGAGAACATTATACACAGAAAGTGAAACATTGTGAAATAATCCAATGTAATAGACTTTGCTAATACAAGACAATCCCAAGGGTCTTATGAGAAAGAATGCTAACCACATTGAGAGAAAGAACTGTGGGAATAGAAATATCAATTATTTATTTATATGGATATATGATTGGGGTTTTGGTTTTAAAAGACTGCTCTATTGCAAAAATGAATAATATGGAATTAGGTCTGAGTAATAACATCTGCATAACTCAGATGAAGTGCTTTTTGGATCCAGGAGCGGGGAGGAAATAGGGGAAGGAAAGAAAATGAAATATATATATATGTATATATATAATATATAATAAATAATATATAAACATGGGGAAATATTCAAAAATTAAATTAAATTAAAAATAAAGTCATTCAAGGTTGATAATCATACAATATTTATGTTAATGTGTGCAATGTTCTCCTGGTTCTGCCCACTTCACTTTTCATCAGTTCATATAAGTCTTTTCAAGTTTTTCTGAAATTGTCCTATTCATCATTTTTATGGCACAATAGTATTCCATTATAATCATATGCCACCATTCCCTAATTGATGAGTATTCCATCAGTTTTCAATTCTTTTCCACCACAAAACTGACATAAATATTTTTCTACAAGTAGGTCACTATCCCCCCCCCTTTTTTTTTTTTTATCTTTTTGGGATACAGACCTAGTACAGTTTTGCTGGATCAAAGGCATACACAGTCTTATGGCCCATTGAGTGTGTAGTTCTATATTGCTCCTAGAATGATTGTATCATTTCTCAGTTCCACCAATAATGTATTAGTGTTTCAATCTTCCCACATTCCTTCAACATATATTATTTCCCTTTTTGGTTATATTTCTCAATCTAATAGTTCTGAGGTGGTACCTTGAAGTTGTTTTAATTTTCATTTCTGTAATCAATAGTGATTTGGGAATTTCCTCATATGACTATAGATTATTTTAATTTATTCATTTGAGAATTACCTATTCATATGCTTTGGCCATTTATCATTTGGGGAATGACTTGTATTCTTTATAAATTTGATTCCATTCTCTAAATATTTGAAAAATGAAAACAAGCCTTTTTATTTCCAAGATGGAAAGAAGAGGTAATTTGAATTACCAAATAAGATTGTTTCCTCCTTTATTTCCTCTGGGGAGCCTTCTAGGAAATTGCCTCCAGGAAATAGGTGACTGACAGGTGTCTTGAATAATAAATTGGTCCTTTGTCCCCCAAACTCAGTAGATTCTTTTCTTTTTTCTTTTTTTTTATCTTTACTGTCTGTCTTAGTAACAACTCTAAGACAGAAGGACAAGAGCTATGCAAATGAGGTTAAGTGACTTACCCAGAGTCTCATAGCTAGAAAGTGCCTGAGGCCAGATTTGAATCAAGATCCTCTCTACTCCAAAGCTGGTGCCCTATCCATTAAACCACTTAGCTGCCTCCCTAGTAGATTATTTTCAAACAACATTTTTTTTTAATTTTAAGTTTTATTTTTATTGTCTTGCAAAATACACCTCCATGCTGGTCACTGTTATAAGAGCACACTCTTACATAACCAACATCTCACAATAAAACCATAAATACACTGATTAGAAAGACAACTCTAACAGTTCTTTCTCTGGAGGTTTATGGTATTCTTCATCATAAGTCTTTAAGGAATATCTCAGATCATTGCATTGCTGAGA
>NC_058133.1:258278146-258312284 GCF_016433145.1 Gracilinanus agilis | reverse complement strand
GACCTTGCAGTAGACTGAGTTCCAACTTACTTTCCAGTCTTATTTCATTCTGTTAAGCATAATAAAGAGTTTGGAATGAGAATCAGGAGTGTCAGTTCTAACTCTGTATCTATGTGTAATAAAAAAAATTAAGAAAAAGTTATTTTGTCTTTCTGTGCCTCCATGTCCTCTTCTGCAAATTCTGATAATCATACTTTTTCAGATAGTCATTGTAGGAGAATTCTCTGTAAATCTTGAAGGTCTACATTAATTCGAACAATAATTATGTCCCTACTTGTATTCTGAAGTACAATTACACTGACTGATGCTGAAAATATCTTATATTCTCCTCACTTTAATTTCTGCTTGTTATCTTCTCCAACCCTGACATATAACATGTGATTAATAAATGCTTGGGTTGGGCGTGGGGCTAGCAACCCCACCCAGTAAAAACTACATCTGCTAAAGAAACTGCAACCTAAAGTAGGGGCAGCTGGGCTAGCTCAGTGGTTTGAGAGCCAAGCCTAGAGACGAAAGGTCCTAGGTTCAAGTCCGGGCTCAGACACTTCCCAGCTGGGTGACCCTGAGCGACTGCGTGACCCATTGTCTACTGGTTGTGGCCCTATGCTCCTAGAATGGAGTCCCAGGATAAAAAATAAAATAAAAAAATAAATGCTTCATTGTTCATTATTCATTCATCTATATATTCATCCCTAAGACTCTATCTGTTGAAATAATTTTCTTCCTTTATTAAAAATTTTTATTTTTAAATCTTTACCTTTTGTCTTGGAATCAATATTAAGTATTGGGTCTATTGGTTCCAAGACAGAAAAGTGGTAAGGGCTAGGAAATTGGAGTTAATTGACTTGCCCAGGGTCACACAGGTAGGATATGTCTGAGTCCAGATTTGCATTTGTTGTTCAGTTGTTTCAGTTCTGGTTGACTGAAATGTCTTCAGATGTGACTCCATTTGGGATTTTCTTGGTGAAGATACTGGAGTGGTTTGCCAGTTTTTCCTCAATCCATTATATAGATGAGGAAAATGAGGTAACTTACCCAGAGTCACACAACCAGTAAGTGATTGAGGCCAGATTTGAACTCTGGAAGGTGAGCCTTCTGGACTTCAGGCCCAATGCACTATTCACTGTACCATCTAATTGCCCTTTTCCTTCACATCCAAGGCCACTGTTTCCTATCCCAAAGCCAAAAATGATCTCTTTTGTCAAATTTCTTATATTGCTTCCCTGTATTCATCACTCTCTAATCAAGTGGTTATGTCTTTGTTTTAAACTCCTTAAAATATAAGTTCCTTCTGGACAAGGAGAAACAACAAATGACCGTTAGTATAGAGAGATTGCTGAGATGGAACATCCACTGGATACTCCTGGAAGAGCTAGAGATTTCCTCCCCTCTTCTTTTCCCTTCTCCAAACTCTTCTTGTGGACACCATCTTTCTTTAAGGCCCCAGTGAAGTGCCATCACATTGCATTGTAGAGTTGGAAGTCCCCCATGGTAGTAAGGTAGGGAAGGTGGTCAGACCTCAGAAAACACTTCCCGGTAAGAAAGGTTAAGGAGAAGAGTTAAAGAGAAGTCTTACTTCTTTTTTCCTTTTCCTTTTTTTTGACTGAATCTGTGATTTCATTGAGAGAGGGAACTTCCAATGCTGAAATTCCCTCTAACAATTCAAGTGGATGTCTTGTCTGCAACTTAACAACTTTGAAAGTTGACTGGAGCTCTGAGAAGTAAAATTACCTGTGCAGGGTCACACAGCAGCTGAAGCGACAACTTGAAAGTAGGTTATCTGACTCCAGAGTCTTTCCACTATACTGTACTGCCTCTCACAGATAACTACAATTCAAAATACTTGACAATAGTCTAATGCAGTGATGGACAAACTTTTTTAAAGAGGGGCCAAAGAAAAGGAAATGCTCCTCTGTCAGTCTGTTTTCAAGGTAACTCTTTCGAAGTTTCATTGCATTGTATCCTATTCATCGTATTCGTCAGATTAGGAATAATTTCATTGGTGGGACAGAACATTTCAGGGGGCCACATCTGGCCCATGGGCTCCTCACTGGTCTAATGAATAGAGAATTCTGGGAGTAATTGGAAGGGAAAGATTACTTTCAGCTAAGGCTTATCAAGGAAGATTTCAATGGAAATAGTATTTGAACTGAGCCTTCATGGTGTTAAGGTGGCTGACCCTTCCCAATGTACTCAACATAAAGACCATACAGGGTGGCCTTCAGTCATGGAGACTCCTAAATTCTCAGATTGAAAAAGAGGCTTGCAAAGGTTATTGAGTCCCCTTGACCCTTAAGGCAGTCATGGGCAAACTACAGCCCTCGGGCCAGATGCAGCCCCCTGAAAAGAAAGGTGGCCTCACATTATTCCTAATCTGACGAATACAATGAGGAGGATACAATACAATGAAACTTCAAAAGAGTTGCCTTAGAAATAGACTGACAGATGGGCATTTCCTTTCCTTTGGCCCCTCTTTAAAAAGTTTGCCCATCACTGCCTTAAGGAATTAGTTTTTTGTTATTCTTTTTATCTATAGCCCCTTTGTCTATCATAGTTCCTTGGATAAACAAGATCTTTCAGGAGTTATAGGTTGTGTTTTATTTAGTTTGACTCCCCAGCTCAGGCAGGGGATCTCCTGGTTCCATACTGCCTCACTTGTGCTAGTCTCCCTAATGTAGCTGGGCACAGCCTAGCCAGGTCTGATGAGACTACCTCAGGATGAGACTTCCTGCTATTTAATTCCCAAAGATGGCATCTTCAGCAACAGAAAGACACTACTATGGGTAAGAGAACAAGACTTCCCTGCTTCAGCAGAACTAGACAAGGTGGGCACAGGCCAGTCCTCTATCTGAAGCTCTCTGCAGCTTCGCCTCTTCCACCTCCATCTGAACGTCCCTGGTTCCTGAGCAGTTAGGGACTAATGCTGCCAGTGAAAGATCAGAGCTCCTGGGGAGCAGACATGGAGAAACAGGAGAACGAGAATGCCCATCTTTTTTAATGCCTCACTCCCCAGATATGTCCTTTGCCTCAAGTGCTTTGGGATCCATAGAATTTCTTCTCTTAGATATCTTGTCCCTTTAGGGATTCTTGGAACAGATCATGAGCAGGAAGATGTGGGCTTTCAGAGCTGGAGTGGATGGTATACTGGGAGCCAATGGGAACAACCAGGCAGGCTTGGGGGTCTATTACCTCTGACCATCAGCTCTGGAACATCACTGTCGCCTGACAATAAGTGAAGAGAGAAATGGTCAAAAGCATGGGAACTATAAGATCCTCTCTCCCCCCACCCCACAATATGGGTGGTAGTCACACTGCAGATGTGGAAGATGTCCAAGAACCTTCTGTTACTGATCTCAAAGAGAATAGATCCTTCCTCATTGTAAAGAACAAATCCATCAAATTCAAGCTCTGAAAAACAATGGATGGTCACTGGGTATCCCACCTTGGGGATAGAGGGTTTGATGTAGAGTCCCTGGAGGAAAAGAAGACCCTGGAATTAAAGGAGAGCCATTCCCTTCCCTCATTGGCCCCTGGATAGAAGCTATGAAGTACAAGGGACACGTGAAGGTCCATTTCTCTTTTCTGTTTGGAGATAAGGTACAGGGGAGGGAGAAGAGGGGGAATAATGGAAGGTTGAATGATATCGCCCATCCAGAAAGCTTAGCCTGGAACCACTGTGCCCTAACTCTGTCCCTGTCTCTATATTTTTTGTAATTAGGACAACCTTTCATGGACACAGCTCTCTAAAAAGGGAAAGGTGTCAGATATAAGGTCAAAGGACAGAGTATAGAGACTGAACATAGGAGAGAGGTCAAGAAGGGAGAGGAAGTAAAGAACATCTTGGCACCTGATAGCCTCTCTAGGGTAAGAAGGCAACTGAGGAGAAGCAGGGATGATTCACTAGGGACACAGACCCTAAATTGGGGTGAGTAGTATGATCGAGAGGTAAGGTCTTCTTACTTATCCTCACCAGTTCTAAAGGATCTGACTAATAATTATAGCTCGGATATAGGCACTGCTAACACCTCACTTTGCTTACTGTCATAGATCATTCAAAGGACTTTTTTCCAAATCATGAGAGTGTCTGCTTTATTCCTGGGATCAGGTTTCCTCTCTCCCCAGATCATTCACAGATATTCTCAGGCACGGGATTCCCCTTGGGGTCAGAGCTCAACTCTGTCTGAGGGAGGACTAATCATTATGTGACACTTGTAGTGCTCATAAGGCATTTAATTCAGCAAAGCTTAAGCAGTAACAGAACCAGGGAGGAATCATATATGAATTATCTCCTCTGTAGCCCCTTAGTGCATCCTCCACTGAGAGGATCTGTCAGTAGATGGGGAGCATTCCTTTTAGAGTCTTTCCATGCTAATTCCTATTCATAGATACAACATCCTTCTCTGTTTTCCTCATATCTTAGCTTTCATCTTTTCCAAGTTCCCTTCCACAGTACTCAACTTTCAGTGGCTCCAATTTAATTTTGGGCAAGCAGTGTGATCATGGTGAGTCTTTGCCCTGAAACATTCTCTATTCTGGAATACCATAAGACAGTTACGAACTAAAATCTTGCCTTACTTCCATTAATCAGAAAATCTCCAAAATGTGTATCTCCATTCCCAGTGAAAGAGACCATTTGAGGGAGTTGCAGGAAGAAACCAGGTACTTTTGGGGGGGGGGTCTCAGCTAACCAAAATAGGTTAAACTAGAGAAAAATTTTAAGGACTTTCTCCCTGGAGTACATACAGGGCAGCAAATATATCAGTAATAGTGGTGCCTCTTCCTCCTTCCAATATACTAAAGAAGAATTTTTAGAGGGGAAAGCCAACTTCAACTTACTTGTAGTATTTGTGAGCTGGTACCCATTTGGTAAGAAAGATTAGTGGAAAATAACCCACTTTCCTAACAGACTTACCACCTCCTTGTTGGCTTGTCCCAGGGCCTGAAATTTCAATATTAGAGATTCATCCTGTTAGATTAAGCACTTCATGAAAATACAAATATCTGTAGAAATAGAATATATTAAGTCATTGATAGTTATTAAAGTATCAGATATAATCATTTGAAGGTGAATTTATCACAAAGAAACAGGATAAGTAAGTTTTGTTCAGATCATGAAAAAGAATAAGCAAGCCTGAATTATGGAGTGCTTACTACCACAAGAAGGTAGCTCCAGGAAGAAACAACCAAAGGAGTCTCTTTGCTTCCAGGGGCCAGTGTCAGGGCCCTTAGTGACTGCAGTGCCTATAAATGGAAGACAAGGCAAGTCTAAAATAGCTTCAGAATTTTTCCTGTCCCAGGATCCACATTTAATACACACCTCCTACTCCTAACTACCACCCACCCATCCCACACAAGTATGTCTATGTTCATTAGCAGTAGGGTTGGAAAATATAGGAATTATCATTCTCATAAAAAAAGATTCTCTTAACTTCTCATCCTAACACAGATCTCAGAGCTAGAGAGTTTAAATGAATAGACTGGATATGAGCTGCTGAACCATATTCACTTGAATCCCTGAGGAAGTCTGTTCCAAGAGTAGGTATAAAGAGATACTTCAGATTCCTCATGACTCTCAAATGAAGCTTTACCTCAAGCAACACTGTGAAGTACAGCATAGGCATTAAAAAATCCTTGCTGAAATGATTGAAATTGAGTCACTTTAGAATCTTCAAAAATTCCTTTTGCCTAGAGACAAATGATGCAGAGAAGTCCAATGCTGACTGGTTCTTTTCTCCAAATGACTGACCTATTAATCTGAGGGATCTCTGTACTGTCTCATGCTTTTCTTTTTCTGAGCTGTGAAGATCAGGATTTACTTTGTGGGTGCCCTTCTGAGAAATATTCCTTGTTCTTCCATTCTTTCCAAGTCTCTAGGATGGCATATATGCTGGTCCTTATTCCTATAGGCACTCTCTTATTCCTGAATTTGCCTGTGGCTAGAGGTAGAGACATCCCAAGTAAGTATGGAATGATTGTTCCTGAGACACAATTAGCAAAATTGTGTCTCAGGATCCCAGACTCCCCAGGCTGGGAGAGGGTGGGAGATATCTTTCCCTGAGAGGCTTAGACTGGTTTAGTAGGTGCTCTTATCACAGTCTAGAGAGTTCTCTATTCATTATAGAGATCTGTGCTCTTTACCTTTCTCATACACTGCTAGAAGGGAAAGTATTGATTCCTTATCCCAGAGACACAGATATCAGACTAAAAAAAATGCCACAGGAAGAAGGACAGAATAGCTAATCTACATGTGTTTTTAAAAAACACAATAGTGGAATTTTTAAAAAAGTTTTTTTTTTGGGTAGTCTAAGGTTCCTCCAGAGAGAATTAACAAAATCAGTCATCCTAGGTCCCTGTCTGCTATATGAGAAGAATGTCCTAAAGCTCCCTGACTTTAGAAGCTGAAAAGTCCAGGCTGTCAGGAGTCATTCTGGAGCTTCATTATCATTGTAAGAGAGATTTACTGATCTCTGAGGCAGAGTTGGATGGCTCCCAGGGGTTATAGCTTGGGGAAGAATAGGAGTAAATGGAGACATAGACAAACATGTCTATCTGAAAGCCTCAGTTAGGCAATTACTGATAATATGTCCAAACTAAAGAGATGTGGTTTTAGTTTAATTAATTATAAGGGGAGATTGGAAAGAGAAGAAATGGGAGACCTGTGCTCTCTCTGACTTCAAAGGACTGAATCAGTATTTCTCTAGAGAAGGAAGAACAAAAAGTGCCAGGAAAGGGGAAAAATCTATACGTAGCTACAGTGGCCAAGAGAATGATCTTGATAACTTCAGGGCCAAGATCAGACTCCTTTATTCATTCTCCTCATTCCATTATACTTTTTCCTTGGGGCAAGTGGTATAGTAGAAAAATAAAAATACTGGTCTTGGAATTTGAAATTCCAAGCCAAAAATCCTATCTCTAACATTCCCCTGATGTATAATCATATTCAAGTCTTTTAATATTTCTGGGTCTCAGTTTTTTCATCTTTAAAGTGGGGATAGTAAGACTTATATGATCTACTACATAAAAATGTATAAACTGTAATGCATTATAAAAATGTGATGTGATGACTGTCATGACTGAAGAAAAGAAAACCTCTGGAGACAGGATTTCCCAAGGACAATGCTCTGACCTTTATTTGAATTTTTAAAATAATATCTTTAAAGCAGCCTTAACTTTCTATTTTATTTTAGAAAAAGGTAACTCTTGAGCAGATATGTTGATTCAATTCCAAACTGGGCAGTGATTCCCACTGACATCTTAACACATATTGCCTTCCCTTTTTGTTGCTATTTTTAAATAATAACATTTATATAGTTCTTTAATGTTTGCAAAATGCTTTACATAGGTTATCTAATTTAATTCTCACCGCAACATGATGAAATGTATGCTCTCTTCATCTTATAGATGAGGAAACTGAGGCTAAGATAAATTAAGTGACTTGACCAGGATCACACAGTTATTAAGTGTCTGAGATAGAAATTGAAGTCACATCTTCCTCATTCCATGTCCTGCAAAGCTATCCACTATGCACCTTTTGGTGACTGAGAAAAATGATCTGATTATTTGACTCGGGTTGGACTGGAATGACTGCCCTGGAAAGAGTGTGTACAGGTGATGCTATATAAGTACACAGGCGTGAGTGCACCTGTAAGTGTCTGTCCAAAGGAGTGCTGTTTTGATAATCCTGTGGTGAGAATAAGAAAAATGACTGAAGCATCAGAGTTGCCTAGTAAATGGAATGTGTCATGTAGACCCTTTGTTGCCACAGTTCTATCCCCCATCCTGAGCTTTCTCATTGCAGAGGATTTCGTGTTGCAGAGCAAGGGTTTGTGTTACTTCACCAACAGGACGGAACAGACACGCCACATGACCAGATTCATCTATAACCGGGATGAGATCATACACTTTGACAGTGATGTGGGGAAATTTTTAGCGGTGAAGGAACTGGGTCGGTCAATTGCCCAAAACTGGAACAACCAGAAGAATCTCCTGGAACAGTATCAAGGCTATGTGAACTCTGTGTGCAGATACAACTACAGGCTGATTGAGCCATTCATAATTGAGCGAAGAGGTGAGTGGAGGAACTTCCCTGGCATCACATTAACCCAAAGTCCAGTATTCTATCACTACACCATTCTACCCCTGCACATAATGGGATAAAACTGTATCAGTAGAACTGAAGATGCCCCTTCCTAGGTGTGTAATCCCAGAAAAGCGGACCTACTTTTGAGGCACTCTTTGGGGATCAGGACCAGAAATGAAAAAAACTAGCAGAGAAACTTAGCATGTTCTAAAGAGAACAATCCCATCAAGGTCTGTTACGTAGGGTCTTGTGCTATTCCAGGCACTTGGTTTTCTTTGGTTATCTGCCTGAATGCTGCATTCCATAGAATGTGACTCTTCTTATCCCCACAGATACTGCATGTACTGCTGGGAGAATATGACCAAATTTTGTGACTGGACTGATGTTTTGATTATTTTTGAGTTTGCCATATATTGAGTAACTGTAATATTATGATTATTCTTTTTTTTTGCTTTATTATTGAGTAAATGTTTGATGTTTAAAAATTAATTATGACCGATGTTATATAAAGGGAAAGCACACCAGTGGGGGCATAGGACCCACAGTGATGAGTAGTAGGAATGCAATCCTCGCTTTCTCCCTCCACAACAAGGTTATACCCAGGACCACATATGAACAAGCCCTCTTTGGAAACTCTAGATGTGCCAGGATGAGGGCAGTAAGGAGAGAGTGTTTCAGAGCAGAGTTAGTATCTATGTCTGAATGAACTACAATCATTTACTTATTATATTTATCTAATCTAATCTGTAATTTATATAATCTAATATTAATTATATTTATCTAAAATATATAATTTATCTAATCTAATGCATTATAATTATCTAATTTAAATGATCTAATTTATTTAATATTCATCTAATCTAATAATATATATCCAATAATGATCTAAATCTATCTAATTATATAATATCTAAATTTATCTAATGGGAAAATCAGTGTGAAAAAAGTCAACTTGATATTTTCCACAGAAGTAGTTATTGGATTGAGGCTTCTGTTTTAATTTGGCCTATCCAAAATGTAATTTAACTGCTTCTGGAAGTAGTGAATTTTCCCATCACTGAAAATCTTTAAGAAGAGACTAAGGGAGCATCTGCTGAATTTGTTGTAGATGGGATTCATACTGAATGTTTGGGCTAGATGACTTCTGAGGTCCCTTATAACTCCAAGATTTTAAAATTCAGTGAAAATTATAGATGGCACTTCTGAGACAATATGCTGTGGTTTTTTTAATGTATTATCTTTTGAGGGCAGGAATTGTTTGACTTTTTTCTTTATTTTCTCTAGTTACTAAAGCAGTTTTTGGAAATAGTAGCCAATTAAAAAATTCTTATTGATAGATTGATGGATGGATTGGTGCTGATTTGAAGTCCAGGGACCATTTGATTTAGTGTTAGAAAATCCATTGTAAGTTTTGTTTTACACTTTGATGGGGATGCTACACTTTCCAAACCTTTTGTGGAAGTTACAATAAATAAATGCATATGTACTAATTAGTGGCTGGAGCTATGAAACCTATCTCTATCCCAATACTCTTTCTAAGTGGTATGCAAATGAAAATGAATAATAATAAAATTTAAGCAAAGAGGGCAAGATTATCATCCTTCACCCTTGTGGACCACATTCCTGCTTTTATTATACAAATACACATGTTTGTGTATGTATGTCTATTTGCCAGGATTAATGACAATAAAGATAACAATAAAAGCACCAACAATAATAACTAATAGTTTTGAACTATATTCTGTTCAGCTTAAAGTCTTATTATCTCTCTTCGTGTATATTGGAATATGTATGTTCATATTATATTCATTGTTGGATCATTCCCATGAAATGCAGGACATTACTTGGAGCTGTCAATTCTTATCTCCGGTCTATCAATCCATCTACCACATAGTTGCAGAGAGGGACTGTGCATGGTGATCATGCATTTAGGACCTATTCATGGTCATGGAAGAGTAACTTGCACTTCTGAAACTGTGAATCATATTGCTCTTACCATATATACCCCTTGTTGGGCATGGTATCTTTGTAGGGCTGTCTCCTCACTGGATATGTTGCTCCACTGGTTTTAACAGGGATGCTCTTTGTTATTTCCTCACTGGTATTTCTGTTGGGCACACTGGTTTCTCCCTGGGCTTGCTATCTCTGCCTTTCTGGACCTTTATTCCCTATGGACTAAAATCTACTCTGATTGGGGCAGGTTAACAATTTTTAGTCATAACCACCACATCTGCCTCACAAAAATAGGCAGAATGTCTTCAGCATAAGTAGCTACCAAACATGCCCATCATTAACCTGAGGTGAACTATCTCATAAAAACACACAGCATTTTTGACAAGAATTGGCACAGACAATATTAGGGAAAATATGGAGCCAAAAAAGTCATAACTCCAGAACAACAAGGACTTGATGCCCTTACTCTCTTTGAATAGTCTTCAAAAAGGCCAAAGGTAGCTCACTTCTGACTCATACACCCAATTCTGCTGTTTAATAGCCTCAGACCCCTAGACAAGCCACAGGATGATAGGATCATGGATTTAGAGCTGGAAGGGACCTTGGGAGTCATTTAGTTCAACCCCTTCATTTTACAGTAAAGGAAACTAAGACCCAGACAAATAAGATTATTTGCTCAAGGTTATATTAAGTAACAAGTGGCAGAAACCAAACTTAAACCTAGGACTCATAATTCCAAATCTGATGCTCTTATCAGAACCTAAGGTCCTTTAGGGCAGGAACTTTTTCATTTTGGGGTCTATGATCTCATGTAACACAGTATTTGGTTAATATTAGGTGCTCAATGAATTTGTGTTGATTGACTGGTATATGCTATTCCTGGGCAAGTAGAAAAATAAGTCCTAGTATCATAAAGAAAAACTTTTTGAATGAATATCTAAAAGAAAACAAATTATAAACTGTAATGGAAATTTTTTTAAAAAGAGAAAAGAAATAAAATTCTCTACTGTCACTAAGAGAATGTTACATGAACTCCCAACTTTTCAGTTTCATTCTCTTGACAAATATTTGAGGCCTTTTCCCCATTAGCTTAACTTATCACTGACAACAAAGATTTTTTTTGGTAAGCATTATTTTGCCATTAAAGTTCCTTACTTCATATGATCTATTGTTCTGCTCCCCTGAACCCTGAGTGTTATGGAATACAGTGTGAAGAAAACTGCTCTCCCACTGTGAAACTATATTCAACATTGTGGGATGCAACTGTGATAAAAATAGGAATATTGCCATGATAGCCAGGATATATACAGCTGAGGCTTAGATTCTGTGCATTTCCTAAAGATCTTGAGTCTGGGTAGCCTGAGGTTCTTCATTTCATTGAACATTTATGGGAAGAAAAGATGTAACTGGGATCTATAATGAAGAAAAGACTTGTTTTATTATTCTATATTTACTCCATTTTTCTGTGTTTGTTTCTTCCTCAAGTTAAGCCCAAAGTGTACATCTCTCCCTCAAAATCATGGCCCTTGCAACACCACAACCTGCTTATCTGCTCTGCGACAGATTTCTATCCAGGCAAGATTAAAGTCAGGTGGTTCCGGAATGGGCAAGAGGAGACAAACGGGGTTATGTCCTCAGACCTCATAAGGAATGGCGACTGGACATTCCAGACTCTGATGATGCTGGAAATAATCCCCCAACAGAGAGATGTCTACACCTGTCAAGTGGAGCATGCAAGCCTTCCGAGTCCCATCACAGTGGAGTGGAGTGAGAGGCATCTTCTTGACTTTTGTCATGTCTTTCCCTCCCTTTCCCCACACTCATAGGGCAGGAAGGACTCAGTCTCTTGGAATGCTTCAATGTGTCCGGTACCTTCTATCCTCTTTCCTTAAAGCCATTTGTACTTATCCTTCTCCTCTTATGACATTATCAATCTGAAAAAGAACCAAAGAGAAGCAAAGTTCTTGAGATGCCTCTGTCCTTGACCAGAGAGAACTTGGGAAATCCAGCCTCTAAGTATTCTTTGTGATGATCTAAGCTCTTCTTGGCTGACCTCCAGGCTTACTCTCTAGGTCTTGAGTTTAATCTTTAGCAGTAATTCTTACGGGTTTTCAAAATTAATCTGTGAGGGTACAGTCAGAAATGGGCCAGAAGATCTTTCATCCCTTGAGCTCTGATCCTTAGGTGTCATTTCCATGTTAACCCCTAGATTCAGTTCCTCCTCAGCCTCTCCATCTTTTATATTTTACTGTATGCAAAGACTGAACATAGAACTCAGGAAGGGGTAACTTTGGACAGAGAAAAATAATAACTTCTTGCTCCTTTTTTCCCAGGGGCTCAATCTGAATCTGCCCAGAGTAAGATGCTGAGTGGAATCGGGGGCTTCACTCTGGGGCTGATCTTCATTGGACTGGGTGTCATGGCCCATCTTAAGAGTAAGAAAGGTAATTATTCTCTGAGGCGAAAGTTGGGAATCCCCCAAGATCTTTATTCATTGAAGAGAAATATTTGATTGGGAACTGATCCTTAACTCTGACCTCACTGAGAGAATGTAACTGGGACAGTCAAACCTCAGGACACAGAAGAAATTGATATTTAAAAAATCTCAATATAGACGCAGACTTGGAAGCAGAGGTGAGACCTCTTGTTGGGACCCTAAGTCAGAAATAGAAGTATAACCTTTTCTTCTGATTGACCGTTTCCTTAGCAAAATTCTCAATTTTTTCCTGCTTCTGTTCTTTTTTGTAAGGCAGTTGATGACTTAGTGGATAGAGCATTGATGCTGGAAGACATGAATTCAAATCCATCCTCAGACACTTCTTAACTGTGTGACACCATGAAAAAGTCATTTAACCTTTGATTGTCTGATGAGAGGATCACTGAATCTACTGGAGCAGAAAATGGCAAACCAGTCCAATGTCTTTGCCAAGAAAACCACATGGACAGCTATAGTCCATGGGAACACTAAGAGTTAAACATAACTAAACAATTGAACACCAACTTCCCTTTTGAAATACAGTCAGTGACTGCAGTGGTCATTTTATCAGGGGAGAATCAGGGCTGAAGGGTGTCCAAGGATAGGGGAGATGATCAAAGTTTTCAACATAGAAACTTGTCTTTCCCATAAAGAGAAATAATCATAAAAAGAAAGCAGTTGAGGCTACATATTTCCATTTTTATTGTTTTCGTCCTCTCCTAGGTCATCCTGGGCCCTAGCTGTCAGGTACTTTTTCTGGGCTCTTTGCCAAAAGAACAATGAAATTTCTAGCTACAAGTCTAAGATGTATAAAACAGGACAGAGAAGAGTTGGAAAAGCTCAATAGAATTTTATTTTTCTAGGACTTCTTAGGTCAGGTAGTTCTGCTCTCAGTATTATATCCTAGTATTTTCTCTCTTAAAAATATCTTCTGATTGTTTTATTTTGGGGTTTTGGTTATGTATGAGTATGCTCTTACAACAATGACCAATATGGAAGTGTCTTTTGCATGACAATTAAAATGTTTTTTAAAAGTAACTGATATTGGAGGAGCACCATGCATAGTGCCATTAAGTTTGCATTTGATTTCTTCTTCTCTTCCTTCTTATCAGCAACTTGTTGGGGTTGCAGCCTATCCAGTGAGGGGTGCCATTCAGTCTACCTTGATGACACTTTTCTTGTTACCCTAGGTTCGACTTCTTCACCAGGCTGGCTGGAACATTACATTTAGAAATGTGTGTTAACTCGGGTTGTCAGTTCTGTACCACTGGCATTTATGTGGCCCCAAGTACTAATGAACTTGGTAAAAAATGTTATTTAACTTTTTCCTATTTATAAATGAAGATTATTTTCTGAAACTGCATGTACACAGGCTGACCTAAAGGCCAAAGTTTGTTGTGGTTCCTGTATGACTTTGGAATAAAAAAAACGCTTGATATTAAAAAGCACTTTATAGGTAATCTGTACCCCCCCCAAACTGCTATTATTATATTCCTTTGGATTTTTTGTTGTTGTTTTAAAAATATGAGTGTTGTGTAAATAAAGTAATATTGGTTTATATTTTTTTTAAATTAAGGATAATTAAGGATATTTTGCCTCCTTACAATAGGAAGTCCAAGGAGTTGTTCCTCAGGAAGTCTGTCCTCCAGTCCAACATCTTAGTGCTAGATGCAGGCTATTTTGCCATAGCCATCTTTTTAGAAGATTAAGAAGATGATCTTCAAGTCAACATTTTATCTTTTATCCTCTACTGCATCTGGTTCTGCAGCCACCTAAGCAAGCAGTCAGTAGTGGTGAAAGCCAAACATGTCTTGAGGCTTTACAATTAATCCATCAAATTTAATGATATCTCAATAAAAACAGACTTTGACAACCCCTCATTAATCTTTTTGTGACTTCCTTTCTGCAATTGCCCTCGATAGACATTTTAAATTGGATTGATACACTCTCTTCAATGGTTCCATTATCTCATTGGCATGGGTCTTCCTTCCAAATGTGAAGATTTTATCATTTTGTGCAACTATTGTCCATATTCCTCCACAAATTTTCCATGAACTTACCTATATTTTAGTTTTGTATTTAATATTATTTGACTACTAGGTAGCATTCAAGTTGTCGAACTCGGTCTCATGACTTTTCAACTTCTTTTTCATTGATAAAAATGGAATACTACTTAGAATGCTGGGCCTGGGTCAGGAAAACCTGAGTTCAAATCCATGTTCAGGCCCCTGAAAAAAAAAAAAAACCTAGGAAAGTCACTTTAACCTCTGTTTTACTTAGTTTCTTCAATTGTAAAACTGGGATAATAAGTAGCACCCACTTGCAGGGCCATTGTGAGGATCAGGTGAGATAATATTTATAAGGCACTTATCAGAGTTTCTGGCATATAATTAAGCACTATATAAATGCTTATTTACTTCTCTTTCATTATATAATATATTTTGCTTTTCTTCCTGCATACAGATAACAGTGAGGTTTTTAAAGTACTAATTTAGTGGTATAAATTCTATTAGAAATGGATATCTGTGGGTCACATATTTGCTTAGAAAACAACAAATTAATATCTATGTCATGTTTTTATTTTGTTAAAATTTTCTCAGTTACATTTTAATCTAGCTCCAACAAGACTGAGGACTTTTGTGGTCCTCTTAAAGCCTGCAGGCAGTAAATTTGATACCTCTGCCCTATTATGTGGTCAATTTTTGTGGTTGGAAATATATCTTTTCTATTCCCATTCTTTGATATATATTATATTTAATTTTTCTAAGATTCTATTAATTCCCTTAATATATTGGTTATTTGATATTTAATTTATGTAGGTCTGAAAAGGGTAAATTGAAGCCTTCCACTACTGTAGTTTTACTCTCTATTTCTTCCTGTAACTCATTTAACTTTTCCTTTAAAAATTTAGATGCTAAATTTCTTTGAAAAAGGCCTCATTTCTCAAATCTATGGAGAAATAAGTCCAAATTGTAAGAATATAAGTCATTCCCTAATTGGTAAATAATCAAAGTATATGAACTGGTAGTTCTCAAATGAATAAATTAAAACTATCTATAGTTGGGGCATTTAGGCCACTCAGTGGATAGAGGACCAGGCCTGGAGACAGGAGGTCTCAGGTTCAGATCTGATACTTCCTGGTTATGTGACCCTGGGAAAGTCACTTAACCCCCATTGTGTAGTCTTTACCATTCTTCTGACTTAGAATCAATACTGATTAAGATGGAAGGTTAGGTGTTTTTTTTTAAGCCCAAACTATCTATTGTCATAATTAAAAATGCTCTAAATCACTATTAACTTTAACTTTTGTTCTTTTTCTAAAAAATTTTCAGCCCCTGTCTCCTCTCCTTATACCATAGAAGGCATCAACTGGCAAAATATATAGATCATGTCTTTCATGTTTCCACTTCTTGGTTCATTCATGTAGATGAATATCCACAAATTATTTTTTAAATATTAAATCTGTTAGCTGTATGTAATAGTATTCTCTTGGTTCTACTTGTTTCACTTTTCATTATCTCATGTATTTCTTTCTAAGTTTTTAAAAATCAACCTGTTCATCACTTCTTTTTAAAATTTTTTGTTACATGTAGAAACAATTTTTGACAATTGTTTTTGACATTTTAGAATTCAATTTTTCTCCCTCCCTCCTTCCTCTTCCTTTCCTCTGTGAGGTGATGAATAGTTTGATATAGGTTATATCCATGCCTTCATGTAATATATATTTCCATATCACTCATGTCATGATAGAAGTCACATATCACACAAATAATAGAAATTTTATGAAGGAAATATAATGGAAGATGACATGCTCTGATCTGCATTCAGACTCCAACAGTTTCTTCTTTGACTGTGGAGAGCATTTCCATCCAGAGTTCCTAGTGGTTATCTTGGAAACTTGCTTTGCTGATAATGGTTTAGTCCTTCATAGTTGATCATCGTATGACCTTTCTGTTATTGTCCTCCTGGTTCTGCTCACTTCACTTTGCACCAATTCCTATATTCTTTCCAGGTTTTTCTGAATTCATCCTGTTTGTCATTCCTTATAGTGCAAATGTTCATTGTTTCTTCCAGCACAGTAGTATTCCATCACAATCATTTACCACAATTTGTTTAGCTATTCCCCAAATGATAGACATCCCCCTAATTGCCAGTTCTTTGCCACCAGAAAGAGGACTGTTACAAATATTTTGAAAAATATAGGTTCTTTTTCTTTTTTCCCTGATCTCCTTGGGAAGATCATAATAATACCAGCTGGGTCGAAAGATGAACACAGTTTTAAAGCTCTCTGGGTGTAATTCCAAATTGCTCTCTAAAATGGTTGGATCATTTCACAGTTCCACCAAGAGTTATTAGTGACTACACATTTCCATATATCCTCCAGCATTTGCAAATTTGCCCTTTGGTCATTTTAGCCAATTTGATGGATGTGAGATGATACCTCAGAATTGTTTTGGTTTGCATTTCTTTAATCAGTAGTGATTTAGAGCATTTTTTTCTTGTACCTATATACAACTTTACTTTCTTTATCTGAAAACTACCTATTTGTATCTTTTGCCCATTTATCAATTGGGAGATGACTCTTATTCCCATAAAATTCACTAAGTTCTCTCTATATTTTAGATATGAGACCTTTATCTGAGAAGCTATCTATGAAAATTTCCCCTTAGTTTTTCTGCCTTCTTCTAATCTTAGAAACCTTTGTTCTATTTGTGCAAAAACCTTACAATTTAATGTACTCAAAATTATTCATTTTACATCACACAAAGTTCTCCATAACCTGTTTACTCCTAAATTCTTCTCCTATACATAAATGTGATAGGTAACATGTCCTCTGTTCTTCTAATTTGCTGATGACATCTTTTACATCTAGATCATGTATCTATTTTGATCTTATCCTAGTGAATGGTAAAAGACATTGTTTATACTGAGTTTCTTCCAAATAAGTTTCCAGTTGTTACAGCAATTTTTACTGTAATGTACAGGAAATGGCAGCATGGAATTCCTGCAAAATACAGGGTCAAGACTCACCAGAATTCCAGGGGACCCCCCTGGAGAACTTTGGGTGAGGGGACACTTGAGTGGTAGTTTAGCAGTTGCTTGTGGGGAGTTAAGGTGAGCAGAACTTGCTGCTTGCTGCTCCTGACTTGGGGGTTCACCTGAGAGCCTTTGTGGCAAAAGTCATCGTGGTTTCTACTCAGGGGCTAGCCTGTTTAGTAGGATTAGACCTTACCAGCATCAAGATAACAATTATTTAGTAATATAGAGATTAGGAGTAATTATTATTAACCAAGAGAGCAAGTTTAGCTAAGTGCCTGCCACTCCCTCCTGGAGGGGAGGGGCAGCTTCAACCTGACAGTTCAGGGTTTCCTATTACTTATCAAAATCCTTATTCTCCTCCTGCCTTCCCTTTCCCTTTCCTTCTTCATTAATATAAGTTTGACCTTCAATATCTGTGCCTGGGAATTATTTGGGGATACTCACTGCTCATTCTGGCCATCTAGCTTGAATCCTGTCAGCTGTCTGCTTAAGAAGATCAAAATCCATTTCTGTCCAAAACATAAAGATAACTAGTTACTACTCAGCCCTCTATCAGACCTGTGGGGAATAGAAGCTAAAGAAAAGGGAACATCATTAGTGATTAGCCTCAGTAGAAACTTGCTTGAAGAACTTCAGCCAGTCTCCATTTTCCAACTGAAATCAGCTGCTTGGGGGGAGGGTCAGTGTGAGAGTGTCTTGGAGATTTCTGGCCCTGGCCTAATTATCTGCTTCCCCAAATTATCTGCTATTACCAACATATCATTACCAAATAGTGATTTCTTATCCAAATGGCCTGGTTTTGTATTTTTATTAAATACCAGATAACTACAATCTTTTACTACTATATGTTCTATGTTTGTTCTGTTCCACTGATCTACCTTTTTATTTCTTAGCCAATACCAGATAGTTTTGATAATTACTACTTTTAATACAATTTAAAATCTGGTACTGCTAGACTCATAACTTCATATTTTTAATGATAATTCTTTTTCTGTTCTTGATCTTTTGTTCTTACAAATTAATTTTGATATTTTTTCTAGCTTAATAAGACAATTTTTTGATAATTTAATTGGGATGGCTTTGAAAAAGTAGATTATTTTAGGTAGGATTGTCATTTTAATTATATTGACTCTGCCTTTTCATGAACAATGAATATTTCTTTAATTATTTAGATATGACTGTGTAAGAAGTGTTTTATAATTATGTTCATGTAGTTCCAAGGATTTTTTGGGCAGGTATATTCCTAGGTATTTATTCTGTGCCTTTTTCTTAAATGGAGCATCTCTTTCTCTTCTTGGAGGACTTTGTTAGTAACATAAAAATGCTAATGATTTGTGTGGGTTTATTTTTATCAAATCTCTATTGATTAGAGAGATCTCAAAGAAATCCCAAAGTAATCAAAGAAATGGGAAAAGTATATACTTCTATTAAAATATTTATGGCATCTCTTTTTTGTGGAGGCAAAGAATTGGAAACTAAGGGTGTCTAATTGGAAACTAAGGGAAACTAAGGTAAAGAAAGAAAGCTATCATTTAGGAAGTGGTTGAACAGATTATGGAATATGACTGTAATGGAATATTCTTGTGTCATAAGAAATGATGACAGGATGATTTCAGAAAAACCTGGAAATATTTACATGAACCAATGCAAAGTGAGGTGAGCAAAACCAGGAGAACATTGAACTTTCTGCTTTCTCATACCAGTTAAGATCAATTAGTATGGTAGCAATTCGTTGACCTATAAATAGGTTTATTAGGGGAGTCATTCGATGAATAATATGAGTGAAGTAACCTAGTAAATTAGAGAAGGAGACAGTATGGTTAGTTGAGTTTATGAGTTTATTGCTGAGAGAGTTTAGCTCCATGCCGATTAAAAGGCCCAGAAGGGTGACTATTAGGGCAGATAATTTGACTATGGTTGGTATGGTTATGGAGATGGATGATGTTGGGGGGATGTTGGCTGTTAAAATGAAGCCTGCAAAAATGCTTCCTAGAGCGAGTCGTATAATAGGGTTAATTAGGTTAGGGTTGTTCTCATTAATTGGGGTTATTGATGTAAATCGGGGGTGGCCTAGTAGGGCATAGAAAATGATACGTAGGCTGTAGATAGTGGTTAAGGAAGTGGCAATTAGTGTTATAACGAGGGCTCATGAGTTTGTGTATGATGTATTTAGGGCTTCAATGATTGAGTCTTTTGAGTAAAAGCCTGCTAGAAAAGGGGTTCCTGTGAGTGCAAGGCTGCCTGTTATTAGGGCGGAGGATGTGATAGGCATTGAGTTAAATAGCCCTCCTATTTTTCGAATGTCTTGTTCGTCATTGAGGCTGTGGATGATAGATCCGGAGCATAGGAATAGTATTGCTTTGAAAAAGGCATGGGTGCAGATATGTAAGAATGCTAGGTGAGGCTGGTTGAGGCCTACAGTAACTATTATTAGGCCTAATTGACTAGATGTTGAAAAGGCTACGATTTTTTTGATATCATTTTGTGTGATTGCACAAATGGCTGTGAACAGGGTTGTTATGGCTCCTAAGCATAGAGCGGTTGTGAGGATAATTTGATTGTTTTCGATTATAGGATGAAATCAGATTAGGAGGAAGATTCCGGCTACTACTATAGTGCTGGAATGGAGTAAGGCTGATACGGGAGTTGGTCCTTCTATGGCGGAAGGGAGTCAGGGGAGAAGTCCAAATTGGGCGGACTTTCCGGTGGCAGCAATAATTAGGCCAAGGAGGGCAATAGTGTCTATGTTGGTTGAGAAGATGTGTTGAAGAGCTCATGAGTTGTTATTTAGTATTAGTCAGGCTATGGATAGTATGAATCCAATGTCTCCAATGCGGTTATATAGGATGGCCTGTAGGGCCGCGGTATTGGCATCTGTTCGTCGGTACCATCATCCGATGAGTATAAAGGATATGATTCCTACGCCTTCTCATCCAATGAAAAGTTGGAATAGGTTGTTGGCTGAAACTAAGATGATCATTGTTATTAGGAAGATAGTCAGGTATTTAAAAAATCGGGAGATATTAGGGTCAGCGTGTATATACCAGAGGGAAAATTCAAGAATAGATCAGGTTACAAATAGGGCAATGGGGATAAAGATAATGGAAAAGAAGTCAAGTTTAAAACTTATTGAGATGGAGAATGAGTGGATTGAGAATCAGTGTCAGTTAGTGATGATTGATTCTTGGCCGTTGTAGATAAAAGTGAATAGGGGAGGTAGGCTGGCGAAAAAGGCTAGTATAATTATGTTTTTGCAATAGGAAGGGAAGTGATTAGTCTTATTAGGAAGTACAAGGCTGTGTAGGATTGGTAGTGTTAGTAATATAATTGATAATAGAGCTGTTGAATTGAGAATAGGGTTAATTACTTTTATTTGGAGTTGCACCAAAGTTTTTGGTTCCTAAGACCAATGGATTACTGCTATCCTTTAAAAGTGAGAAAGCCATAATTTTAGTTATGGTCTCAGGAGTTAGCAGTTCTTGATACTTTCTCGGCATATAAGAAGGTTTAAACTTCTATATTTAGATTCACAATCTAATGTTTTTGTTAAACTATATTTGCAGTATGTTATTCCTAGGATGTACATTGGGTTAAGTGATAGTATGATTAGTGGTAAGATGTGAAGGATCATTAGTATGTGTTCTCGTGTAAGGGATGGGTAAATAGGGGTGAGATGATGGGTAAATTTTCCCCGCTGGGAGGTAATAAGTATGTATAAGGAATATAGGGCGGTGATAACTGTGTTAATTCCTAGGAGGAGAATAGAAAAGTTGGATCATGAGAATGATGAGATAATGACTGTCAGTTCTCCTAGGAGATTGATGGATGGAGGTAGGGCTAAGTTGGCTAGGCTAGCTAGTAGTCATCATGTACACATTAGTGGTAGAACTAATTGTAGGCCTCGAGCGAGAATTATTGTACGGCTATGAATCCATTCATAGTTGGTATTAGCTAGGCAGAATAATAAGGAGGATGTGAGGTCGCTCCTATAAAGCTGGTTGTGGTTTGTATTAGGGCAGCGATGATTACTAATCCTATATGACTAACGGAGGAGTATGCAATTAGTGATTTTAGGTCTGTTTGGCGCATGCAGATTGAGCTGGTTATGATTATTCCCCATATTGATAAGATAATGAAGGGGTAAAATAGGTGAGGGGTTATAGGTTCGGTGAATGTGGTAATTCGTATAATTCCATAGCCTCCTAATTTAAGTAGAATAGCTGCTAGTACTATTGACCCCGCGGTAGGGGCTTCTACATGAGCTTTAGGGAATCATAAGTGCAGGCCATAGAAGGGTATTTTGACTATAAAAGCAATTATGCAAGCGTACCATAGTATGGAGTTAGATATTGTATTGTTTTGTGGGCTGATGGTAATGTAATTTATTAGGATGTGAAGAGAGCCTAGGTTGTTGTTTAAATTTAGAAGGGCCACTAGGAGGGGGAGGGATCCAATTAAGGTGTAGAATAAGAAATAAAGGCCTGCATTTAGTCGTTCGTTCTGGTTACCTCAACGGGTAATAATAATAAGGGTTGGAATTAGGGTGGTTTCAAATAAGATGTAAAATATGATTAGTTCTGATGAGGTGAAGGCTATAACTAGTGAAAGTTGAAGAATAATGAGGATAGTCAGGTAAAGTTTTTTTCGTGCTAGAGGCTCTTTTTTTAAGTGGTTTTGACTTGCTATGATCATTAGAGGAAGTAGTCAGCATGTTAAGACTAGAAGGGGGCCTGATAAAGAGTCTATTGAGAATGAGTTATTGAAGTTGTACGATAGGTCTGTGTTATGATAAATGAGGGGTAAGCTTGTAATGCTAATTAATAGGCTATATATTGTAGTATTAACTCATATTCATGGTTTTTTTGAGTATATCGATATTGTACAATAATCAACTGTGAATGACTTAACTGCTATCAGCAATGTAAGAATCCAAGACAATTCCAAGGGACTCATGATGAAAACTGCTTTTCACTGCCAGAGAAGGAACTGGTGGAGTCTGAATACATATTAAAACATAACTATTTTTCATTTCATTTTCTTTGTGAGTATTTTCATGTATGTGTGATATGTCTTCTTTCATAGTATTATGAATATGGAAATGTGTATTGTATGATAGCACATGTAAAGCCTATCTCATATTGCTTGCTGCCTCAGGGAGAAGAAGTAAAGAAGGGAGAGAAAGAATTTGGATCATAAAATATCACAAAATGAATACTAGGGGACAGCTGGGTGGCTCAGTGGATTGAGAGCCAGACCTAGACATGGGAGGTCCTAGATTCAAATCTGGCCTCAGACACTTTCTAGCCGTGTGACTCTGGACAAGTCACTTAACTCCCATTGCCTAGCTCTTACTGTTCTTCTGCCTTGGAACCAATACACAGTATTGATTCTAGGCAGAAGGTAAGAGTTTAAAAAAAAAAAAGAAAAGAAAATGATTGCTAAAAATTATTTCTGTATATAATTGGAAAAAATAAAATAAAATATTTGGGAATAAAGAATTTAGATGCTATGCCATTTGGTATATACATATATGATGTTAATTCATTGCCTTTAGTATTTTTGAGTAAAATAGAGTTTCCCTATTTACCTTTTAAAATTAGAACTCTTTCTGCTTTAATCGGAGATCATGATGGCTACCCCTACCTTTTTTTAACTTCAGCTAAAGCAAAGTAGATTGTGTTTCAGTCCCTTATTTAACTCTTTTTGTTTCATATATGTTTCTTGCAAACAATATATTTTTGAATTCTGGTTTCTAATTTATTTTATATATTAATAGCTATAATTGTTTTCTTCCATCTTATTATCTTATCCTTCTCTTTTTTCACACTGTCCTCTCTTTATGAATCTGTTTTGCTTCAGAATACTCCCTCCCTTAATCTATAATTCCTCTTAGCTCCTTCTCCTCCAATTTCTCTGTTAGGTAAGATGAATTTCTGTGCCTATGTCTACGCACATTCTTCCCTCCTTGAACCAGTTCTGAAAAGAGTGAGGTTCAAGTGTGGCTCACTTCCCTCACCTCCACCTTCTCGTCCTTTGTAATCACTGTATACTATATACTCTTCCTTGTATACCTCATTAATGAGGTAATTTTCTCCATTCTTTCATTCCATTCTCCCCACTTCCGAGTATTCCTCTTTTCCATCCTCTGATTCTTCTTTGGCTATCTTCTGTACATAATAGAATTATATCCAGGCTAACTTCTGTCTTAGTAGACTCCCTCTAAAACCTCTGCTGAGGATCAAGTTCTGAGAGGTTACATACACCATCTTCTCATATAAAAATATAAACAGTTTATCCTTGTTTGGTCCCTTATGATTTCTCTCTCCTTTACTTTTTTTATTTTTCTTATAATCCCTGAATATGAATCAACTCTAATATTTTCACCAGGGATATTTAAAACTCTTCTATATCATTAAATATCCATTTTGCCCTGTAGGATTATATTCAGTTTTTCTGTGTAGGTTATTCTTGATCATAATTTTAGTTCCTTTGCCATCTGGAATTTCATATTTGTCATGATCATTGAGGGAATCAGTAGAAATGTTGTATTTGCTCAGAGAAATAAAGCAGAAAGCCCCAGATGTTTGAAGAGCTTTAAGCCTCCCCTTGGTATCACCAGGAAGTCTATTAGTATAGCCAGACTTCCTTTGGAATTCCCTCAACCAATCACAGTATGGTTCCTCAGGAAGACTAGCTTCCTGGTATCAACCAATGATCAACTGATGAGAGATGAATCAGTGTTAATAAAGTTTTGATGAAAATCAATAACACATCTGACTGCAAATGTTAATAATGGTAATCGGTCACAGCTTCAGGGGATGAAGCTGGACACCTCTCTGTCCCAGCAGAGGCTGCCTTATTGTCAGGTCAACCAACAAAAGGTCAGTAGATGATTTAAGTTTATAACAAGGATTTTACTTGAGTTATTTAAATAATCAGGGAAGCTGAGGGAAGGGAAGAGGGTTTTAGGAATCCCTAAATAAAATCTATTCCTAGCTCAAAGTATAAAATCCAACAGTTTCAGAATGTCGAAGCTGGGCTGAGCTAGGCCCGCTGGCCTGCTATAATTGATACTGCTTGCCTATAAATGGATTAGGTTGCAGCTTGATTGAAGAGAATTAGTTGGATAAATCTTCTATAGTAATTTGTTGAATGGTGTCAATTGACCCTAAAGATCAGTAGTAAATCCTGTAACTTCAAGGTATGCTGGTTGACTCCTAGCCTACTCAATAAATTGAGGAGAGAAAGGTTTGTCCTACCCACATGGATCCCCAGATCCAGACTGAGTCCCTGGGCTGGGTTTCTTTCTCCCTTATATAGGGCAGCCCAACTGACGATTGATCTCATGCCCTGGTATGGCATCAGGAATCTCCCAAGATTCCAAGAGTCCAACTGGCAGCTCTGCCCCCAGACATGGCTTCTTGCAAATCTTGCAAAAACTTAACTTACATATTCCAAGCCTTCTGTTCCTTTAGAGTAGTGACTAATAAACCTTGTGTGATCCAGTCTGTGGCTCCATAGTACTTGAATTATTTCTTTCAGACTACTTGCAGTATTTTTCTCTTTGACTTAGCTCTCAATTTTGGCTATAATATTCTGGGAGTTATCTCATTGGGATTTCCTCTAGAAGGATACCAGGGAAGTTTCTCAATTTCCACACCCTTAAAATCTAAGATATCTGGGAAGATTTTCTTTCTAATTTTTAGAAATATGATGTCTAGGTTAGTTTTTGTTTGTTCGTGACTTTCAGGTAGTCCAATGATTCTTAAATTATCTCTCAATCTATTTTTCAAGTCATTTGTTTTTCTTGTGAGATATTTCCCATTTCTTCTATTTTTTAGACTTTTGACTTTGTTTTTGGTATTTTTAGATTTCTCTTCACTCTGTCTCCTCGTTGGTTCTTTCACTTCTATATTTGTTTTGTGGTGATATTTTAATCTTGGTCAGAGAGGATTCTCGCAATGACATGGAGCTGCTGCTCTCATTACTCCTCCGTCTTGGCTCTACTCCAGGAAACCAGGAGTTATGTTCTTCAGAAAATTTTCATATTTCCAATAACATGTGGTTACTTCTCTTTTCACAGCTTTCTTGCATGCTTCTCATTTCTTTCCCCATTTTTCTACTGTTTTCGTCATATGAAATAATTTTTCTTCTTCTTATCTCTTTCTTTAACTCTTTTAGGAATTCTTGTAAGACTTGTGTCCCATCTGCATTTTAATCTTTGTTATCTTTGCCAACTTGCGCTAACAGATAAGCGTTTAGGATTATTTTGGTTTACATTTTTCTGCTTATTAGTGATTCAGAGCATTTTTCTATTTGTTTTTTAGTAATTTACAATTCTTCATTGTTTATATCCTTTAATCATCTCTTTATTAGGGAAAGGCTTTAAGCCTTACATATTTCTGACATTTATATGTCTTGGATATCAAACATTTATCAGAGATATTCAGTAGTTTCCCTTCATGTCCTAATATATCAAATTTGCTCAAAAAGCCTTTCAATTTTATGTAATCACAAATTTTCAACTTTAGTTACTATAATTTTCTATCCTTTATTATGTTAATTATTCATCACCTACCTAAGGTTGCTAACTATTGTTTTAAACCCTGTATGACCCATACATGGAGTTGGTGGAGAAAGGGACAAGAAAGAAATTTAAAATGGAAGGAGGAGAGAGAGAGCCAGAGCCAAAGAAGAGACAGAGACAAAGACAGAGTCAGACAGAGTGACAGAGAGAGAGTCAGAGACAGACAGAGATAGAGAGAGAAAGAGAGACAGAGAGGCAGATAGAGAAAAAAAGACAGACAGAGAGACACAGAGAGAGAATCAATTGTAACTTTGGTTCACAGCCAGTGAGATGAAGGGGGAATTACTGCAAAGTTCTAGAAACAAGAGCTAAAAATGGAGATGGGATGAGGGATGGGTAAATGATTCAGAGAAAGAGATGGTACTATTGGGTGATAGCACACAAACAGTTTGCTTTTCTGAAACTCAACAGATAAATTCAGATCTGATATAAAAAACCCTGACAATTTATCATAGTTCCAATATCAACTCATATATGTTCTAGATTTAATCATCCAAATGTGGGATTAAATATGACTGACTAATACTGCTAAGAATTATTAGTTATTTTGTAGTTGATATATTCCTTCACATGTTCACTTCTTCCACTTTGAATATTTCTTAGATTTCAAGGTCTCATTCCTCACTGTCAAACACCATTTATTTGCCTCAGGAAAATAAATAAAATTTCAATAATGAAGGGATTTTTCTAAAGGCCAGTATCTTACCAATTTCAACCTAAGATCAGTAGTAACTCTGCTTGTCCTCATGTATAACCTCATATAGTTATACAACAACAGTCCTACAACAGAGTCAAATACTTCAATTAGCTCCTGGATATTTAAAAACTTTGTGTTCCATAAACTCTACCAATTCTCAGTTAAAGATGTTTTTAAAAAATTGGAATTGTTTGAGGAAAGATGGGTTTTCAAGCTTTGTTCATAAGTTGTTCTGGGGTGTGTGGGAGGATTATTGATGCAATCAATTATAGTGGTCACTCTCTTGTAACGACAGTTATAATTCCCCAAATGAAAATAACTGGGAAGGGAAGTAGGGCAGAGAAAAGTTGAAGTCTGATTTTCAAGTCACTTGAAAGGATTTGAGTTTCTCTTCTCCATTTTATCATGTCCAGGGTATTCCATTACAATTTTACATTCTAGCCTCTCAATTCTTATTAGAATAAAGTCATTCTTCTTTGGCTTCCCTAATCAAGATTACAAAGTAAGAATTTCATCTTGGACCTCTAGCTTTAGTCTTGATATTTCATTTTATTCCCTGAGTGATTCACTCCTAAATTCAGCATTAAGCACTATTTAAAGGTAAATTGTAACCTTAATACATGTCTAGTGCAAACAGTCCAGACAAGCTGTACAGAAAAAAAAAACAGGTTATAATTGAAGCTTCGACTTCCAGATTTCTCCAAAATTGTCCAAGGAAGCAGTTAATCGATGAACTTAAGGTAGTCTGAAATTATGGAGAAGAATCTTTCAGAATTGAAATATGGAGAAGAATCTTTGGGAGCCAAGGTAGGAAGGAAGTAGTTTCATAATCTAGGGGGTCAGGGATCAAGGTTAGCCCCAAGGGCCAGGATTTCTACTGAGTAGAAGTACAATTTAATAGCATGCCTTGGACCCAGGAGAGGGAATTCAAGGAGCCCAATTTAATAAACAAATCTAGAGAGTGAATAATGTTGAATCTAGCTTCTATATTATATTCTACAACTGATTGTACTTCATTGAAAACAAACAAGATATGTAAAGAAGAGGAAAGAGCAAGTAGCAATGTCTCTAAAGAATATGTCCTTATATAAGGAAATACAGGTACCAGAAGGAAGAAATAGTGAAGAACATTTGGGATAAGATTAATGAATGGAAATATAAAGGTGATATTTTTCCTTTAAAAAGTCTAGAGAGCAATTGGACAAAAAGAAGGAAAAGAATAGTTCATAAAACAGATCACCAGCCTAAACCACAATATAGTAATGAAGGAAGACTTCAATTATCAGTCAGAAAGCCTACAACTATTTGACAGAGCAGAGCAGTAAATAATTTTCTACATAACATAATATTAATTTCCTCCTTTTGAAAAGTGGAAGAACCAACAAATGGAAATTATTAGATCTAATTCTCACTTAAAGAAAATAGTAATTTCTTAAGTGGGAAAAGCTATAAGCATTCGGTGAGAGACTGACTACTTCCTTCTAAAGTTTTTGACAAGAGGAGAAGAAAGTTAGGAATAGACTGATATGCACCTCAAATTTGAGGAAAGCAAATTTCAAAGGACTCACTTAAGAAATGATTCAAAATATTATTTACTTAGTTTTTAGTATTCTTTTCTTTTTAGATTTTGAATTTCAAAATTTCTCCCTTTTCCCACCTGCTCCTTGACCCCCCTAGAGGGAAGCAATATAATATCAATTAGACATGTGAAATTAGGCAAAATATATTTCCATATTAGCCATGTTTCTTAAAGCAAGAAAAATAAAGTAAAAAAAATTATAATATAATTTGCATTTAGAAATTGTCAGTTCTCTTTCTGTAGGTAGATAGCATTTTTTCAGTATGGGTCTTTCGGAATTATCTTGTATTACACTGATCAGAGTTACCAAGTCTTTCATGGTTGATCATCATTACAACTTTGGTATTTCTATACACCAAAATATCCTAGTTCTTCTCACTTCACTTTGCATCAGTTAATATAGGTCTTCACATTTTTTCCCCTGAAACCACATCCTTATCATTTCTTATATTACTCCACATCCTTATCATTTCTTATATTACTCCATCACAATCACATGCCACAACTTGTTCAGCCATCCCCCATCCCCTTGATTTCCAGTTCTTTGCCAGCACAAAAAGAGTTGTTATAAATATATGTGTGTGTGTGTGTATATGTATATAAAAGGAAAAAGGATATCTATCTATATATAAATAAAAGGAAAAAGGATGCATATCCTTTTTCCTTTTTCTTTTATCTCTTTGGGATATAGACCTAGTAGTATTATGGCTGGGTCAAAACTTTCAGACAGTTTTATAGTTTTATAGTCCTTTGGGTATAATTACAAATTTCTCTCTAGAATGGTTTGACTAGTTTGCTATTCCATCAATAAGCCTTTAGTGTATTTTTTCATGTAATCCCCTCCAGTATTTGTCATTTTTTGATAGTTGTGAAGTAATATTTCAGAATTTTTTAAATTTGCCTTTCTCTAACCAATAGTGATTTAGAGCATTTTAAAATATTACAAACAATAGTTTTCATTTTGTCTTCTGAAATCTGCCTGTCCATATCCTTTGACCATTCATCAATTGGAGAATAGGTGCCATTTTTATAAATTGGACTCAGTTCCATTCTCAGTGTATTTCATAAATTGAGGCTTTGTTGGAGAAACTTGCAATTTTTTTATTTTAATTTTTTTATTGCTTTACTGTTTATGGAAAGGAGTTTGGGAATCCTCTCCAACCAAGATTAATATATCACCACAAAACAAATACAGGAGTGAAAGAACCAACAAGGTGACAGAGTGAAACAACTTTCAAGTAAAGAAAAACCCAAAAGGTAGGCAGAGAACTTTTGGGACACTGAGGTGAGAGTAAAGCAGAGCCAGCAAGAGAATGTAGCAAGGAGGGAAGAGAAAGCCAAGAGGAAGTCGTACTCCACCACCCACATCTACTATCCCAGTTTGGGGAACTAAGCCCAAGCCAACTTTGAGATTCTGAGATCCTGCCTGGCCAAATAACTGTCCAAGCCAACTCATACTCCCTTGAAATTTCAAACCTGTGGAGAGGTCCAGATTCACAGCCCAGAGCAGTCTGGGCTGAAGGAGGGTGATCCATGTAGGTCCAGATCAAAGCCAGGAATTCCAGTCTGCACTTGGGATGAGGACAGAGTTCACACTTTGGGGTGAGGACACAGTTCACAGGGGTGACCCCCCCATCTTGTTGCCCCAAACTAAGGATAGACCTCCAGGAAAGGGCAATCAAGGTATGCCTGGTTGAATCAAGAACATCTTTTGCTCAAGCAAAAACTTGAGCCTAAGCCTGGGGCTAGAATTTGATCAGACCCTAACCTGATCAAGTTCAGACTGAGATCAAAAGCTTATACCCAAGCCTGAGGAAAGTCTTCAAACTATCAGCTTCTCAAGGGTTCTCAGCAGGGGTGGGGTTCTCAGCCCTCAGACCATATGAAAAACTAGTAACAACCAGAAAATAAGCTGAAAATAGCATGGAGGAAGGACTAGAGTTTAAGAGGATATGCCAATTTCCCAGAAAACAGAGTCTACCTATAATTAGATAAGAAAAATGAGCAAATGACCCCAAAAAAGCACCTAATTCTAAAGAATTTTAGGGAGACAAAGATCAAGGTACAGATACAGTAGGGACAGCAAAAGCAAAAGAAACACAAGCAAAATCCAAAAGAAAACTATGTATTGGACCCAGAGTTTAGAAGAGCTCAAAAAAGACTTCAAAAAACAATTAAGAGAAACAGAGGAAAGGTGGTGAAGAGAAAGGAAAGTGACATAAGAAGAAAGGAAAATGATGCAAGAAGAAATGGGCTGAGACTTCCGGGTTAAGATGGCGGTAAAGTAGAAGCAGCTGCTTAACCTCTCCTAACCCACACATATAGGACTCCTCAAGAGGACATAAAAACAAATCCAGACAAACAAAGGGACCCCACAGCAGGGCAAAGCATTGAAGGTATGTGGGATTGGGACATTTCCATGCTATAAGGGGGTGAAATAGCTCTCACTAAAACCTGATCTGAGCAACCTCCTCACCACCACACCACCTACAGTGCCAAAGCCAGGGTACAAGAGTTAGAGCAAGTTTGGGGCATTCATTAAGTTCTTGGCAGCTACCTGGGATCACCAGGGCCTGCTCCTGAGAGCAGCAAGACTTAAGACCCCAAGAGGCTAAAGAACTGGACTTTGAACACAGACCTTGAGTCGTGGACATTGAGCACAGGTGAGGAAGTGGACCTTGAGTGCAGGTGTGGAACCTTGGGTGGGGACCTAGTGCAAAGGGATGCATGACTGTGGAATCAGTGCCCTGAGACCTTTAAGGAGCTTTGAACAGAGGAGCAAGCAAGGGGACCACCAGGAGGCTTGACCCTGAGAACAACTAGATTTGAGATCTCAGGAGCCTAAAGAGTGCAGACCAACCCTGGGCATGAGGATAAAGCTGAGAGGGTACACAGCACTGTGACTCAGACCAAAGCTGCTCCATAGCTCAATAGGATAGGCAGAGAGCCTGTCTGCCTCACCCAGACTTCTGACTGAGAAAGAAATAATAATAATGGCAAGCCAGGCACAAGAACCTCAGAAGAGAAAGACCAAGAAGAAATCTTTAACAGTCAACAACTTTTACACAGAAAAAAATCCAGACAACAGAGCAAACAGCAGAGGAGAACAAACAAGTAATCACACTGAACCTTCCCAAAAAAATGAAAATTGGTCACAAGCTCTTGAAGAGTTCAAATCTGAGATCATGAGAAAGATGGAAGAGATTTGGCAAGAGAAGTGGGAAATAGCTCAAAAGGAAATTAACAGGTTAAAAGACAGAAACTCCCATTTGGAGAAAGATGCCCCAAAATCAAATGAAATGGTAAGCAAATTGGAAACCAAAATTAAACAGCTGGAAAACAGGATAGACCAAACCGAAAAGGAAAATCATAAGATTAATAACAGAAAACCAGTCTCTAAAGACAAGAAATGGGCCAGTAGAAGCCAATGATCTCTCAAGACAGCAAGAACAAATAAAGCAAAGTCAAAAGACTGATAAAATAGAAGGAAACATGAAATATCTCACTGAGAAATTGACAGATCAAGAAAACAGGTCTAGAAGAGACAATCTGAGAATCATTGGTCTTCCTGAAAAAAGCAGAAATTAATAGAAATTTGGACTCCATACTACAAGAAATTATTCAACAAAACTGCCCTGAAGTTCTACAACAAGAGGGCAATATAGACATTGAAAGGATCCATAGATCACCCTCTACACTAAACCCTGAAAAGACAACCTCCAGGAATGTAATAGCCAAATTCAAGAGCTTCCAACTAAAAGAAAAAATTTTACAAGAAGCCAGAAAGAGACAATTCAGATATCAAGGAGCACCAATCAGGATCATACAGGATCTGGCAGTCTCCACACTAAAAGACTACAAGCCTTGGAATATGATATTCAGAAAGGCAAGAGAACTGGGTCTATAACCAAGGATCACCTACCCATCAAAATTGACTTCCAGGGGAAAGTATGGGCATTCAATAAGATAGAAGATTTCCAAGTATTTGCACAGAAAAGACCAGGGCTACATGGAAAGTTCAATATCCAACCACAAAAACCAAAAGAAACATGAAAAGGTAAATAAGAAACAGAGGGGAAAGAAAGAAAACGCTTATTTTTTAAATTTGCCTCTTTAAGGGCTTCAATAAGATAAAATTATTTGTATTCCTATATGGAGAAATGTTATGTGTAATTTTCAAAAACTGTATTCACTATTGTAGTAATTAGAAGAATTATTCATAGGGAGAGGTTGGAGTACTAAGAAATGGGCCAATTGAAAAAGGAGAACTAAAAACTGAAAGAGGAAAATCAGGGCTTAAAAATCAGAATTGACCATCTAGAAACTAAGGGTTTCATGAGAAATCAAGAAACAATAAAGCAGAATCAAAGGAATGAAAAAAACAGAGGAAAACAGGAAATATCTTATTGAAAAAAACCAACTGAACTAAAAAATAGATTAAGGAGACACAATTTGAGAATTATTAGACTACCTGAAAGCCATGATCAAGAAAAAAACCTTGGATATCATATTACAAAAAATTATCAAAGATAACTGCCCAGAGATCCTCAAACAAGAAAATAAAATTAAAATTGAAAGGATTCACAGATCACCTCCATAAAGAAATCCTCAAATGACAACTTCCAGGAATGTAATAACCAAATTTAAGAGCCATCAAGCAAGGAGAAAATACTTCAAGCAGTCAGAAAGAAATCATTCAAATACCATGGAGCAACAATCAGGATCACATAGGACCTAGTGGCTTCTACATTAAAGGATTGAAAGGCATGGAATGTGATATTCAGGAAGGCAAAAGATTTGGGTTTACAACCCAGAGTCACCTTTCCAGCAAAACTGAGTATATTTTTTCGGTGGGGGGGGGGGATGGTCATTCAATAAGATAGATGATGTCCAAGCATTCCTGAGGAATAAGCCAGACCTAAACAAAAAATTTGAAGTTCATACACAAGACATAAAAGAAGTCCCAAAAGGTAAATAAGAAAGAGAAAAATTAAGGAACTCATTAAGGTAAAAAGTTTATATGTCTACATGGAAAGAGGATTTCTGTAATTCTCAAAAATTACTCTTAGTAGTATAGAAGATAGAAGAAATTTACTCAGAAACAGGGTGGAGAAGTAAGCTAATTAGGATTACATGATGTATATGTAAATGTTATGATATGGAAAAATATGTATGTATGATATTATATGGATGCATATGAATGATGTGTAAAAAATTAGTCAAGGGCTGAAAGAGACGGTTGCACTGAGAGAAAAGGGATAGGAGAGACAGAATGAGGGAAATTATATAACATGAAGAAGTGTGAAAAATCATTACAGAGAGGGGAGGATAAGGGTGGTGGCAGGCAATGCTTAAACTTTATTCTCATTTAAACTGACTCAGAGAGGGGAAAACAAGCACACTCAGAATATAGAATAGTATAGAATTTTATAACCCTACAAAACCTACATTTTGAAATCGAAAGATTGGAACACTGAGAAGAGGGAAAGAATGACAGTTGGCCTGGAGTGCAAGGACTTCTGGGAAGTGAACCAATGGATTTCTCTCAAGCTTTGGGGACAGCCAAGGAATGAGGAGTGGATTTGGGGGCTGCGGTACCTTCAAAGCTAATCTGAAGAGTTTTCCTGGGACCTTCAGGGAAGACTAACCCTTCTATTTAATCTCTATCAGTTCTTTAACACAGTGGAGAATATTGAACAACAATTTCTTCCCCTTTGGGCCAAGGA
>NC_058133.1:258251702-258268484 GCF_016433145.1 Gracilinanus agilis | reverse complement strand
AAAACTATAACAAATTTCATTTGGAATAACAAAAGATCAAGAATATCAAAGGAAATAATGAAAAAAATGTGAAGGAAGGGGGCCTAGCAGTACCAGATATCAAACTATACTATAAAGCAGCAGTCATTAAATCAATATGGTACTGGCTAAGAGATAGAAGGGAGGATCAGTGGAATAGACTAGGGGTTAATGATGTCAGCAAGATAGTGTATGATAAACCCAAAGAGCCCAACTTTTGGGACATGTATCCACTATTTGACAAAAACTGCTGGGAAATTTGGAAAACAATATGGGAGAGATTAGGTTTAGATCAACATCTCACACCCTACACCAAGATAAATTCAGAATGGGTGAATGACTTGAATATAAAGAGGGAAACTATAAATAAGTTAAGTGAACACAGAATAGTATACTTGTCAGATCTCTGGGAAAGGAAAGATTTTAAAACCAAGCAAGAGTTAGAGAAAATTACAAAATGTAAATTTAATGGTTTTGGTTATATTAAGCTAAAAAGCTTTTGTACAAACAAAAACAATGTAGTCAAAATCAGAAGGGAAACAACAAATTGGGGAAAAATCTTTATAACGAAAAACTCTGACAGGGGTCTAATTACTCAAATATACAAGGAGTTAAAGCAAATGTATAAAAAATCAAGCCATTCCCCAATTGATAAATGGGCAAGAGACATGAATAGGCAATTTTCAGGTAAAGAAATCAAAAGTATCAATAAGCACATGAGAAAGTGTTCTAAATCTCTAATAATTAGAGAAATGCAAATCAAAACAACTCTGAGGTAGCACCTCACACCCAGCAGATTGGCTAAAATGAAAGAAGGGAAGAGTAATGAATGTTTGAGGGAATGTGGCAAAATCGGGACATTGATGCATTGCTGGTGGAGTTGTGAAATGATCCGGCCATTCTGGCTGGCAATTTGGAATCATGCTCAAAGGGCTATAAAAGACTGCCTGCCCTTTGATCCAGCCATACCATTGCTGGGTTTGTTCCCCAAACAGATCATAGATAAACAGACTTGTACGAAAATATTTATAGCTGCACTTTTTGTAGTGGCAAAAAACTGGAAAATGAGGGGATGTTCTTCAATTGAGGAATGGCTGAACAAATTGTGGTATATGCGGGTGATGGAATACTATTGTGCTAAAAGGAATAATAAACTGGAGGAATTCCATGCAAATTGGAGAGACCTCCAGGAAGTGATGCAGAGGGAAAGGAGCAGAACCAGAAGAACATTGTACACAGAGACGGATATACTATGGTAAAATCAAATGTAATGGGCTCCTGTACCAGCAGCACTGCAATGACACAAGACAGCTCTGAGGGATTTATGGTAAAGATGCTACCCACATTCAGAGGAAGGACTGCAGGAGAGGAAACATATAAGATAAACAATTGCTGGAATGCATGGACTGAGGAGGACATGAATGGGAAATAGACCCTGAACAAGGACACTTGTTACAACCAGTGGAAATGTGCGTTGGCCATGGGTGGGGGGACAGCGGGGGGTGAAGGGGAAAGCAGGGGCATAAAGTATGTAAACAGGTTAAAAACGAATATTAATAAATGTCTTAAAAATGAGTATCAGTGTGTACCACTGGTCTGGGTACTAACATCACTAAGAATACAGATCCATGAGAGAATGATAATATATGTGTCTTATTCCTCTACCAAACTATAAATTTTGTTTGAACAAGGACTGCTTTAACTAAAATTTTGCATCTCTCCCAGTGCCTATCAAAATACTCTCCCCACAGTAGTCATTTAGCAAATGTTGTTTCAAAGTGAATTTGCACTAAAATGATGGAAATTATATTACTCCTGTTCTCTCTTCTGATTTGTGCTCAATTCTGGAGACTCATTTAAGGAAGTGCATCAACAAGCTGGCATACATCCCATAGAAGACAACTGTGTGGAGGGAGTTTCATCCTCTCCTCTTCCTGGATTGTCTCCCCATTCATCCCATTTTGCATTCTGGCACTGTGTCAATGAATGTGAATAAAAAGGTATGGGTCTGACCATACAGGGCCCTTGGAGGTGGCAGTGGAGCATCATAGCTGAGTCAGCCAGTCATGTGGAGAACTACATAGTCAGAGTTAGGTTAGATTAGGCTTAAATCTCTACATATCTGCTTTCTCTATTTCAAATGGTTATTAATGAACTTCATGGAAACTAAGTACATGCAGTTATTAATTTTAATTTAACACAATAAAACAGTGAGTGAAATGGAGACCAACCTAAACAAAAAACAGTTGAAGTGACTAAGGATGTTTATCCTAGGGAAAGAAGACTGACACAAGGCTTTACTAACTATCCTGTCACTGGGTCCTAAAGACCTTACCCATTTGCCCTGGCTCTGTGACTTCCAAAACCCCAGCACTGTCATCTGATCTACTGATAAAATTTAAGGACACCCAGAATCTGCTTTCCACTGGCAGCTGAACTTTTATTTGTGTATTATCTATCCTAAGTAAAGAGTGAATTGCTGATATGCCCAGATCGTCTTGCTATTTTTTGTCTACTTAGCACTTAGCAGAATTCTTGATATATATGAAATACTTCCAAGTCATTTTTCATTCATTCATTCATTATTAAATTTAGTCCCCAAACAACCTCAAGAAGGAGGCATCATTATCTTCATTTTACAGATGGGTACAATGAAGATCCAAGAGTCATGCGCCTGATGTCAAAAATGATACTTAAACTCAGACTTTCTAAATTCTAAGTCCAGCACTTTCAATTAAAAGAAAGAAGGAAGAAAAAAAAAAGGAAGAAAGGAAGGTTATGTATCAGTTGGGCCATCCTTCATATAAATTACTTTAGATATTATATGTGTCAACAACTACTCAAAACCATTGATCACAAGCCTCCATCAGTGGATTTACTTTTGCTAAGCTAATGGGAGGAAACCTCAAAATAATAGATTAAAAAGATAATTAATTAACATTTAATAAAATAAAAGATAATTAAAAGATAAATTGGTACAAACTTCTCATTTTAAAGAAGCAGAAATTGAATACCAGAGAGTTTGAATGATTTGCCCAAGGTAGTAAATGACAGTGTTGGTATATAAACATACATCTTCTGATTCAAATCCAGTGACTTCCTCACTGCACAGTTATGCTTTTTATTAGCTTAAAGCAAAATTCATTTCATTTAAGAGAATATCACATTAAGTCACAAGGAAATAGTCTCTTATTCACAAAGGTTCAGTGATCAACTTTCTATTAGAGATGGGTACATGCAAGGGAAGAGTGACTAGAGCACATCTATGGAGGGACACTCATGGAGAGACATCTCCATGAGAGATGTATGTGACTGGGGTATATGTATAGGCATGTTCTTTCACATATTGGAGCCACAGGTAAGAGCTGAGGGACAGGAAAAAAGGAGAAAGCAGCCCTGAAAAGAGCTTGGTGAGCTCTTACAATAAAGTCACTATTCTTCCTTGAACACTTCATACACCTCAGCAGCCACCCATTAGTAAAGCATCTCAGCAGGCAGGCTAAACCATGTTGAGGGTAACTGACAGACTTCAACTCCATGATGAGTTTGGGTGATTTCTACCACAGGCATGTTAAGACTTGCCCCAAAGAAAGGGATGGATAAGAAAGATTTGTTTCAAGGACCATGAAGGTGGCAGAAATAGTCACTGTGGAGCATGACATCCATCAAAGAAGCCAAGGTCATCCACTATATCCTGAGCCATCATCAATCATCTTGACTTTTGTCTTGGCACTGGACCCTGGAAGAGAGAACAAGAGAAACATCTTTGCACAACACTACTCATTTAAATTCAATTTATGCTTGAGACAAATCATAAAGATGTCATTTTGGTCCTTTTCAAGTACAAAAGACAACCACCAATCAACAAGAGCAGGAGACACATTCAGCAAGGCAAACATAATAAAGAGGCAGTTCAAAGTTATGATGCTTCAAATCTAAAAATAACATTTAATGATATTGGGCAATGTATCTCTTTTCTTGGTTATTCTTTAGCAACCCAACCAACCTGTTGCTCTCTGTTGCTATCTGCTAAAGGTACAACATCTAGTCAGCTTCTTTTTCACAAGAAAGGGCTGGGATCTTAAGTGTATTTAATCTAGGACCAATTTTGCAAAACAATTTAAAGAACCACCAGCTTTGCCATCTGTTCTATCACACCTAGATCCGTGTTTGAAAATAAAACAAAACAATCCAGGTGAGAATTAGGTGCGTTTCTTTAATTGACTCTATTCATTCTACTGACTCATCTAATCACCTTAATTGACTGGCATATGAGTTACAGTCAAATATACTTTTTAGTTTTCTCAGCCTTCTGGACCTGGGTTCCACTTAATAAACATCAAAAGAGGGAAACACTGTGATAAAGCAAAAAAAGCACAAAATAGTCCATTTTCAGATAAAGAAATCAAGACTATCAATAATCACATGAAAAAGTATTCTAAATCTCTTATAATTAGAGAAATGCAAATCAAAACAACTCTGAGGTACCACCTCATACCTAGCAGATTGGTTAATATAATAGCAAAAGAAAGTAATAAATGTTGAAGGGGATGTGACAAAATTGGGACACTAATGCATTGCTGGTGTAGTTGTGAATTGATCCAACCATTCTGGATGGCAATTTGGAACTATGCCCAAAGGACTTTAAAAGACTGCCTGCCTTTTTATCCAGCAATACTACTACTGTGTTTATACCCCCAAAGAGATAGTAAGGGAAAAGACTTGTACAAAAATATCTATAGCCCCACTCTTTGTGGTGGCAAAAAGTTGGAAAATGAGAGTATGCCCTTCGATTGGGAAATGACTGAATAAATTGTTGTATCTGTTGGTGATGGCATACTATTGTGCTAAAAGAAATAATGAACTGGAGGAATTCCATGTGAACTGGAAAGACCTCCAGGAATTGATGCAGAGGGAAAGGAACAGAACCAGGAGAATCTTATACACAGAGACAGATATACTGTGGCACAATCAAATGTAATGGATTTCTCTACTAGCATTAATGCGATGATCAAAGACAATTCTGAGGAACTTATGAGAAAGAACGCTTACCTACATCCCAAGAAAGAACTGTGGGAGTAGAACCACAGAAGAAAAACAACTGCTAGATCACATGGTTCAATGGGGATATGATTGGGGATGTAGACTCTAAAACGATCACCCTAGTGTAAATATTAATAATATGGAAATAGGTCTTGCTCAATGTGTAAAGGTGAATTACCAGGGAAGTTAACTAAATACTATCTGTGGGTTCACAATAGGGTGTGAGGGTGACTGGAATGACAGATGACAGAACCAAGCAAGGTAGGGAGACCAGGTTTAACTACTAGGAGGTAACTGTTAACAGAAAATGGCAGTTAGGCCCCAACAGTCACTCAGCCCACCTAGGCAAGGGCCTATGGAACCAGCAGGCAAAAGGCAAAGGTTTATAACAGTTTAATTGAGGGAAACAATAAAAAAATGGGAATAAGGGATTCTACTCTTACAGGTTAAGGGAAAACCACAGGGTCAAGGGAGGGATTTATCTACACTAATCTAAGACCTAAGCCAGGCAGGACCCAGAGAATAACAGGACTGGAGTGGGAATCCTCACAGTAGAGTCCAGAGATGTTTTCAGGATGCCAGGAACCAACTCCTCCAGAAATGATGGTCCAAAGTAGCCCAGGAGGGAGAGGAGTCTGCAAGTTGTCCACCAGATCACAGATCACTCCCTACTCAGTGCTGCTGTGCAGGATAGATGTCCTCTGCTTTCAACCTTCACCACACTCCAGGATCCCAGGAAATCAGGGCACAACTCCCTTAGCTCTGAGGTTTCCCAGGGAATCAGTTACTGCTTGTCCCAACCACCATGGAGTCCTTCTCAGAGAGTACAAGCCACTTCCTGCCTCCCCATTCCATGTGGAATTCTGCAGCCCTTCCTGTTAGGTCTAATACTAATACTAAGCTAATAACTAAATAATAATCTTCCTCACAACAAATGACACATGTAAAACCCAGTAGAACTGCTCATTGGCTATGGGAGGGGGTGGAAAGAACATGAATCATGGAACCATGGAAAAATATTCTAAATTAACTAATTAAATAAATAATTTTTTTAAAAACAAAAAAAGCACAAGATTTGCAATCAGAAGACTTGGTTTTGAATTCAATTTGTGTGACATTGGGCCAGTAACATGCTTTCTGAACCTCTGTTATCCTTTTAAAATTAGGGAGTTGGACTAGATAACTCCTAAGATCTCTTATTGTTCAAAACCTATTATTTGATGATCCCATAAGGAAATTTATTTACAAAGATACACATACATTCCTGATTCCACTCACATTCTAAAAAATCATAAGGGCTGGAAAGAATGGAAGAAACTGACAAGAGATGGTAAACTTTGCCCAACTTTCCCCATTTCTCACCTTCTGAGAGTCTTTGCTTTTTTGTGTTGTTTTCTTGCCAATATAAAACCATTCACCTCAGATGCGTGAATTAAATCTAGAACTCCATCTGCTTTATGTGTCGGCATCCAGTGGATTGAGCTCTGGGTCAGGAAGACTTGAATTCAAATTGGTCTCATACACTAGCTATGTGTCTTTGGACAAGTCACTTAACTGTTTGCCTCAGTTTCCTCATCTGTTAAATGAGCTGGAGAAGGAAATGATGAGCCACTCCAGTGTCTTTGCCAAAAAATCTTTAAGTAGGGTCACAAAGAGTCATATCTGACTGGAAAAAAGGCAAGGCATCTGTGGCTCAGTGGAGAGAGTGCTGGGCCTGCAAGCAGGAAAAATTCAAACAGGATCATGAAGAGTCATGTGTGACTGAAATCATTGAATAATAGCAACAACTTGACAAGTAACTGCTTTTTTTTTATTATTCTGTGTACCTAACTTTGTTTCTTAATGAAATTACAATTTAAGGTTGTCGAATTAATTATGTAGAAATAGATGCATCAATATTACATGTGGAATAAGTGTTTCCTTTCTTGATTAAAAAATTTTCAAATTGTTCTTCAGGGGGCCTCAGAAAGTTACTATCAGACATGAGCATCTAGAGATATCTTCAACCAAGTTTCATTATTCACTTATATCCATCAAGATTTGACTCCCTGGTTCTCTTCCCCTTCACCTCAGATGAATATAGACACAAAATTCCATATAGAATACAGTAAGAGCTACTGCCAGGTGAGCACAGAGCAAAACCAGCTCTGATTTATATCGAAGTGGCTGAGGGCTCCTAGATTAATGTTATACAAATGAAAGGTCAAGAAGAGAAATCACAGACACTTGAGAGCTCAAGAAGAAGATTCCACCATTTTGAACCAAAGTAATGCCTGCTATACATGAAATACCTTTGCTAAAATTAACTCTTCTGGTACTCCATAAAAGGGATTTTGTCAATAATTGACTAATTAGGAATTTCCTTTATCTACTACCATAGTTTGTTTCCTATGGGTATAATATGGCTATAAATTAATCAACCAACAAGAATTTATTATGTACCTACTATGTGCCAAGTTTATGTGCCCACCAATTCATTCTTTTTCCAAACTTCCTTATTTCTTTCAAAGCTACCACAATTTTTCTAATCAGGTTCCCAACCCCACATATATCCTTGACTCCTTACTCTCACTCACTATACATATCTAATAAGTTACCAAATATTGTTATTTCTTTGTCCATTCTCTCCATCACTTTCTTAAGTCTAGACTGTCAACCAAGTGATAAACCAGACCCTGGTTTGTCACATTTGTCCATTTCTGAAGTGCAAATACACTAACAATTCAATACTTACTCTTGATAGCCATTCTGGCACATCTCTGTTAAGGTCCCTTTTAGTTCTAAATTCTAAGATTCTCTTAACCAGCTCACATTATATTCCCAACACTCTGATTCCCTGTGAAAGTTACCAAGAAAGAGCGTGCAAACAAATAACCATAGTACAAGGCAGTAGAGCTGTTCTCTGAATCCAGTGCTACTTCTTTAATCTTAGTCCATTTGTGCAACCCACTCCCATGCTTGGGGTGATTCCTTTCTCATTTCTGTCTCTGAAAATCCTTGACTTTCTTCATGTATCAGTTCAGGTGCCATATCCTCAGTCAAACTTTCATTAATTTTTTTAGTAAATCATCTCTCACTCAATTTATCTTGTTATTTTGCTTATATGTGTGTATCTTTCATGTTCCTAATAGACTGTAAGTTCCTTGAGGTGAAGGACTGTTTCCTTTTTGTCTATATTTTCATTGTCTAGACCAGATGTATTTTAACTCCCTGCCCGTAGGTAGCAATTGGTCAGCAAAATTCAACCCAAACCACATTAAAATATTTCTGTGAAATGTTTGACAAAATAAATAAAAATACATTTGTAGTTTTCTAAGTTAATCTATGACCTAGGAAGAATACTTCCATTTGAGTTTGCCGTTACTGGTCTAACATATTCTTCAAGCTCTCTTCAAATCTTCACAAGTTCTGTGGTCTCATTGATAGGAACACTCCCTGTGGCAATGCAGATCACTATATCTCCCTATTCTACCTAATTCTTTTCCTTTTTTATATAAATCCTCCTAAATGATGCATGAACACAACATGCTGAGGAATATCTACATTATTCTTTGATCTCATATAAACTACATGGTCTGTAAAGGACATATTAGGTTCTTAATAAAAATTTGTTAGAAGGATCATACATACTTAGGACTGGAAGTGTTGGCACATACTAGGCACTTAGATCCACATCTAGTTTATCCCATTCCCTCTTGTTATGTCCTCACCTCCAGAAACTTGCTAGTAGCCTTGTGATCCTGGAAAGTTAATCATCTTTCTGGGTCTCAATTTTCTGATGTTTGAAATGTGAATATTAAAACTATAGTCTAAATGTTTACAAAGACCTGTCCAAGGACACCTCTTCAGGTATCTGTTCATTATTCCACAATTATCAGGGTTTTCCTGATGTGTGGAAAGCATGTGTGGAAAAGTGGGAAACATCATTTGAGGTAAGAATGAGAGGACCTGGGATGAAGTAGTCTTTTCCACTATCTACTCACATCACTTCCAGATAGTCAAACTCTCTGCTTACATTGTATTCATTTTTAAATGAGTGGATTTGGAGCAGGGAGGTAACTCAGTGGATAGAGAGCCAGGTCTGGAGATGAGAGTTCCTGGGTTCAAATCTGGCCCCAATCACTCCCTAGTTGTGTGACCCTGGACAAGTCACTTAAACCCATTTGCCAAGCTCTTACTGCTCTTCTACCTTGGAACCAATACTTATAAATAATTCTAAGACACAAATAACAGATTTTAAAAAATAAAATAAAATGAATGAATTGGATAGAAGACTCCTAAGTCCCATTCAGCTCTAAAACTACAGGTTCCAATTGCAATTCTTCTCCTTACTAGTTTTGTGACTTTGAGAGGTCCCGTTCATGGCCAAGCGTTAGTTTCCTTATCAGTATGTAGGATATTTATATCTGCGTGACATATGTGTGTCCACCTGGGTTAAATTATGTTGGGGTTAGAATGAATAGTATCTCTGGAATCTGGTCCCCCGTTGAAGTGAAGAGGGGATACAGGGGCTATTCTTTACCAACAGCAGGCTAGCTAGGATTGAGGAGGACAGTAGAAGCAACCAGGCTCTAAGGGTTCTGGGGAGCTACCCTCCCTTTTTTCTAGTCTTTACGAATGATATTGAAATAAAATTATATCTATCCTTTCAAATACCTGTGCTCTAGGTTTATATGTCTAAGGTTTGGGAAAGAGAATGACTTCCCCTTTACTCTTAAGAGGGAGGGTACCCATTATTTTACATTCCTCAAATTATCTATTTCCCATCAAAATCATTATTAAAAATTTCATTCATAAAAGTGAATAATGAATAATTCATTTATCCAAGAAACCAGGAAGCTAGAAGTTATCTTAATGAGAATAGACCAAAAAAATTAACTTTTTCTAGAAGTCCATGAATGTGCTATATTTTCGGATGTCGTCTATATATTTAAATTGAACTAATTTTTGCCCCCTTTTTTCTTTCTGTTTTGTACCATATATGATAGCATTCTGGTGAGTGACAGATAATTAGGGAAATTATTTGGAATTTTTTAAATGGCAATAATGAAAATTTACTAAAAATTAAAAAGAAAGTAGTATCAAGTCCTGGAGATCTACCAGAACCTCTTCTTCCTTTCTGTGTTGATTTTCACCTCAACCAAAGAAATTGTTGGAGAACTGAATATAATCTTTTCTCCTTTGATGGGTCCTGCTCTTTAGCAGTCTGTCTAAATGAACTCTCCTGGAATGACTTGAAATAAGATTCAGTAGAATAATCAAGGACTATGATTCTAAGCAATTTTAAACCATTACTCAGATAAGAATTTAGACATCAGAAGCGAAGGACTTGTTAGGACTGGTCCTTTAGTGTTCCTAAGGACTTCTTTTAGCTCTTGCTAATTTCCTGGCTGGAGGTGCTGAGATAATCCCAGACTTCTGCAGAAATGGTTTAAGTCTTCTTCCCAGCAATTGAGGGGCGATAGTGTTCTCTCAAAACACTTCAGCAGGTGGCAGTAAACCAGAGAGACGCCATTGTCATCGATTACCACCAGATGGCAGCAGAGCTCCAGGAGAACACAGCAATAGCAGTCCCCAGCCTAGAGAAGAAAGTAGCTCCTTGAGGACTTCACTGGAGAACCCAAAACCTAATGGTGTCAGGAGAGCCCACTGGCAGCTTTACAGTGTGGACTGTGTGAGGGGCCCGGAGCACGTGTGCCTTGTTCTCATGTGTTCTCAGGGGTTGTTTAGGCTGTTCCCAGAGGACTATAGTACCTCTGAGGTGAGAGCTTGCCAATCCCCTTTCAGGATTCCTCTCCTCCTCTGGTGTCCACCTGCACCAGACTCTCATCTGTGACTCCTAGAAGCTGTAGCACATGCAGCAGCCACACTCCAGTAAGTCTTTCTCAGGCAGGTTAAATCAGGGATGAAGGGAACCAATAGGTCTCTAACCCATGGGGACTGAGAGGATGTCTATCCCAGGCGTTAGAAGAATTGTAAAGGTAGATGAGAACAATTTCTACTCCTGCGTGAATGGGGAGCTCTTACTCATTTCTTCTTTTACTTTGTTGTTCAATTAAATGTATTTTGCTTTCAAAGGATATGTTTTCTGCTTTTTCTAATTTAAAATATCAGTAGAGTTTTAAGAGCCATGGTCTGGAATAGACACTGACCCAGAAAATTTCCACATGTGAGATTGGCTAGGAAAGAATTGTTACTACACAAAGAAAATCCCCATTATAATAATGCCCGAAGATATCAGCTACTGAAAGTAACTCTTCCCTATGTGGTCCAAGTTTGATAGAATGGATTCCACATTTATAGGATGAAGGAATGCAAATATCGTTAATGAACATGGTTCAAGTTATAAGGAACAAAGCAGAGTGAAATGAGGAAGAGGAGTGCTCCTTCTTCATATGGCACTTCCCTGAGCTACAGTCATAGCTTCTACAAAGAATTAATTAGTATTAATAGGAGTAGCATTTTCCAAATCCAATCTCATTAAATGAGGTCTATTCAAATGCACATGTGCTAGAGTTCATCAGAACAATGGTGAGAGGTTGAGGAGAGAAATCAATTTCTGAAAATTTCTCATTTAGAAATGACTATTAAAGCGATGAAAGGGGAAGAAACCTTCAAAAGATTTCTGCAAGAAAGGGAAAGGCACAGCATCAAAGACCCAGGGAGCTGGAATCTTCTTAATGGTCTTGGAGGAGAAAGAGAAATTACTAACATGGATAGAAAAGTTTGATGAGACAGAAAATAGGGAAAACAGTGAAGCCCTAGAGTTTTTTGTCCTGGATGGAGCATGAGGGAAGACTTCTTAGGGAGAGAAGTTGTTGGAGGTTTTTCATTGTCCTAGAGAGTTCTGAGGATAGAGAGCCAAAGCAGTTGAAGAAAAGACAAAAGGCAGTGGGTATTTTGGTGTCTTTGGAGGAAGATTTCTGGCATTTTCTTATAATTAGCAATTCGATTATAGTCAGTCAGTGTGAGATTCACCCAGACATAGAACAACACAGAAACAGTTTTGTATACCACTCATTTCTGAAGTTGGACATAGAGCTAGAAACAACTAGAGCTGATCAGTAAGGTGAAGGGATAAATTTTTTGTGACTTAGAGGCTAAATGGTCAAGTAGAAAGAGAACTTGAGCTTGAATCCTTTGCTGGATCCTTCCAGAGCTCTGGGACATTGAGCCAGTATTTTAAGCTTTTAGCCTTTGTTTACTCATATGAAAAATGTTGATCAATAAATTTTCAATAAAGGCACTATTGAAATGTTGTGGGGGTTGTTATATGCAAAGCACTTGGTAACCCGAAGCATTAAGTGCAAGTAAATTATTGTTAAGTCTGTATGTTTATGTTAATAATGTCTTGCTATGTGTGAAGTATTGTATTAAGGGCTGGAGATAAAAATATATTGCCAAAGACTCCACAATCTAATTGAATGCCTTTTAAAAAGAGAAGACTGGAGGGGGCAGCTGGGTAGCTCAGTGGATTGAGAGTCAGGCCTAGAAATGGGAGGTCCTAGGTTCAGATCTGGCCTCAGACACTTCCAAGCTGTGTGGCCCTGGGCAAGTCACTTGACCCCCATTGCCTAGCCCTTACCACTCTTCTACCTATGAGCCAGTGCACAGAAGTTAAGGGTTTAAAAAAAAAATTTTTTTTAATTTAAAAAAAGAGAAGACTGGAGGCTAAAGATATCAGCAAAGCAAGGGACAAATAAGAAAGCAAGTTGATTTAGGAGGTTGTAAGGGACTAGATCTAAGGAACTAGTTTCTTCTGCCAAGAAAAGTGTCCTAGTTGGCCCTTCAGAACCATCTGCTGCCTGGAGATAGATGACACAGCTAAGCCTTGAGGCTTATTGGTTCCTCTTTTATTCACTGTTCACTGCCAAGAGGACTTTGAAAAAGCACCCAGATCTTTTTCTCCCACAAGCTGGGTGCTAAGTCCTATTGATTAGGAGAGGCCATTCAATCTACAGTTTGTTTATTCCCTGAATCCTGTTCTCCTCCAAGATGGTTCCTGTTTGGATCTCTGCTCGTTTCTGGAAAATTGGTCTGTTAATGACATTGATGATGTTTTGTCTACCAATTTCTTGGGCCAGGGACATCCCAGGTAAGTGCAATAAGACTATTCTCTAGATGATGCTTCCCACAGGGGAGAGACACCTTGAGCTCCCAAGAAGAGAGTGGAACAATCTCTCTTATTGTAGAGAAGAGGCCACTGGAGAGCCTGGGTAGGAATCCTTCCCTAGGAAAACAAGGTGATCATTTGAGATCTATGGTGGGTCAGGACTACATCAGAGTCCTAAAGACACCAAGGCCATTCTCAGGCAAGTCTGCGATCACTATATGTTTCTGTATTCATTAACAAAATAGTGGGACTGAGGGGACTGTTTGAAGACTGAGAAAGTTCCCTTGAGAAAATTTATCTCTCATCAGCTGTAGTTTTCTCACTGCTCAGCCCATTCTGCCGATTTCTCTTTCTACTACATTGTTCACACAAATGTCAAATTCTCTTCCTAAAGTTCTCTCAAACTCTGTGTCTTCCCTTTACCTCTAGGATCAATTCTAATTCCTCAGTCTGGCATTTAATGCTCTTACATTCATAATCCAACCCAACTCTCCATTTTCTTTCCATATTACTCTTTATTCTACTTCAACTGTTCTCTTAGCATTCTTCAGAATATGACTCTCATCTCTCCCCAAGTATTTGTACAAACTGCTGCCTATCCTTTGAATGTACTTACTTCCTCCTCATCTCTGCCTCAATTTAGGAGGTTATAATGGGTTTGATTTACTTCAAGAAACAACTCAAGTGCTTCATATTCTGTGAAAGCTTCCTTGATCTCTCCGGGTTACACTGTTCTCATTCCTTAGTCCCTTATATTACACTCTCTTGAATTTATCTAATGGAGAATCACTCTTTGCTCCCTTTCCTTGTCCCTGGAGTACTACTACCATGTTAAGGAGAGTCAAAGATGAGTGTGAAGATCACCTTGCCCAAGTCTCTTCTCTATGTGTGTCCTAGATCCTTGAGTTTAACTGATGGAGTGACAGAACTCCTTGTCAACCTGGAAAAACAGAACCACAAAAGTAGGTACAAAAGAACAAGTCTTTAATCAGGAAAAGAGAGACAGAGTTCTTATGGCCAGCACACAGAGTCATGGGTATCCACAACACCATGCTGAGCTAGACTCTGAGACTGGGGACAATGTCTCCAGGAAAAATGCACGAGGAATGGGAATTTTATCATGGGAATTTCCATGGAACAAAAGAACTTGGAGTCTTGAATACTCTTTAGGGAATATAACTAGGTAGAGAACTGACTAGTTACACTAGGGCTTGGGAAGTCATAGCCTTGAACTGGAGTTGCCCAAATTCTAATAGAAAAACCAGGAAACCATAAAGGATACTTAAGCCTTAAGAATCTCTCACTGCTATTTGGGGTGATGAATGGGTGCCTGATGGCTTATTGTACTGTCTGGAACAAGGGTCATTTTGGGAGACCCTTGAAGGCAAGTTCCCATTGGACAAAGTTAAATTTGGTGGTTTCATAAAACAACTTGTTACTCCAAGCTATTTGAGATGTGGGGACTTTGAAGAGAAAGTGGGGTGCAGAGAGTCCAGGGTCCTAGAGATAACGTATTGGAACTAGGGAATTTCTCCAAGATTCCTGGTTTCCAGTTAAGCTTGGACTCTTCCAATCATGTTGGCCCAACCTTCTTCATTCCCCAAATCTACTTCTAGGCAAATGAAGTAAATTTTTCTTACCACTTTACTCATTCTTTTCCATTACCTTCATCCTGTCTTTTCTCTTATTTTTATTATCTATGTGATTCTCTCCATATTCTGGTTTATAATGAGGTAATGAGGTTCTGTGGGGTATTCTTATATTTCTAGGGATTCAAAATGTTTTATACACAGTAGGGACTTTATTGTTTTGAAATGAATTTAAAGGAATCTCTTGTGCCGTGAAACAATATCCCACTGGGTAGAAATCATTTTTTTCAGTACTAGAACTTCTCCCTCACCTTAGATTCCATGAGCTGCTCATTTATCCTGAGGTTCCTGGGCTTAACTTGTTTTTCTTTTTTAAGCTTTTCACTTAGTTTCCTCCCAATGTGGGGGATTGATTGATATTGGTTAAGCAATGTGTATTGAGGAAGAATACTGGGTCTGGAGTCAGAGGACTTGTTCTCCAGTCCCAGCTGGGGTACTCAGTAGCCTGGTGTCTTTGGGGGGACTTACAGGCACCTTCTCAGTTTCCTCCTCTTGAAAGTGAGTAACTGCACTAGATACCTTTGAAGGAAGGTTGATAAATGGCAATTTTTTCAAGAAGAGAAACAGGTGAGGGTAGAACAACTGTGCAAACATGAAGGGTGTCTGCTGGCCTGTGCAGTTGTACTGGGAGACTGGAGCTTAGATTCCTGAGGTGCGGGTTTTGGGGGGAATGGGGGCTGGGTGCAGGCAGGAGGAAGGTCTTGGGAGAGGGCCACAGAGCCTGGACTGGGGTGCTGGGCAGGAGGGGAGATAGCCCAGAAGGAGGCACAAAGCCTTCCTTTATCCCCGTGGTACTTGTGTCTGTCTCTAGAAAATGCTTCCAGATGTGACATTGTGTCTCCCTGCTCTTCCCCTTCCCCCTTTCTCTGCATGTGAGGATTGTGTGTGTGTGTGTTTGAGGTTGTGTGTGTATGCATGACTGCATGTGAGGTTCTGTGTGAGGGCTGTGGGAGGGGCCGGAGGGTGGAAGTCTCAGACTGTCAGGTTTTCTGGGACCCTCACAGAAGGCAGCCTCCGTGAGGGGCTTCCAGTTCATGTGCCCAAACTACAACCTCAAGCTGCCGGTGAGCATTACCTCAGAGGGCAGAGGGAGGAAGAGCTCGCAGGGAGTTTGGGGGGACTGGGCAGAGGGGCGGGGCCTGCAGAACCTATCCTGGGGGGCCGTGGCGAGGGGATGGAGCAGCTCCCCCCTGCCAGCCGGCTCCCGCCAGGACTTCCCCCTCACCTCAGGAGGGGCACCGCTGCCCTCACACACCCTCCACGCCCAACATGGCCCCTCTCCTCCCTGCAGAGAGGGCGGGGCAGAGGCCTCGCTGTCCCTGGATAGGCCGGTCTGGCCTCTCCCGCACTAGTTGGGGTTGGGGCCAAGGGCTGAGGCCCCGCGGATCCTGGCCTGGTCCCGGGCCTGGGTCGGTCAGTCAGCCCAGAGGTGACGCTGCTCTGTCTGCCCGCAGAGGACTTCGTGTATCAGCTCAAGGGCCAGTGTTACTACACCAACGGCTCCGAGCACGTGCGGTACATGACAAGATACATCTACAATGACCAGGAGTTTGTCCGCTATGACAGTGACGTGGGCAAATACGTGGCTGTGACGGAGCTGGGGCGGCCAGACGCTGAGCATTGGAACAGCCAGAAGGACATCCTGGAGCCAACACGAGCAGAAGTGGACACGGTGTGCAGACACAACTACGAGATACTCAAGCCCATGATTCTGGCCAAAAGAGGTGAGGGACCCCTCCTCCCCCCCACCTCCAGAGCTGACCTCCTGGGACCTGACCTCGTGACCTCAGCTGACCAGAGGAGGCCCTGCCCCACCCCCACCTGCCCTGCAGCCTTCCCTCCCCCCACCCTGACAAGACCCCCCCCCAGGGGCTGCTACCAAAGCCTGGTCTGGGGGGACCCTGTGCAGCCCCAGGCAGTCTGATGGGGATGCTGGTAGTCAGGAGGACCCCCTGCAGG
>NC_058133.1:258219626-258231888 GCF_016433145.1 Gracilinanus agilis | reverse complement strand
GATGGGCTGGTAGCCCCAAAAAGGCTCCTCAAGGGGGCAGCTGGGTAGCTCAGTGGATTGAGAGTCAGGCCTACAGACGGGAGGTCCTAGGTTCAAACCTGACCTCAGACATTTCCCAGCTGTGTGACCCTGGGCAAGTCACTTGACCCCCATTGCCTACCCTTACCACTCTTCTGCCTTGGAGCCAATACACAGTATTGACTCCAAGACGGAAGGTAAGGGTTTTTTTAAAAAAAAAATAAGTGACTTTACTCATCATAAACTAATTGTGATATTCTTTGTGTGACTAGCATATAAGTAGGAATCAAGTCTGAAGATACAAGCTTGAGTTTCATCTTTCCTCTTTAATAGGTAACATGCCAGATAGTGGGGGATGATGAGAGAGGAGATAATCTCTGATAGTGACAAGTCTTCCCAGATGGTTCTGGAATATCTTGGGGTTAAGGAGTAGAGAAGTAGAGATGGTTTAAAAAGTTTTAATTTCAAATTTTCTGCTTAACTCTATTATTTTCATTGGGAATACCTGAAAGTCCTTTATTAATCATCAATTTCTTCTATGTCCCAGACTATTTTCAGTTTTGTAGAATAAACTATTTTTAATTGTAAAATATTTTGGAATACAATATTCCAAGATTTTCTGTCTTTTATTGTAGCTGCTGCTGAGAGAGAGAAAGGGAAGAAGGATTTATTAAGCATCTTCTAGGTGCCAGGTACTGTGTTATGCATTTTACAAATATCATTTCATTTTCATTTGATTCTCACAATAACCCTGGGAAATAGGTCCTATTATGATCTTCATTTTACATCTGAAGAAACTGAAGCATAAATTGGTTAAGTGACTTGCTCAGGATCATACAACTAGTAAATGTCTGAGGTCAGAATATACTTCAAGTCCTTTTTTTTTTTTTTAAACCCTTGTACTTCGGTGTATTGTCTCATAGGTGGAAGATTGGTAAGGGTGGGCAATGGGGGTCAAGTGACTTGCCCAGGGTCACACAGCTGGGAAGTGGCTGAGGCCGGGTTTGAACCTAGGACCTCCTGTCTCTAGGCCTGACTCTCACTCCACTGAGCTACCCAGCTGCCCCCCTTCAAGTCCTTTTGATCGACAGGCCTGTCATTCTTTTTGTACCCTGAGACTTAGCATAGCATTATGGATGCATAGTAAATATATATTGAGGGACTGACCCTTTATTAAATGCCCATTATGTGCCAGGCACTAACTTGGCAATAGTGACACAAAGCTAAAATATTGAGACAAGTCTGAGCTTACAATTTAGAAGGGAAAGATAATATGAATTAGGGAGGAATGACCAAGGGAGGGATATTTTGCTCTGGGAAGGCTGAGGGATGATGAAGGCATTGAAGGAGGAAGACATTTTGCTTTTGGCTATCTCTGAAGCACATGCTAAGACATCATGAAGTAAAAATGGCAAATACAGAACAAAATGAAGTTGGTTACACTTCCAAATACAACCAGAACCACATTAAAGTGTAATTAAAACATAGACAACATCATATTTTAAAAACTAAGTCAATATGCCAAACAAGAATCTTTATGTATGAATTGTCATTGTTGTTTTGTCGATTTAGACATGTCTTAATTTGTGATCCCTTTTGGGATTTCCTTGGTAAAGATATTGGAAAGGTTCACCATTGCCTTCTCCAGCTCATTTTACAGATGAGGAAATGGAGACCAACAGAGTGAAGTGACTTAGTGGGGTCACAAGCTACACTTGTCTGAGGCGGGATTTGAATTCAGAATCTCCTGATTCTAGGGCCAGCTCTCTCTCTATTGTACTACCCAGCTGCCCCTTTAGTATGAATTAGTAGTCTGAAAGTACTTGAGTTTCATACCACTGGCTCAGAGCACTAAAAGTTTCACTGATTTGCACAAAATTACATAGCCAGTATGTGATAGGAAATTCCAAGACCAGCTATCCAATGCAGTTAGCTCTCTAGGCTCACTGCCTTTCAGATCATAGGCCTTCAACACAGTACTAAAGAAATGTTCACTGAACAAATAAATGAATGTTTGCATGGGGAGAGGAAGGCACAAAAAAGTATTTTTAAATAGTAGTTTCCCTCAGTAACTGATGATGCTTCAGATTTCGGTTGATAATTGGTCAACACAGTGTAACTACGAATTGGGCTTAGAAAGTCCCTGCTGACTTAAGTGTAAGAAATAGGAACAAACACTAATCCAGGCTATTAAGAAAGGTTCAGGGATAGGAACTGAACTCCTAAGAACCCACACTAGAGCCACTGTTCCAACTTTCTGTTTCTTTTTCCCATGAAAAACAAGCCATCGATTTCCTAGTGACAATAATATAATCATCTGTTAAATGACTGTTACCTAAAGTAATAGATGTAGGCAGCATGGCATAGTACAAAGAAAACTGAATTATAAAGCGACCTAACTTTTGCTATTTCATTGAACTTGGGTAAATCTTTTTTTTCCTCCTTAAACATTTATTTCTCCATCTTTTTTTGTGATTTGAAAAATCTTATTTAATTAATTGATTTAGAATATTTTTCCATGGTTACACGATTCATGTTCTTTCCCTTCCCTTCCCCCACCCCCCTCCCATAGCCAATGCACAATTCCAATGAGTTTTATATGTGTCATTGATCAAGACCTATTTCTATATTATTGATATTTGCAGTAGGGTGATCGTTTATAGCAGTGGTTCCCAAACTTTTTTGGCCTACCACCCCCTTTCCAGAAAAAATATTACTTAGTCCCCTGGAAATTAATTTTTTTTTATTTTAATAGCAATTAATAGGAAAGATAAATGCACCTGTGGCCATCACCACTCCCCTGGATCGCTGCAGCACCCACCAGGGGGTGGTAGCACCCACTTTGGGAATCACTGATTTAGAGTCTATATCCCCGATTGTATCCCCATCAACCCTTGTGATCAAGCAGTTGTTTTTCTTCTATGTTTCTATTCCCACAGTTCTTTCTCTGGATGTGGATAGTGCTTTTTCTCATAAGTCCCTCAGAATTGTCCTGGGTCATTGTATTGCTGCTAGTACAGAAGTCCATTTCATTCAATTGTACCATAGTGTATCAGTCTCTGTGTACAATGTTCGTCTGGCTTCTCTCCTTTCACTCTGCATCAATTCCTGGAGGTCTTTCCAGTTCACATGGAATTCCTCCAGTTTATTATTCCTTTCAGCACGATAGTATTCCATCACCAACAGATACCACAGTTTGTTTAGTCATTCCCCAATCAAAGGACATCCCCTCATTTTCCAATTTTTTGCCACCGCGAAGAGAGTGGTTGTAAGTAATTTTGTACAAGTCTTTTTCCTTATTATCTCTTTGAGGTATAAACCCAGCAGTGGTATGGCTGGATTAAAGGGCAGGCTTTTAAAGCTCTTTGGGCATGGTTCCAAATTGCCTTTCAGAATGGTTGGAACAATTCACAACACCACACAACAATGTATTAGTGCCCCAATTTTGCCACATCCCCTCCAACATTCATTACTTTCCTTTGTTATAAGATAAATTAGTAAGATTGGTTGAGATTAGTTATTTAGGGTTTTGCAAGCATGTTAGAGAAAAAACTTTGCTGGAAGTCATGGACATTCTTGAATGGAATACAGGGGTAGAGAGGAAAGAGGAAGCAACAGTCATTGCTGGGTTTGAGAGGGGTTTGAAGCAGAAGTGCAGTCAGCAGTCCCTATTTGACCTGAGATCTTGGAGATTGGTGAAGATTGTATAAAGCCTAAAGATATCATCTTGCAAGTCAGCCCAGAGTAGTGAAGAGGCCTGGTATCCTGAAGACATCTTTGGATCAGTTGTGAGAAGCCCAATCTCAAACCCTCTCCCTCAAGTCCTTAGCGAAGCTGTCAATCTGAAAGAAGCCAGGCTGGCTAAGGAATTTCCCTTTTGACTCCAGTTCTGGTCAGTTAGACATAGTTTTACCTCTCCCACTCTCCTATCCTTTCAAATTATAATTAAACTGTTTTCCCTGTTTGTTTTCTTCATACCCTAAGTTCTCATAGTATGTATATGTTTAACTCTGTGTTTACCTGGCTAGTTGGATCTGGGTTGGCAGTTGAGCCTTCAACTGCCAAACACATTCTAATTGGTTTTTCAATTTGTTAAGCTAATCCCAGTTATATATTAGTCCTTCCTGCCTCTTACACACCCTTCCATAGAACCCAGTTAATTTAATTAAGTAATTTAAGTTAAAACCCCTAACTTTCCCTCTCCTTATTAGACCTTTGCTGTCATGTTAGCCAATCTGCTAGGTGTGAGGTGATACCTCAGAGTTGTTTTGATTTGCATTTTTCTGATTATAAGAGATTTAGAACACTTTTTCATGTGCTTATTCATAGTTTTGATTTCTTTTTTTAATTTTGATTTTTAGAAAAATTTTCCATGGTTACATGATTCATGTTCATACAATCCCCTCCACCCCCCAACTTCCTACCCCCCATAGCCCACATGTTCACTGGTTTTTACATGTGTCATTGATCAAGATCTATTTCCGTATTATTGATACTTGCATTGGTGTGATCGTTTCGAGTTTACATCCCAAATCATATCCCCATCAACCCATGTGTTCAAGCAGTTGTTTTTCTTCTGTGTTTCTACTGCCATAGTTCTTCCTCTGAATGTAGATAGCGTTCTTTTTCATAAGTTCCTCAGAATTGTCCTGGATCATTGCATTGCTACTAGTACAGGAGTCCATTACATTCAATTTTACCACAGTTTATCAATCTCTGTGTACAATGTTCTCCTGGTTCTGGTTCTTTCATTCTACACCAATTCCTGGAGGTCATTCCAGTTCACATGTATGACAGGGTGAAGGGAGGGATGAAGGTAGGAAGGTTGGATGAAGGGAAGGATGGATGGGATGAATGGGAGGAAGGAGAGAGGAAAGTAGAGGAAGGGAAAGGAATGGAATGGTACCCAGCCCAGGTAGGGGGGAATTGACCAGAGTCCTTCAGGGGCTCAAATAAAAGATCAGAGAGCAACTTTGGGTTTAGGATAGCTAGGTTTTATTTAAATTAGAAAGAGGAAGGTCTAGGGAAAACTAGGAGGTAGATAGTAGGGGGAAAAGGCAACAAGAGAGAGAGCTCAGGATCCAAGAGCCTCAGGGCTTGAGAAAGCAGAGCAGAGAGATTCCAGGGTACCAAACTCTCTCTTTTATACTTTCTCTGACACCTCTCACAAAAGTAGTGGGAGGGTTCAGGGGAAGTTGTAGCAGAGAGCCCTGGGAGTTGTAGTCTTTCAGGGCTTAAAACAATTTCAAATGACACACATGGAATTCCTCCAGTTCATTATTCCTTTGAGCACAGTAGTATTCCATCACCAACAGATACCACAATTTGTTCAGCCATTCCCCAAATGAAGGACATACCCTTGTTTTCCAGTTTTTTGCCACTATAAAGAATGTGGCTATAAATATTTTTGTACATGTGTTTTTTTCCCCTTATGATCTCTGTGAGGTATAAACCCAGCAGTAGTATGACTGGATGAAAGGGCAGACAGGGGGGCAGCTGGGTAGCTCAGTGGATTGAGAGTCAGGCCTAGAGACAGGAGGTTCTAGGTTCAAATCTGGCCTCAGACACTTCCCAGATGTGTGACCCTGGGCAAGTCACTTGACCCCCATTGCCTACAAAAAAGAAAGAAAGAAAGAAAGAAAGAAAGAAAGAAAGAAAGAAAGAAAGAAAGAAAGAAAGAAAGAAAGAAAGAAAGAAAGAAAGAAAGGGCAGACAGACTTTTAAAGTGCATTGTTCCAAATTGCCATCCAGAATGGTTGGATCAATTCAAAACTCCATCAGCAATGCATCAGTGTCACAGTTTTGCCACATCCCCTCCAACATTCACCACTTTCCTTTGCTGTCATGTTAACCAATCTGCTAGATGTGAGGTGCTACCTCAGAGCTATTTTGATTTGCATTTCTCTAATTATAAGAGATTTAGAATACTTTCTCATATGCTTATTGATAGTTTTGATTTCTTTATCTGAAAATTGCCTATTCATGTCCCTTGTCTATTTATCAATTTGGGAATGACTTGATTTTTTGTACAATTGATTTACCTCCTTGTATATTTGAATAATTAGACCTTTGTCAGAGTTTTTTATTATGAAAATTTTTTCCCAATTTGTTGATTCCCTTCTGATTTTGGTTGCACTGGTTTTGTTTGTAAACTAGTTTGTAAAACCTTTTTAATTTAATGTAATAAAAATTATTTATTTTACATTTTGTAATTTTTTCTAACACTAGCTTGGTTTTAAAATCTTTCTTTTCTCAGAGATATGACAAGTATACTATTCTGTGTTTGCCTAATTTACTTATAGTTTCCTTCTTTATATTCAAGTCATTTACCCATTCTGAATTTATCTTGGTGTAGAGCAGTGATTCCCAAAGTGAGTACTATTGCCTCCTGCTGGGTGCTGCAGCAATCCAGGGGGGGCAGTGGTGTAGGGTGTGAGATATTGATCTAAACCTAATCTCTCCCATATCGTTTTCCAATTTCCTCAGCAGTTTTTGTCAAATAGTGGAGAAAAGGGGAGGGGAATAGAAGATGGCACCAAGAGAAACTTGAAGGAATAAGAAAAATAGAATAATCTATACCACACAAAAAAGAGCATGCAAGGGGAGGAGAAGAATACTAATATAAGAAGGAGAGAAAGATAGTCTTAATAGGTAACACTCAAGCTTTACTCTCAGTGGAAGCAATTCTGAGAGGGAAGAGCATCTAGATCCATTGGAATATTGAATTCTATCTTATCCTAAAGGGAAAGTGAGGGGAAAAAAGGGGGGCAGTGGGGTGAGGAGTACAAAAAGGGAGGGAAAGAGAGGGGGAAGGAAATTTAATAGACCCTAAAAAGAAATAATAAAATGGGGGAAAAAAGAGAGGGAGCAGAAAGGGAAGTAAAATAAGGGTGGGAATGAGGGGGACTAATTAAAAGCAAGCCATTGGTTTGAAAGTAAATAGCAAAAGAAAAAAGGGCAGAACTAGAGGAGGAAATCAAAATGTTGGTGAATACACCATTGGTAATCATAACTCTGACTGTGAATGGGATGAACTCACCCATAAAAGGGAAGCAAATAGCAGAGTAGATTAGAAAACAAAATCCTAGCATATGTAGTCTAGAAGAAACACACATGAAGCAGGTAGACACACACAGGGTAAAAGGAAGGAGAAAAATCTATTGGACATCAACTGAGAAAAAGAAGGCAGGAGTTGCAATCATGAAATCTGATAAAGCCAAAGTAAAAATAGATCTGATTAAAACAGATAGGGAAGGTAATTACCTCCTGATAAAAGGTAATATAGACAATGAGGAAATATCAGTACTCAATGTGTATGCACCAAATGGTATAGCATCCAGATTTCTAAAGGAGAAGCTAGTGGAGCTTAAGGAAGAAATAGATAATAAAACTATACTAGTGGGAGACTCAAATCTTCCCCTATCAGATCTAGATAAATCAAACCAAAAAAAAATTAGAAAGAGATAAGAGAAATTAATGAAATTTTAGAAAAATCAGAGTTAATATATATGTGAGGAAAAACAAATAGGGAGAAAAAGGAATACACCTTTTTTTTGAGCAGCACATGGTACATTCACAAAGACTGACCATATAATAGGGCATAAAAACACGGCAAACAAATGCAAAAAAGTAGAAATAATAAAAGCAACCTTTCCAGATCATAATGCAATAAAAATAAGAATTAGTAAGGATACATGGAGAGGCAAATGAAAAGTTAATTGGAAATTAAATAATATGATTCTTCAATATCAGTTAAAGAACAAATAATAGAAACAATTAATAATTTCATTAAAGAGAATGACAATGATGAGACATGCTACCAAAATCTATGGGATGCAGCCAGAGCAGTACACAGGGGGAAATTTATATCCTTGAGTACATATATTAACAAATTAGAGAGGGCAGAGGTCAATGAATTGGGCATGCAAATTTAAAAAAACTAGAAAGTGAACAAATTAAAAATCCCCATATGAAAACTAAATTAGAAATCTTAAAAATTAAAGGAAAAAATAATAAAATCAGAAGTGAAAGAACTATTGAATTAATCAATAAGACTAGAAGCTGGTACTTTGAAAAAACAGATAAAATAGACAAAGTATTGCTAAATCTAATAAAAAAGGAAATAAGAAAACCAAATTGACAGTATCAAAGATGAAAAGGGAGACCTCGCCTCTAATGAAGAGGAAATTAAAGAAATCATTAAAAACTATTTTGCCCAATTATATGGTAATAAATATAGCAATCTAGATGCTATGGATGAATATTTACAAAAATATGAATTGCCTAGATTAACAGCAGAAGAAATAGAATACCTAAATAATCCCATATCAGAAAAAGAAATTAAAAAGCCATCAAAGAACTCGTGAAGAAAAAATCCCCAGGGCCAGATGGATTCACAAGTGAATTCTATCAACATTTAAAGAACAATTAATCCTAATACTACACAAACTATTTGACAAAATGAGCAAAGAAGAAATTCTACCAAATTTCTTTTATGACACAAATACGGTACTCATTCCAAAGCCAGGCAGGTAAAAAACAGAGAAAAAAAAAACTACAGACCAATATCTCTAATGAACATAGATGCAAAAATCTTAAATAAAATAATAGCAAAAACACTCCAGCAAGTGATGATAAGGGTTATTCATTATGATCAGGTGGGATTTATACCAGGAATGCAAGGATAGTTCAATATTAGGAAAACTATCCACATAACTAACCATATCAACAAGCAAACAAACAAAAATCACATGATTATCTCAATAGATGCAGAAAAAGCCATTGAGAAAATACAACACTCATTCCTATTGAAAACACTAGAAAGTATAGAAATAGAAGGGCCTTTCCTAGGAATAATAAACAGTATATATTTAACACCATCAGATAAATTAGAAGCCTTCCCAATAAGATCAGGAGTGAAACAAGGATGGCCATTTTCACCTCTATTATTTAACATTGTACTAGAAATAGTAGCAGTAGCAATTAAAGAAGAAAAAGACATTGAAAATATTAAAATAGGTAATGAGGAAACCAAGTTATCACTCTTTGCAGATAATATAATGGTCTACTTAAAGAATCCTAGAGAATCAACTAAAAAGTTAGTGGAAATAATCATCAACTTTAGCAAAGTTGCAGGATACAAAATAAACCCTCTTAAATCATTAGCATTTGTACATATTTTCAGCATATCTTGGCAGCGAGAGTTAAAAAGAGAAATTCCATTTAAAATCACCCTAAACAATATAAAATATTTTGGAATCTATTTGCCAAGAGAAACAAAGGAATTATATGAACACAACTACAAAGCACTTTCCACACAAAAGTAGACCTAAACAATTGGAAAAACATGATTTGCACATAGGTAGGATGAATTAACATAACAAAAATGACAATACTACCCACATTAATTTACTTTTTCCATGCCATACCTGTCAAATTACCAAGAAACTTTTTTAAAGAATTAGAAAAAACTATAAAAAAAGTTCATTTGGAAGAACAAAAATCAAGAATATCAAAGGAAATAATTTAAAAAAATGAAGGATGGTGGCCTAGCAGTACCACATTTTAAACTGTACTATAAAGCAGTGGTCATCAAAACAATATGGTACTGGTTAAGAGACAGACAGGATGATCAATGGAATAGACTTGGGCTAAATTACCTCAGCAAGACAGAGTGTGATAAACCCAAAGATCCCAGCTTTTGGGACAAAAATTTGCTATTTGACAAAAGCTGCTGAGAAAATTGGAAAACAGTATCAGAGAGAGTAGGTTTAGATCAACATCTCACACCCTACACCACTGCCCCCCCTGGATTGCTGCAGCACCCAGCAGGAGGCAATAGTACTCACTTTGGGAATCACTGCTCTACACCAAGATAAATTCAGAATGGGTAAATGACTTGAATATAAAGAAGGAAACTATAAATAAATTAGGTCAACATAGAATAGTATACCTGCTAGATCTTTGGGAAAGGAAAGATTTCAAGACCAAACAAGAGTTAGAAAAAATTACAAAATGTAAAATAAATAATTCTGATTACATTAAATTAAAAAGTTTTTGTATAAACAAAATCAATGCAACCAAAATTTAAAGGGAAGCAACAAATTGGAAAAAAATCTTTATAAGAAAAACCTCTGACAAAAGTCTAATTACTCAAATATATAAGAAGCTAAATCAATTGTACAAAAAGTCAAGTCATGGAATGTGAATAGGCCATTCTCAGATAAAGAAATCAAAACTATCAATAGAGGACATGAAAAAGTGTTCTAAATTTCTTATAATTAGAGAAATGTAAATGAAAATAACTCTGAAGTACCACCTCATGTTGAGGACCACTCAGAGAAATAGGATCTTTAATAGATACTTTTATCTGGACTCCATCAATACAGCTGGCAAGGCCCTATATTGACTCGTTTGCCCTGAAAAGTTCGGGCCATGCGGTGGATTGCTTATCCAAGATAAAATCTGACCCCTCTCTATGACTCCTTTTATTATTGAAAACATTATGAATTCAGTTTTTTAGGATAGCTTCAAATTTTACAGAAAGCCTCTAAGTAATCTATAGAAAACGAGCAGTTAAGGAGATAACAGCTTTTCTCTAAGTCAATAAAAGCAGAAATTAGGAAAAGCTGCTTGTATCTCTTCCTTTCTATTTCAGATATCCCAAGAACACTACAAGGCAGATCCAGACAAATTCCACTCTCAGTTACTTTCCAATGACAAAATACACCCCAATCTTAAAGGCCTGTTCTTTAACATACCTTTTGAAGTATGGAAGCTTTTTACTAAAATAACTCAGATAAAGTGAGACTAATTTTTAACCTTGGACCTTGTCTCATCCTGGCATAATCTTCATGAGAGAAATTTCTTGTAAGTTATATGTTAATCATGATGTAACTCTTTAACCTTGGGTGTCTATGCAGCTGTGAACTCAATTGTGCTTTGTAAGAAACTGCTCTTTGAAAAGCTATAAAATAAAAAAGGCTCAGAGACTTTTTGGAACAGTCATGAGCTAAATTATTAGCCTGGCAGTTCTCGATTATTCTGCTTCATTCTGATCAAACTGATGCCATCCAAACGCCATTCAAATCCCTGGTAATATAGAGCTGGACCTCTATAACCTCACACTGAGCAGATTTGCTAACATGACAGCAAAAGAAAATAATAAATGCTGGAGGGGATGTGGCAAAATAGGGACATTAATGTATTGCTGGTTGAGTTGTGAATTGATCCAACCATTCTGGAGAGCAATTTGGAACTATTCCCAAAGGTCTTTTTTTTGTCATATTTAAATATTTTATTTTTTTTTAGGAAAATTTTCCATGGTTTCATTATTCCTGTTTTTACTTTCCCCTTCACCTCTTCAAACCCCCCGCCCCCAAATCCAACGCACATTTTCACTGGTTTTAATTTGTGTGATCAGTCGAGACTATTTACATATTATTGATAGTTGCATTGGTGTGGTCATTTACTGTCTACATCCCCAAACATGTCTGCATCAAACCATGTGTTCAAGAGGTTGTTTTACTTCTGTGTTTCCACTCCAGCAGTTCTTCCACTGAATGTGGGTATGATTTCCATAAATCCCTCAGAATTGTCTTGGGTCATTGCATTGCTGCTGGTACAGAAGTCCATTACTTTCAATTTTTCCACAGTGTATCAGTCTCTGTGTGCAATGATCTTCTGGCTCACTTCCTTTCGCTCTGTATCAATTCCTGGAGGTCTTTCCAGTCCACACAGAATTCCTCCAGTTTATTATTCCTTTTAGCACAATAGTATTCCATCACCAGCATATACTACAATTTGTTCAGGCATTCCCCAATTGAAGGGCATACCCTCATTTTCCAGTTTTTTTCCCACCACAAAAAGCATGGTTATAAATATTTTTGTACAAGTCTGTTCGTCTATGATCTCTTTTGGGTACAAACCCAGCAATGGTATGGCTGGATCGAAGGGAAGGCAGTCTTTTAGAACTCTTTTAGAACAATTTGTTCCAAATTGCCTTCTAGAATGGTTGAATCAGTTCACAACTACACCAACAATGCATTAATGTCCCAATTTTGCCACATCCTCTCCAATATTCATTACTTTCCCCTGCTATCATTGTAGCCAATCTTCTAGGTTTGAGGTAGTACCTCAGAGTTGTTTTGATTTGCATTTCTCTAATTATTAGAGATTTAGAACACTTTCTCATGTGCTTATTGATAGTTTTGATTTCTTTATCTGAAAATTGCCTATTCATGTC
>NC_058133.1:258186155-258215649 GCF_016433145.1 Gracilinanus agilis | reverse complement strand
GAAGGAAGGAAGGAAGGAAGGAAGGAAGGAAGGAAGGAAGGAAGGAAGGAAGGAAGGAAGGAAGGAAGGAAAGAAGGAAGGAAGGAAGGAAGGAAGGGAAGGAGGGAGGAAGGAAAGAAGGAATAGTTTTTATTCACAATTGTTCATTATACAATATTGCTGTTACTGTACTATGTTCTCCTGATTCTTCTCATTCACCTTGCATCACTTCATATACTCTTTCCAGATTTTTTTCTGAAATCATACTTCTCATCATTTCTAATAGCACAATAGTATTCCATTACAATCATATATCAAACTTTTTTGGTCATTCTCCAATTGATGGCCATCTCCTCAATTTCCAATTCTTTGCTACCACAAAAAGTTGCTATAAATATATTTGTACAAATATGTCCTTTTCCTTTTTAAAAAAATATCTTTGGGATACTGACCTAGAATGGTATTGTTAGATTAAAGGGTATACACAGTTTTAAAGCCATTTACACATAGTTCCAAATTCCTCTTCAGAATGGTTGGATTACTTTACAACTCCATCAACCAGTACATTAGTATCCCAATTTTCTCACATATCCTCTAACATTTACATTTTTCTTTTTCTGACATATTAATCAATATGATAGATATGAGGTGATACTCCAGAATTGTTTTAATTTGCATTTCTCTAATCCAAAGTGATTTAGAGGAGCATCTAGGTGGCTCAGTAGATAGAAAGTCAAATCTGACCTCAGACTCTTCACAGCTGTCTAATCCTAGGCAAGTCATTTAATTTAAGTTGTCTTGTCCTTCCCACTTTTCTGCCTTGGAATTGATACTTAGTATAATTAGTAAGGGCTTTTTTTTTTTTTTTTTTTTTTTTTTTTTTTTTTTTTATTTTTTTTTATTTTAAACCCTTAACTTCTGTGTATTGACTTATAGGTGGAAGAGTGGCAAGGGTAGGCAATGGGGGTCAAGTGACTTGCCCAGGGTCACACAGCTGGGAAGTGTCTGAGGCCGGATTTGAACCTAGGACCTCCCGTCTCTAGGCCTGGCTCTCAATCCACTGAGCTATCCAGCTGCCCCAGGGCTTTTTTTTTTAATTAAAAAGAGGTGATTTAAAGTATTTTTTTTCACGAGACTATAGATAGCTTTGATTTCTTCATCTGAAAACTTGCCTGTTCACATCCTCTGACCATTTACCAAAGGGAGAAAAAATTTTATTCTTATAAATTTAACTCAGTTCTCTAAATATCTGAGAAATGAGATATTTATTAGAGATACTTGCTGCAATTTTTCTTACTTTTCTGCTTTTCTTCTAATACTTTAATGTCTTTTAAATTTAATAAATTTCTTAATACCTCTTCTTTTAATAGGTATGTTATCATTGAGTTGCTGGTTCTTCCATCAAAGCAGCCAATTAGATAACCTAAATTCCTGGAAGAAAGCTACTCAGAGCTCCACATGGTCCATCAAAATCAGGCAGAGAATATCTGTTAATACTTTCTACAAACCCATGAAATGCTACCCCCCAAAATGGGCCAAACTATGTTAAATGGAATTTCTCCTTTTAAACTTACTACTTTCCCTGTTCTCCCTATTTTATATCCTTTGTGTCAGATGGTTATTCCTGCTCAATCTTTATCATTATCTCATTCTTACAATCAATGGCCAGCACAGTAGGACCCTTCCCTGCCTTCAATGCTACTCACAATGAGATTACAGTTTTTTCCCTATCTCTGTGGCTCTTGGACTAGAACCCTGCTCTTCTTCTTCTTATATTAAGAAATAGCAGCTTGCTATTATAGATCAGTATTCTTGAGTTGAATTAAAAAAAAAAAACTTTATTACATGTGATAAGGATATAAGGCACATAGTGTATAGCCAGGCAAATACAGAGTAAATGCAGAGTCCAGTTTTGTTTCCCTCCTTAGTTTTGGATATGTTATAATAAACTACTAGATGTATGTATAGATGGAGAGGGAGAGGATGATATGACACCTCCCTCCTTTGTAACAGTGCACAGGCAGGATCCTGCAGGTCAAAGGATAATATCCCTTCAGGTCCCATCTGGGGTTGATTGATATTGATATTGATATTGTATGATGGGCTCTTTAACTTGGTAAAGTTTGGTATCTGACCGCATATCTCCCTTCCCAAAGAAGATATGAATAATCACTTCAGGAAGGTACTTTAAAGCTTTGACTTAAACAAAGAGGGGATAATGGGATTGATAGAGGTATTGGGAAACCCTAATTAAATTTGGTGATGATAAATCCTTAAACTGTAGGCAAATAATGAATCAGGATGGTTAGCTTCTCTCTGGTCCAGCCTGGCCACAGCCACATCAGAGTAGGCAAACTGCTGCTTGATGTTCAGCTTCTTCTTTGCTAGATGATATGCCTAACCAGTCTTGAGATATTCACCCCTTTCCACCCTCTTCTTCTTCTCCTGCCCACTTCCCGGATCGCTCCCGGGCCCTGGGAAACCTAGATAACTAAGATGATTGATTTCTTAATTTCTAGGGACAGTAGAATCAGAGATGATGGTCTGGGTACAGGTTGATGATGTTACAGGAACAAACAGGAGGATCTTGCAAGGCTGAGTCTGCAAGTCTCAATCCCACAAAGACCAGGATCCACTGATCTCAGGTCTCAGGGAAAGAAAGGACCCCTGCCAGGGCTGCCAGGGTGGTTTTATACCCCCTGGGCCAACTGCCCTCTCCTGTGTCCGCACAGCCCTCTGAGAACATTCTGATATCCAACGGATCCACCTGTCAATCAACAGTGTGGACTCCTGGCTCCCAGAGATTCAATATAACAGATATCAGTACTGTTTAGATTTGTTGGTTAATTTGTTGGTTAAGATATTCTTGTGCAGATCTATGTATCTTCATTAATGCTCTATTCTATGCTAGGTGCCATGGGGAAAATGGAAGTCTGAAACCTGATTTCACCCTTAGAGTTTATAATCTTAGACTGAGATGGAACAATAGAAAATAATAAACTTCAAAACATAATTAATTGTTAAATGATGTCGTGTGGTTTAAAAAGATTTGTGGGGGCTAAAGAGTAAGGAAAGACTTCATGAAGCAGGTGGAATTGTACCTGAATCCAAAGGAATGAGCAGGACAAAGAAGAACAAAATGGGGAGAGGAAATTCCAAGCAGGGGAACTACATGATCAAAGGCAATGGCAATTAGTACAGGGAGTTGGGCAGAGGTGAAAGTGAGAACATTTAATTAGGTATATTAATCTAAGATTATGGAGAAGAGGGCAAGCAGTTTAGACCTGATATGATGGCAAATATAGAACCATTGAAAGTTAAACATAAGTGCAATTAGATTATTGATTACCTATTCAAAATGCTTTAATTGTTGTGACTTGAGAAGAGAGAATAAGCTTATTAGTTCTGATCACTTCTGTAACCTGTCCTTTCTTTCTCCAACTTCCTGTCTACCAAGATTCTGGATGCCAGAACAATTTGTAAGGAAGAGGTGGCATTGCTCCATCAGTCCATTAGTGATTAGCAGATGGTCCTTACTAGTTCCAGCAAAGCTCTGAAACCCTAGCTTCTTCCACAGTCCCCTGAGGTAAGACTGACCCACAGTCAAACTAGATGCCATATACCTCATCCCCTATATACCATAGGATTTCTCATCTCTAAGCCATAGTTAACAAGTCAATGAATTCATCCAGCCCACCAAGAAGGACCCAGAAGCCTGCATGTATTTAACTGCATCAATTTAATAAGAATTTATTTATGTGTCACGCACTGTGCCTCACTCTGATAATACAAGGATGAAAAAAACAAAAACAAAAATCTAAAAATGGTCTCTGACCTAAAAGTTCTTACAGCAGTTGGGGTGGAGAAGTGGTCTAGGAATGAGTATATATATATGAAATAAAACATAAAAGATATAAAGAGTACTTTCTAGGAGGAAGAGCACTAGCATCTGGTGGTATTAGGAAGGGACATGAGCTGAGTTATGAAGAAAGCTAGAATTCTATGAGACAAAGGAGAAAGTGAAGGCATTCTAGGCATGGAGACTGGAGATGAAACGTGATCAGAGATTAAATGTCTTGTACAAAGCAAAGCAAAAAGATCTCTTTAGTTGCAGTGTAGAACATAAATAGTGCCAACTACGAAGGGCTTTAGAAACTTGTATTTTATTTTAGAAGTGGCAGAGAATTAATGGAGTTTCTTCTTTTTTTTTTAAGCCCTACTTTCCATCTTAGAATCAATTCTATGTTTTAGGGCTAGGCATTGGGCATTAATGACTTTTACAGAGCCTCACAATCAGGAAGTATCTGAGACCTCATTTGAATGTAGGATCTCTTGTCTCCTGTTCTGGCTTTCTATTCACTGAGCCACCTAGCTGACCTCATTAATGGAGCTTTTTGAAGAGGAGAGAGATATGGTCAGATCTGTGCTTTGGGAAAATTTGACAGCTGTGTGGAAGATGAATTTAAAAGGAGAAGTAACATAATGTAGTCTATTACAGTCATCCAGGGTAGAGATAAGACCTAAACTAGTGTGTGAGACATGAGTTGAGAGAAGGTGATAGAAACAAGTGATTTTGTAGAGATAGAATCAATAAGATTTGAAAACTGATTTAATGTTAGGAGTGAGGGAGCCAGAAGAGTAGAAGATGATTGGGGTTATGAATCTGAGTGAAAGATGAGAAAGGTTCTGGTGCCCTTAACAAAAATAGAGAAATAGGAAAAGGAAGGTATGTCTGGGAAAAAGATACTACTTGGGGGCATATTAAGTTTGAAATAATTATGGGATATTCAGTTGGAAATGTCCAATACACAATTAGTTGATGATATGGGAAACTACAGCTCAGGTAAGAGATTAGGGATGGAAATACGTTCTGGACATCATCTAGTTTAACCCATGGGAAGCTGGTGAAATCACTAAAGTTATTCACTTCAGGTGGATATCAGGAAAAGTGGGGACCCAGAGGTAAGTCACCCTAGAGAAGCTACAAGGGCTATCTGCTACATAAAATTATGAGATTAAGATAAAGCCAGGAAGGTATAAGTAGCATCAATCAGAAATTCAGGCAGTGAAATGGAGGGATGAACAGACGGGTGAGGTGTTCAGAGATGGCAGAATGCAGCATGTTCAGGCTGGGTTCTTAGTTTTCCTCCTCTTGTAGAAACTTGTTCCCTGCAACAAGAGATGATTTATAAGGTAATAGCCTTCATTCTCATGGTAATTCTTCTTCTTCTACCACCATTTCCATGGTGATTCAATTGTCCCCATCACCACAGTCAAAGTTTTCTTTTACTCTTACCTCCAGATCGTTCTAGTTCCTCACTCTCTTGCCATCAGTGGATTCACAGAGGCCCTTGGTGTTGGCTCCTACTGCTAGAACGCATGCCCTTGATTATGAGGATGGTGCCCACAGTGATGCCCACCAGGCCCACAGCTAGACCAAGGGCACAGACTACAGTTTCTGTTGTTTCTGGCAGTGGAGATGGAAGCTGGAATTCTGACGAATAAAAGGAAATAAGGAGTGAAAGAAATGTTATCTTTGAGATGTAGAGAATATGGGAATTTAAATTCTTGAGGAAGGTAGTGCTGAGAATGTGAGAGGCTTTATCCATATAGGAAAGACTATTTGTGAGGGGAAAACTACAAATGGGATTAGGAGGTCCTTGGAGGGAAGTTGTGATAAGGGAGAGATAAGTGTTAGGGGAGATATAATAATATATTTAAATAAAAATTTTTATCTTTAACATTCACAGTGACCCTGGGCACATAACATGATCTCCATTTTATAAAGGATGAAACTTGGGATCAGATAAATTAAGGGTCTCATTTAAAATCACATAGTTGGATGGGGGCAGCTGGTTAACTCAGTGGATTGAGAGTCAGGCCTAGAGATGGGAAGTCCTAGGTTCAAATCTGACTTCAGACACTACCCAGCTGTGTGACCCTGGGCAAGTCACTTGACCCCCATTGCTCACCCTTACCACTCTTCCACCTATAAGTCAATACACAGAAGTTAAGGGTTTAAAAAAAACCAAACAAACAAAAAAACAAAATCACTTAGTTGGTTAATGAAATGGACAAGATTAGAACTCAATTCTTTGGATTCCTAGTCCAGGGATATTTCTAATTTACCAAAACAAGAGCTCCATACCCCAGTGCCTGAGGACTGGCTGCTCCAGGCCCCAGTGCTCCACTTGGCAGTCATAAACATCTTCTGTGTTGGGCAGAAAGGTGAGGTAGAAGAACTTGTGGAATCTGTGGTCAGATCGAGAGTAGAAGTCTGTCCCAGACACACCCGTGGTGATCACTTGCCCATTACGGAGCCATGTGATGTTGACCACTGGGGGGAAGATGTTGTCCACCAAACAGATGAGTACATTTGGCTGGTCCAGCTCCACAGGCCTCTCGGGGAACACAGTCACCTCCGGAGCCACTGAGAACAGAAAGGTGAGGCGCTTACCTGTGGATTTCCATACCCCACTGAGCCCTCTAAGTAGGGCTGAACCCTTCAGGCTCACTCTCTAGGCCAGATCTCCAGAAGGGTTCAATTTAACTCCTTTATTTTGTCACCCTTCCCCCACCCCTCTGCCAATGCTGCTGGGTAAGGAAAAGCCCTGTGGGGACAGTATGTGTGAATGCTGGGGTGGGAGGTCTTTTGTGGAAGGCTGGGAAATGTCGGGATGACTAATGGAACTGGATGACATGATGAATGTAAAATGGGGAGGGCCTCGTGATTTCTGGCACTAACCACAGCGCTAGAGGAGTGTGAAGAGAAATAAAAGGTTCCTGGAATCAGTCAGTGAGGAACCATAGGAAGGGCAGATGAAGAAAAAGGGTAAGGAAAGGTGGAATACCAGGGATGGCCCTTGTTCTATTGGAGCGTTTAGTCAGGACGTCCAGGTTGTGCTCAACTGTGGCTATTTCTCTCAGTCCTCCCTGAGGGTCAAAGCCACCAAAATGGCTTAATTCTGGCAGCCGCCACACAGTCTCCTTCTTCTGCAGGTCCACATAGAAAATTTCATCCTCATCAAATTCAAAGGTATACTGGCCTGAAGGCCCGTAGGACTGGGCCATGGCCATGCCGTAGGTGCCCACATGGTCAGCTGGGAATGGGAACACAGGGGAGAAGAGAAAGAACGTGGTTACAACTTGTCATCATAATACGCCCAGGATCCAAGTCCTGGGACAGGGACACCAGGATGGTGTTTACCAGTGTCTGAGCCAGGGAGGAGGAGGAGGTGATAAAAACCTGCCACCTGGGAACAGGCCCAAGAAGGGAACAGCTGGTCATGTCCCAATGACTTGAGGCAGCTGGAAAGTGCCAGACCTATACTCAGGACAACCTGAATTCAAATCCAGGCCTAGATACCAGCCACGTGATCCTCAGTAAGTCATTGACCTGTTTGGTTCAGTTTTCTCAACTGTAAAATAGGGATAATAAGGACTCTCCTCCTAGGACTGTTGTGAGGATCAAATAAGATAATATTTGTAAAAGTGCTTAGCACAGTGCCTGGCACATCCTCAGTGCTATATAAATGCTTATTCCCTTTCCCCTCTTTTGTCCTTGGTCTTCTATCCTGCTGTTCCATGTGTCGGCTTTCTTTCATCCTCTAACATCCTATTCTGGCTCCTTTGGATAATGTGTCTCAGTAGGGAGCAGGTTAGAAGGAGGACGTTGGGGCAGGAAACTAAGGAATGAGGCATTTCATCTTCAACAAGTCTGTCTTTTATGTCTACTGTGTGCACGGAGCATTGTGCTGGGCACCGCTAGAGACAGAGAGTCTGTGAGGTCACTTCCCAAACAGCGCTAAAGCTGGGTAGATGCCATCGACGCAGAAATGACCCAGTACTAGGGCATGGCTGGGAGGCTGGGCATGAAATGATTGAAACTGAAAACTGAAAAGTAAGAAAATGAATGCAAGTCGGGATCTGTTTTATGTTAGGCCTCCCCTTCAGGAGTACAACACAATTTAAGAACCAACCTAAGCCACTCTTCCATGCCCCACATCTCCACTCTCAACTAGCTGGGAATCTATTTGGGCTTATAAAAATGTGGGAGGGACATAAGACACAGCGCTGGCCCCCCGCTTCCCCCAGGGAGTGAGGATAACCCCAGAGATCCCCAAACACAAAGGAACCTCAGGATCAGCAGGTCGGGATTTATAGGAAATCTCAACTTTATTGAGATCTCTCCCCCCATCCATTTCTCTCCCTCCTTGTCCTCCCCATGAATACACTTTTTTCCCAAACTTACCTTCAATGGACTGAGAAGCTGCCCAGGGACTGAGCAGCACAGCCAGTGTGAGGGTCCCTAGAATCAGGATTCTGCTGGTGGCCATTCTGTGGGGGCTCCTCTGTTGTGAACACCCTTAAGTAATGGGGTACAAGGCAGGGAGGTAGATATTAGGAAGAAGGAGGAGACAAGGGAAGCCCTAATGAGGAGGAGTCAAAGCCTGGATAAGCCAAATGCAGCCAATTAGAAAAATCCCTTCAGCTGACCTCTCTGTTGCTGGGTAAATAGGTCCTGGAAGGGAGCCACAGGGAAATGCTAGAGATTCACTTTGTCTAGCCCTTCACTCATCCAAACAATTAGCAAAAAGGTGTTTTATTTTATTTTATTTTTAATTAAACCCTAACCTTCCATCTTAGACTCAATTCTGCATATCTGTTCCAAGGCAGAAGAGCAGTAAAGGCTAGGCAATGACGGTTAAGTGACTTGCCCAGGGTCACACAGCTAGGAAGTATCTGAGACCAGTTTTGAACCCAGGAACTCTTTTCTCTAGACCTGGCTCTCAATCCACTGAGCCACAGCTGCCCCCTACCAAACATTTATTAAAGGCACTTACCACACAAAGACAAACAGTCCTTGACTTCAAGGAGTTTATATTCTACTGAAGGAGAAGCAATGCCAGTATGTTAAATATATATTTACAAAGTAAACACAAGGCGACTGGGGGAGATCAATGATGCAATAAAATACAAGAGTGAGATCAGGAAAGGACTCATGTAGGAGACAGAGATGGCCTTTGAGTTAAACTTTGATGGGATTCTGAGTGTTTTCTGTCTTTTAGAACCAGAGAAGGAATGCATCCAAGGCAAATGATGGCAAAGTCAGACACAATAAATGGAAGAAAGGTTGTGAGAGATAATAAATATGATAGTTTGGCTATACTATGCAGCACGTGAGGTAAATAATGGGAAAATTATACTGAAAAGGTAAGCTGGAGCCAGGCTATGAAGTGTTTTATATGTCAAATGAAGAAAGTGATAATTGATCCAAAATGGGAATTGTCTAGCACTTTTTGGTAGATAGCACAGAGGATAGATCACTAGGTTTGGAATCCAGAAGATCTGAGTTCAAATGTGACTCTGAACACTTATTGGTTGTCTGACCTTAAGCAAGTCACTTAAGTCCTCACTTTCTCTTATGTAAAATGAGGACAAATGAAGAAGGAAATTTAAACTACTCCAGCATCTTTGGCAAGAAAAGCTCATGGACAAGTCCATGGGGTCACAAAGAGTTGGACATGACTAAATAACAACAATGCTTCTTGAACAGGGAAATGACAAGGTGCATTAATAGACTTTCAGCAGCTCTTTCCAAGGTGCCTTTGGGACTCTCAGCACACAGGAAAATATGTAGGCAAAGCATCCAGAGAACATAGGCCTATTTGTATGAGAGCTCTCTGCCAACACGCCTGAAGTGCTTCCTAAATTAAGGATCCATTCATGCCACCCATATTTACTGAATGCATATGTAACAGGCAGATGAACACAAGAGCCCTGAGAATGGCTGCATCCTCCAGACACCTCGTCCTATTTCGAGTCCAGCCTTCATAGACATCATCAAGGGAAATAATCTGTGGAGAAGGGATCAGCCATCTCCACTGGTTGCCTCCCAACTACCAGCCCAGAGCAAGCAAGCTAGCCTAGTTAAAACAAAAAGGCACTATGAGGGAGGCAGCCTGTACCAGGCAAATCAAACCACCATTATCACCTTGACCACCATCTATCCTCAGACCCAAATAGAAGCAGTCCACTACTCTGAACCCAAGAACCTCAGGAAGACCAATGCTTCCAGCCCAGTCCGTGTCTTCACTCACTCATCCTTCACTTCACTGCTGGGAAGCAGCCTTTGGCAAGATGCTTCCTGGCAACTGCTCCTAAAAGTGCAAGAACTGTATCTTTTGAAGGTTCAGAAAAGAAACATGAGATACTGATATAATTTTATCAATGAAAATGATAATAAATGATTTACCACTGCACCTTAAGGGCCATGGGACCTTCCAGGCTAATTTGAAACTGAAGCTTCCTTATGTGTTGTCTTCCCATCAGAACAGGGATTGTCTTACTTTTCTATTTGTATCCCCAGCATGTAGCCCAACTTTAAGCATAATAAATGCTTAATAATTTAAAAAAATTCATTCATTCTTTCATGTAGGTTGACTAAGATTTTTGCCTATTTTTTGTGTACATATTGTTTTGTATTGTTTTTGTTATTGATAATGTTTTGATGAAAATATGTCAAAATAGACTTTGAAGGTGAAAAATATGCATAATACAGAGAACACTGACCTTGCCTTTTGTTCTGATTCAAATTCATTTGCAAGCTAAGCCTCAACAGGATTTGGGGGTTACTTCATTGTCAATATTCATTCATCTTAGTCTGGAACATCTTCACTCACTTTTTTCTAAACTGATTGTAGTGGTTACTACTAAAGAGCTATCAGTCTGTCCTTATCAGACAGAGTTCTGTCCACTCTACTCCAACAGACTAAAACTGAGGTGGTTTGGAAGAGAGGAATGCAGAAGTAGAAAGCAAAGATAGGAAGAGAATCTATGCCCAGCAGTTATGAGAGCAACACTCAGCTTAGGATAAGGAAGAAAGGAGCAACGCACGCAATTGTAATAGAGAAATAGATTTTGAGTAGGAAAGCAGAGTTTGCAGATGGGCTAGGGCAAAACCTTGGCTGTCAGTCATGGACATTCTAAATGGAATGAAGGGAAAAGGAAACTGTTTTCCTTAAGGACTCTGGCCAAGCTGAGACAGAGAGAGGGTGTGTCTGCCTTTATCTGCCCAGTGAAGAGCCCAAGAAGTGTGGATTTATCACAGAGAAGAAAGACCTGCCAGGAAAGATCAAGGGAGCAAGAAGATCCTGCTGGTTTGGTGGACATCCCAGTCTGAGACAAGTTCCTTGATTTATCATTCCTGTGGACCTGTTTCCTTGTACCATTAAGAGGAGCAGAAGTACAGAAGTGGAAAAGACTCTGTGAGAGACCCATTTTCCTTCTAGTCTGTAACAGTCTGTTTTAAAAGTAGTGTAATCTCTGATCCATTCTCCCTGCTCTTGAGTTGGTCTTTTAGTGGTTAGATTCAGTGTGGCCTTTCCTCATTATCCCTAAACCCTAATCATTATTAAACTTGTGTTTTATAAATCTTTGGTTCTGTCTTCTCACCTGTTAGTGCCACAGACTCCCTGATTGGATGGACCTGTGTTGGCAGTTGGACCTCTAACTGCCAAACCCATTCTAAATTGTTTTCCCCAACTTGTTAGGTTAATCCCAGTATATTTGTCTGTCCTGCCTCCTACATAACCTTCCTCAGAACCCAGTTAAATTATTTAAATTAAACCCCAAGTTTTTTCCTTACTAGACAATAAAGACACTCTGGGACCAGAAGTGATAGGACAAGTGGGGAGATGCAGTATTGGAGTTGTGAAAGGCCACAATAGCTTTTCTATTTTTATTGCCCCTAGTGAGAAAATCCTAAAAGCATTGATTTTTTGGAATGATTTGGAATCCATATTTGGAATGATTCATTGGGGAGATACAACATATTAATCTCTTGGAAAAACAAGAGTGGAAAGACTTAATATATTGGTCTCCCAAAGAATCAGAGGAGAGGGTTGTGTGCAGGAAATTATTTAGGGGACCTTGATCCTGAGTACAGAGTCTAAGACCTGGTGTCCCCTGGTGTCAGAATGACAATCAGAAATTAGGGTGGGTGACAATGGTGGCAGAGCCAGAGGAATGCCACCACACCCACATGATGTTTGAAAGGGAATGGTCTAGGAGGATTCTAACAAGTCAGGCAGGAAGCTCTCTGGGGCTCTTTATTTCTGCTTTTGAAGAGATAAACTCCTGGGGCTGGTCCTTGAGAAAAAGCAACACAACATGAAGGTAAACACTCTGGGCTGAAATATGGGACCTGATCTTATCTTAAAGGAAATTCTCTGTCTCTCTTTCTCTCTCTGTCTCTCTGTTTCTCTCTCTCTCTCTCTCTCTCTCTCACACACACACACACACACACACACACACACACACACATTTTTTAAAATTAATAATTGCTTATAACTCTGTCAATAAGCTTCCAGACCAAGCTGGATTGGAATTCAAGTTCTTCATCTCTTCAGGTACACTGCTCTATACACTATGCCACTGTAATGCTAAGGGTTATGAGTGCAACTGCTTAACTCTTTTGGTTCAAGACTTGCTCCTACAATAAGACAAATTTCTCCACAGTGTTTTTAAGTAAAAAGTAAAATAAAGGTAGGTTTATTATTATTATATAAAGATCCAGCAATTTATCTTGCAACAGACAACACAAAGGAATATATAAATGACAACACCACCAGCAATAATAAGAGCAATATGATAGAGCCCCAAAGTTATTGGACTCCTAAGTAAAGGAATCATAGTACTCTGAATAGGCCTAAGTGAGCTAGGAATGACTGAGCAATGTCTTGTATGCTATATCCCTGGAAACTCCAGCAGAAGAAATGCCATCTTGTGTATGTTTTCATATACCTTATGGATACCCCTGAATCCTCCAGTCACCCTGCAGGTTCTACCCCATAGATCAATACCTTGACAGGATGCATTGTTCTCCTCAAGACTCTGTGACTGGCTATTACTATGATAATATTGCCTGTAACCATGTGGATGTCGGTAGCAATCCAGCTTCCTATAAATATCATCCCTTCCCTCCATAAAACTGCCATTGGTCCCCATCAGCCTTCCTGAGTCCATCTGGGTTCTTACCCCTCTGGGCCCTCAACCAGGTGGTCTCTGGTGGCCTCACAGCAAAAGGTAAAAGTGATTCAATCACCAAAAAGGGGGAAAGCCAACACTTAAATATTAAATATTCAGCTGGTGTAAGGCAAAAGATGCAAGAGAGGCTTTTGCTCTTGCAGGGGGCCAACTGAAAACTTCTGGCATTTAGAAGCCTTAGAATTCTGAGAGGAGTCAATTGGTCCCTGAAGCTTGAACAGAGTGCAAGGACTAACTAGAACTCTGCTTGGCTTTTGGTTTTGCTTTGGCCTGTGCTTTGACTCTGGACAATTTGAACCTAGCTAATTTCTCTGGACCTCTCCCTGACCTTCTCCAAATTATTTCCCTCTTTTCTTTTCCTGTTTTCCTGGGGCTCTGGGAGGCAGGGTGGCTTTCAGGTTTTTAGTAAATAGACTTTGTGGGTTTAATTCTTCCCAAAAGGCAAGTAGGACATCCTTGAATTCAAACTATCCCTTTAGTATACCCTCTACTTTATTTTTTTAAATTTTTTAATCATTTATTAATATTCATTTTTAACATGGTTATATGATTCATGCTCCTACTTTCCCCTTCCCCCCTCACACTCCCCCCACCCATGGCCGGTGCACATTTCTACCCTCTACTTTAAATGCAGCCAAATCTTCCCTGGCTGAGAGAAGTAGGTCCTCTCTCAATCTAACCCATTCCTGTGACCCTCCCCCATCTTGAGTTTCTCCCTAGCAGCTGTCAGAAACCCCAAACCCCTCTCTCCTTCCTGCCCAACTCTGAACATTAATAAATTCCTTTGTTACCTAATCAAACCCTCTGGAGAATCATTGTGTTGAAGAATTAGGCAAGGGTTGAAGGGGAAGGAATTATTTTCTATTTCCTGAGGGAAACTGGAGGCATCCATCTTGGGAGGAAGTAGTTGCCCAACACTTCCTCCTGAATCCCTTCAGTTACACTGACAGGGAGGAGTCTTGCGACTCCTTTGAGGACTTGAGAAACTAACAAGAAAACCCTCAAGTCAGATTTCAAACATTTCTGACTGGCCTTATTCCTTGTGTCTGTAGAAGTACCTTTCCTCCCTGGAAAGGTTCAGCCTATTTCCCCTCAGTGTCCTCTGTCTCTAGCTTGGGTGTCTAGTCTGTGTTATCTGCCTCTCCTGAATACCTCACCCTGTACCCTTGTCCATTCCTCCCTAAACTCAGCCATCATTCCTCTCCTATTACCTCAATCACCTTTTACCCCTCTGTCACTCACAAGGGAAGGAGAGCACCCCCCAACTTTAGTGTCTCCCCTTTTTATCTATTACACTGGGAAATTCTGAAGAATAGCATTCAGAGTCTCATTCAGGAAAATGTTCTAGACAGAATGGATAACACTTCAAAGTCCATTTTCCAGACAGGGATTATTATTGGGTTTCAAACAAAGAAAGCTTTCCACCAACTGTAGTTTGCATAACTGTTTCCAGGGCCTCAGCAACCTGAAATAGTGAGGCAAAACATGTCTCAAAATTTAATGAAAAGTCATGAAGAAAACACACTCTGCAAGGCAAGGGTTAATCTTGCAGAAGTATGCTTATCTCCAGACAGTCACAGATCTTGGGAAACCACTGAGAGCTCTGGCCAAAGCCCAAAGCAGTCCAAATCTCTGCTGGTAAATATGAGATCTATGATGAAAAATAGGAGAGATTTATTAAAATTTGTTCAACCCTTTAGCCACCTACTCCTTTTGTTTTTTGTTTTTTAAATTCTTCCCTTCCCTCTTAGAATCAATATTGTATATTGGTTCTAAGGCAGAAGAGCAGTAAGGGCTAGACAATAGGGGTTAAGTGACTTGCCCAGGGTTACACAGCTAGGAAGTGTCTGAGATGAAATTTGAACCTAGGATCTCCTGTCTCTAAGCCTGACTCTCAATTCACTAAGCTGCCCAGCTTCCTCACACCTAGACTTTTAAAATAAGCTATACTTTTCCCTTTATATATTCTATTCATGTCATCCTCCAGTGATCATTTATATTTTATAAGATTTTTACTTATTTATAAGTAAATGATAAATAAGTAAAAAATAAAGTAAAAAAAGTAAAAAAATTTAATAAGATTTTACTTACCTCTTTTTATTGATTTAAGTCACTTGTTCACTTTATTATTTTTATTTTCCATACATTATATGTTGGGCAATTAGGTGGTGCATAACCTCCCCCCCCAAACTGGAAGAAACAACACACCCAGAAAATGTCCTACTTAGATTATAGTGACAGGATAGAAGGCAAAATGTATGAGTGGTCTGTATCTCAATATCAGGAGCCTGAAAGGGCTCAGCTTGACATCACTTCAGAAAGGAAGATCATTTGGGGATTTTCACAGGAAATGGGCTGAACTTGGGGGTAAAGGATTTTGTTATGAATAAAAATTAGTCTTGGAGACTTTATACTAAATTTATAAGTATTTATTATTAAAGAGAAAAAAGAAAGAATATAATATTTTCAGCCTGTAAGGGGGAAATAGGGGCTTTTTTTGGTTCAATATATTAAAAGATGGTTGCCAGAGGATTGAACAATTATCAATCCTCAATTAAGAATAATCTCAAGTCAAAATTGACTTTTATGGAAGTTTATTTACAAATGAGAAGAGAGAGAGGAAATAAGGAAATAAGAAGCTAACACAGTAGGTAATTTACCACGATCCTCTAATCCAGGTAGATCTAATTAACCCCTCAGCTGAGAGTCAGAGGGCCAGAGGCCCAGAGGCCCAGAGTCTATTGAAGAAGTTCCTTAAGAGAAGTTCAGGAGGATTCAGTCAGTCTTTAAACTCACCACCTCCACGGACCAGAAGAGCTAGAAGACCTCCTTGACCAGCCTCCCTCTTCACCAGAAGCTACTCTCACTCACTCAACTCCCTCTTTTTAAAGGGGTCATTCATGCGTCATTTCCTGTGTCTTCCTCCTACTTTGTGTCCAATCATAATAGATGCTTCTTATTAGGACGCCTAGGGGACAGTCAGTCGATTCTGATTTGTCACCCATTCTAGCACATGTGAGTTAAGGACCTCCAAGAATTTGGAGGTGCTCTCACCTTTGGTGATTAAATTTAAAGATGGGCAGTGTAGACTTAATCTAATTATCACAAGCCTCACTTCCCAATGTCTCCAGCTACATGCTTCATCAATCAAAGGCCAGGGGGCCCAGCTACCCATATAGTATGGGCAGACAAATTAAGGCCATCTAAGGAGTGAGCTTGATTTCAGAAAGGGACTGGAGTTCATCCAGCCTGTTCCCTCCTCCACAGCTTGCCAAAGATGGCTTGTCTAGATAAGTGCTGTGATAATTGAGAGAAAACATACCTTTCTCAAACCCCCAAAATGGCAGAGAGAAGCCTTCCCAATTCTCCTGGCACCTTTTATCTTGCTCATGATGTGACATGTACTCCACTGTCAATTGAACAGTCTGAGTCATGTTTCTGATGTCCAGTCACCTAATGATTCCAGGCTGCTCAGTCAGAATCTGTCCTCCACACTGACCACTTAAGACACATAGCTGTGTGACCCCTATGAGATGAGACTTCCAGGACTGGCCTGGGTTGGAGGTCCCCTAGATATTTAATTCACACATTTCCATGATCATCCCGGCATCTCCACATTCTGGCCAGTGGTGGCAGGAATCTGGATGGGCCAGAGGAGGAGATGACTTGGGTCCTTTGGGATGTTAAAATTAAAATTCTCTGGAGATTATTTTAATTTGTAATTATTAAATAACAAAAAGCAGGTCAGAAAAAGAAAAGGCAGCAGTCACATGTGCCTGGTTGTTCCCTTCCCATGTCTTCTCACCCAGTTAGCACTTGCTGGAACTTACATTCTCATCCCATCATCCTTTTCCCACTATCAAAGAGCTTAAGTCTTTCCTTGGACATCAAACTTATATCCCCCATGATAATGCTTTTCTGTGTCTCCCTGACCAGCCAGACTTGATTTTAGTCTGGGTTAGAGACCTGTTTTCCAGATGCCAGGAGACATATGGGGTAAGAGGTGAGCATCTTCTGAGTGCTTGGGAGCCACAAGGTTTCTGGCATCCTCCCAGAGTGCCATGTGTTCTTGTACAGATAAGCCTCAGGCCTTATTCTTTTTTTATTTAAATAAACTCTTATATTCTGTCTTAGAACAAATACTATATATTGGTTCCAAGTGTAAGAGGGAAATAGGTTTTCAAAGCAAATTTAGAAATTTAGCCAGGAAAGCTGGCAGGAGCTAAAATTCCACCCTGGAACACAGCAAGGGACTAAACACAGAGGACTCTCTCTAAGGTCATTTGGGGTTTGAAGGAGTTGGGGGAACCACTGACCTGAGAGCCTGTGGATTTGGGGTATCTCTGAGCAACATCTGGAACATCTCAACTAGCAAGATCAAGGACAGCAGGTTGAAAATACTGTCTTGTTTGGTGGACAAGCAAAATGAGTCTCCCTGACTTCTCTGAAGATTTATTTGACTGGAATCTGTGCTCTTGGACTATACTTGGACTGATACAATTGAGATGATCAAGACCATCTACATGAGATCTCATTAGTCCTTTGTGTCCTGGCTGCCTGCATAGTGTTAGTGTAGGGCAGTAATGGGAAAACTACAGCCCACAGGTCAGATGCGGCCCCCTGAAATGGTCTATCCAGCCAAGGACATTATTCCTAATCTGAAGAATACAATGAGTAGGATACAATACAATGAAACTTGGAAAGAGTTGCCTTAGAAACAGAGTGACAGATGAGCATTTCCTTTTCCTTTGACCCCCTCTTTAAAAAGTTTGCCCATCACTGGTGTAGGGAAATCCCTTTAACCTTTAACCCTGAATTGATACCATAGTATTTTAGAATAGTGTGACCTCTCCCACACCTTTTACCCTTAAAGTAGCTATTAAAAGTGGTTTTTTTTTACTTCCTGTTGTTTCTTTCCCATATTAAATAAAGTATCCCTGGCTGAGAGAATGTTGGTTTAACTGACCAACTGCCATTCCCCAAACCTCACATCCAAGTTGATTTTCCTGTGTTTACCTGTCAGTTATCCCTTGTCCAAGCAGTCCTTTTTTTTCCCCTTTCTCTAAACCCAGTGTTTTAATTATTTACCCATAAGACAAGGTAGAAGAGAGATGAGGGCTAAACAATGGGGTGACTTATCTAAGGTTACATGGCTAGGAAGTGTCTGGGGCCAGATTGGGACCTATAACCTCCAGTATCTGGTCCCTGGCTCTTAAACCACTGAACTATCTAGCTGCCCCCAGACCTTATTCTTAATACAATTAAAAGATGGAATTGTTGTTACTTCTAAGAAATAGGGGTTCAGATTAATAAATTCTCACAGGGGCAAAGAATCCTCCTCTGGTGGTGGGAATTTAAATGTTTCAAAGTTCTATGACTTCAATTATATACATACACTAATGAGATATACCTTTCTATGCCTTATCTGTTTTTCAGGAGTTACACTATTCCCCCCAAATTGCCTTTTGGAGGTCAACCTCTTGGCAATGGTTCAAGGAATGTAGGGAGGAGAGAAACTGCAGATATACCTTTGTAGCTGCAGAAACCTCAGACACTAGTAAGATCAGATAAGAAGCCAATCTGAACCCCCTTGTCTTTTCCCACTACCTGTAGAACCTACCCTGGCTGGTGAGAAGACTCCCTGGAGGATCCCTCTTCCTTTTCCTTTTTCCCTTTTCTCTTTTCCCTTTCCAAGATGCTTGACTGCTCAAAGTGGACAGATGAGATAGCAGTCAACAGCTCCACTATTCCTACAAGATGGAGGATCAATATGCACTCTGCTACTGCTTCTTATGGACCTCTGGATCTTACCATCCTCCAGTTTCTATGCCCTGAAATCCCCTGGCAATGTCATCAGACCAATTAATATAATCTAAAGATTGATATAACCATCTCCCTACCACTCCACTGTGAGGATTTCAAGACCTTACAGTTTGTCTGGCAACTGAACTTTGGGGTATTGTCTTCCCCTATTAAAGTGTGCCATCATTAAGAGCCACAACTGTTTGAATTTTTTTCTATTTGTATCATCAGAACTTGGTATAGTTATTTGATCCCTAGTAAGCACTCAATAATTGCTTTTTTCTTCCTTCACTCCTTTGTCCATTCCTCTATTCCTTCAGTCCTTTCTTCCTTCTTCCCTCCTATGCTTCCTTCCTTCCTCCCTCCCTCCCACTCTCCTTTCCTCCCTTCTTATCTCCTTTCCTCTCTCCCTCCCTTCTTTCCTTCATTCATTTGTTCGTTCGTTCTTTCGTTTCTTCCTTCCTTCCTTCCTTCCTCCCTGTGAGAAAGATGTTCTTTTTCTTCCTGAGACAAATATATCTATATGAGCAGGCCTGAGTGAAAGCCAAAACTTTTAATTCATAGTACATTCCAAAGGCCTGTCTATGTGAGTTGTCTCATCTTTTAATCTCCTAAATCTTATTTTTATAACATTTTCAATTCTGACTATGTACTTCCCCTTTCCTTATCCAATAAGCCATTTGTCTTTTGCCATGAAGAATAAAAAGAGGAAAAAGCACTTCACCAAAATCATCAAACAGAGCAATTATTTCTAACAGAGTACACAGTATTCTATACCCACAGTCCCTTATCTCTGCAAAGAGGGGAGAGAAGTATATTGTTTCAACTTTTTTCCATGGACCCAAACTTTCATAGGAGTAAATTGCCTTACTATTTTCCATTGTGTTCCACAGTCTTGACTTTCCTTCTACTTAACAGGTTTGTCCTATGATTATTCTCTCCATCTCCCTCAGAGCCTGGAATCCATGACAGAACCTAAGAGGATTTAGTGGCCAGGTCTTTTGGGTTTCTGTTTGCTCAGGGTCCTGGGTGATAGGCTGTCATCTCCTGGCCTTTATAGTCTCTTCTTGATCAGCCCCAGGACCAGTAGAACACCACAGAACAGTCATGTGTTCCGTGGACCAGAAGACCTAGGTCAGAACATTTTAGTCCCAGAAAAACCATTTGGATATGTGAATATGGTCTATGTTTGAGGAATAATATAGAACCTTTCCATAGAGCTGATCAGTTTTTAGGCAGGGAGACAGAACTAGAATCTAGCCCAAGAATTTGGGCTGCATTTAACAGACATTTAAAAGACATACGTGTGAGTTTGCCTGGGAATTCATGGTAAGGCCAGATCTCAATATAGCAGTTGTAATATTGATATATTTGGAGAGGTCCCTAGGATGTTAATGGGATGACAGATTCTTAAGATGGAGTCTCTCTGGGCCACTCTCCTGTCACCCTTACTGAGAGGATGTGAGATATTTCTCTATATGAAGTTGTATTTACAGAGAATAGGCCTGGTATGGGTTTCTTCTTTGGGGATAATGATGTTAGGTCCCTGGGCTTGGCAACCTAAAGAACCCCTTTTAGTCAGACCATCTTGCCAAGGCAAGCTGCACAGCAGCGGGGCTTGGCTGTTAGGGCCAAGCCCTAAGCTGGTAGCCCTTCCCACTCCCACTTGTTCCCTCAGTATCCCTTTCTCAAGATTCTCTTTATCTGACTGCTTTCCAAAGTTTATTATTATTGTTATTAATATTGTAGGAGATGGGAGAAGGGCAGTGGTAATAAGGGGTCCTGATCTAATTCTTTTTTTTTTAGATTTGAACATTTTATTTTTTTTAGAAAAATTGTCCATGGTTACATCCCCTGATCTAATTCTAATCAAGATCCTTCTTCCCTGAGTCAAGCCAAATGGCAAGATGGGAATTCACCTTCCCTTCCCTAAATCTTATCTCTAAGCTAAATGCAGATCGACATTGATATCAGGGGTCTCTGTTGCAAGGCAGACAGCCTGTGAGTCTTCTCAGTTGGTCTATGGCCTGGGGTGGGGGACTTTGACCCTCTAAGCCCTGGTGTATTCTGGAACTCTTCCTCAATGGTCTCAGGTTGATTCAGGAACAACACAGGTTTTGGGGTGTCCAACTGTCTCCAGGAAATACTTTTGAGGCCTTCTTTAGATCTCAAGGAACTTAAGAGTCCTTCCTCTCCCCTCAGAGATCCCAGAATGCACTGCCTTCAAGTTTCTTTTCTTCCCACAATCCTTTGCTCCAGGCTCTGTCACTCATCTCTGTTCAGAACATTCCAAGGGCTCCACTCTTGCAACTCTGTTCTTACATAGCTCAAAAGAATTGTCTAGCTGAATCTCAGATAAAGAGAACTCCTGAAAAGCTTCCTTGCTAATAATCCTTGAATTGTTCATTATTTTGATGACCAAAGAAGTTTTTGTAATGTCATCACCAAATGACCCAGACTCCCTTTGCTCTGTTTCATATAAACCGCCAAGTTACTTTCAGTATTCCTCAGTTGTTTGGGTTTGTAGAAGTGCCCTAGAAATGTTTTGGGTAAAGTCTTTTCATAAACAGTATTCTATGGGAAAGTTACACCTTTTAAATGATGAAATACTTAATACTCTACATTCTATAAAAATCTTTCTCTTTGTCATAATAAATGGAGATCATGAAGATCATGCATCTTCCTGTATGGCCCTTGCTTGCTTTGACTCTCTCTCTCTCTCTCTCTCTCTCTCTCTCTCTCTCTCTCTCTCTCTCTCTCTCCTTTTTCTATCAATGTCTCACTCCAGGCTACATCATGTAGAAAGTCATGAGCCAGTGAATCTCGAGAGTCAGGGATTTGCTAATAAATGTTTCACACCAGCTCTTTGAAAAACAATGCACAAAGGACACACTTTTAAGTTTATTTGGCATTATTAACATTTTTTCCATCATTTTTTTGAGTCCAGTCACCAAAACAAAGCCCCAATTTATAACATTTGCTGATTTCTGAGGTGCAAATGCTCACATTGAAAATTTAACAATCAGATCCTATTAGCAGGCTAGAGCTTTCTCCACGTACTTCTGCCCAGAGCTCTGAAAAATGACTAAACCGGCCATTTAATCCAGTATCACTGTCCCTGCTTCATGCCCTTTCCTTGCAGTCATCTTTAAGAGGAATAACTCCTATGGAAATCTGAGTCCAGAACTGCTTCCAGTTTACTGTCCCCTCCACAACCACTAAGCCACTACCAAAAAGGAAATTCTTGCCACCAAAGTCCTTAGAATTGTCAAATGGCTCAGCATCAGGAAAGGATATGATTTTATTAATAAGAATGACATTAAATGACACAAGACAGCTCTGAGGGATTTATGGTAAAGATGCTACCCACATTCAGAGGAAGGACTGCAGGAGAGGAAACATATAAGAAAAACAACTGCTTGAACGTATGGGTCGGGGTGGACATGATTGAGGATGTAGACTCGAAACTACCACACCAATGCAACTAACAACAATTTGGAAATAGGTCTTGATCAAGGACACATGATAAAACCAGTGGAAATGTGCGTCGGCCATGGGTGGGGGGACTGCGTGGGGTGAAGGGGAAAGTAGGGGTATGAAGCATGTAAACAGGTTAAAAATGAATATTAATAAATGTTTTAAAAAAAAGAATGACATTAAGAAGATACATCAATATGTGACTTGCTGCCAAACCCTAAGGCCACTCTGCCTGCCCTGCAGCTAAAACTTCTATGTATACTGTCTTTCTTTATAGGAGTATAAATTCCTTGAGGGACAGGGATTATCTGACTAATAGTAATAATAAAAAAAACCAAACATTTTTTACAGTGCTTACTCCATGCCAGTCACTATATTAAATGCTTTACAATTATTACCTCATTTGAGCCTCACAACAACCTTGGGAGACAGGTAATATTATTTTCCCCCAGATTATACCAATGAGGAAACTGAGGCAAACAGAGATTAAGTATCTGGCCCAGGGTCACACAATGAGGAAATGTTTGAAGCTGGGTTTGAATTTAGGTCTTCCTTACTTGAGGCTCAGCATTCTGTCCACTGGGTCAGTATTCCTAGTTTTGTGTACCTAGTAAATGCTTAATAAATAACAATTATCGAAATACAATATAAGAAGTTAAGATCATGGAGGGATCACAGTTAGGGAAGATGGTGAAATCATAGGTGTGACCATCTCTGTGGGTAGCTGAGGTAGAGTGAAAACACAGATTGCCAGAGCTGAGAAAGCTCATGACCTGGGAGGCCAAGGTATTTTTTTGTTTTTGTTTTTGTTTTTGCCAAGTGGATATTAATAGGCATATTGAAGCTGTTGGATATGGCAGGGCTTGGGTGGAAAGGACAGCTGACCCAAATATTTAAAATGTTTCAGAAAGAAGTGACTTGCAGTTTGGTAGATGAATGCAACAAGGACTTAGAAAAGGTGACAGACTAATCTTCAAAGAAAAAAGTTATGGCAGCAGAGGAAGGGGCTAAGATTAAGCTATGGCAACAGAGGGAGAGACTGGAAATGGACATAAAAACAAAGAGCATATATACCTATTTTTCTTCTAGTATAATACATAATGCCTATGAAAGCAATATCCATTACTTGGTATAATGGTCAAAAATGTTCTTTTGGAAGTTTTTAGGTTTCAGTAATAGGATAATTGTGAAAGGAAAGATCTAGGATGAAAAGAAATATATTAATAACATGATGGAGCTCCACTGGGCCAGGTGGAAGGGGAGGTAGAAGAGGACTAGAGAGAGAGAGGGCTAAAGTGAGGAGAAGTGGCTGCTGGAGAAGATTTTTATCTCAGTCAATAATGACTCTGAATCACATAGGAGAGGACCAAATAGGAATGTACTACTTAGTGGTCTACAGAAGTTTAGTACCAATAGGGCTCAGAAGGCCTGAGTCTATAATTAATTTTCCTGTGCCTGGCACTTAGTCACTTTTAGTTCTTGCAGGCTATCATTATGTCTTTTTTTCCTATTCTTCCTGTTTCCCACTAACGTACCCTGAATAAAACTAACCCTGGATCTATATACCAAAGAGAACAAAGAAAGGGGAAAAGGACCTAGTTGTACAAAAGTATTTCTAGCAACAATCTTTGTGGTGGCAAAGAACTGGACATTGAGGGAATGTTCATCAATTGGGAATGGCTGAATAAGTTGTATATGATTATAATGGAATACAATTGGGTCATAAGAAATGACAGGCAATTCTCCAATTGACAAATGGTCAAGGGACATGAATAGGCAGTTTTCACATGATGAAATCAAAACTATCAATAAGCACGTGAAAAAGTGTTCTAAATTCCTCCTGATTAGAGAAATGCAAATTAAAACATCTCTGAGGTACCACCTCACACCTAGCAAATTAGCCAATATTAGCAAGGGAAAGTGATAAAGGGTGGAGAGGATGTAGCAAAATTGGGACACTAATACACTGCTGGTGGAGTCGTGAATTGGTCTAACCAATCTGGAGGACAATTTGGAATTATGCACAAAGGGCTTTAAAAGAATGCATACCCTTTGACCCAGCCATTCCACTGCTGGGTTTGTACCCCAAAGAGATTATAAGGAACAAGGTTTGTACAAAAATATTCATAATCAACCTCTTTGTGGTGGCAAAAATAGGAAGATGAAGGGGTGTCCATCAATTGGGGAATGGCTAAACAAATTGTGATATCTGTTGTTGATGGAATATTACTGTGCTGAAAGGAATAATGAACTGGAGGAATTCCATGTGAACTGGAACATTATACACAGAGACTGATACACTGTGGCACAATTGAATGTAATGGACTTTTCTACCAGCAGCATTGCAATGACCCAGAACAATCCAGAGAAACTTGTGAAAAAAATGCTATCCACATCCAGAGAAAGAACTGTGGAACCAGAAATTCATGAGAAAAATATATGATCAATCATGTAGTGTGATAGGGATATGATTAGGGTGTTGATGTTAAAGGATCACTCTACTACAAATACGAATAACACAGAAATATGTTTTGAATAATGATACACCTATAACCCATTACAATTGCTTGTCGGCTTTGGGAGGGGAGAGGAAAGAGCTGGGGAGGGGGGGATCATGAATCATGTAACCATGGAAAAATATTCTAAATAAAAATTTAAAAAAAATTTTAAAAAGTCTGATTTCCAGAACAAATTTCTTTCCCCCCAAAATAAACCCACATTAAATTAAAAAAAAAAAAGAAATAACAAGCAGGATGATTTCAGAAAAAATTGTATAAGACTTATATGAACTGATGCAAAGTAAAATGAACAAAACCAGGAGAATATTGCTCACAGCAATAGCAATATTGTACAATGATCAACTGTGATTGACTTACCTATTATCAGTAACATAAGTTGCTGGTCCAAGACTACTTACTCCAAGGTCTGGACTGATGGGAATGGATTTCTACTTGATTCTGTGAATTCTACAATAAATATCTCTCCCTTTGCAAATTTCTCATTTTAAATTACTGCTGGTACCTAGTAATTAAAACCTGAGTGCTGATCAGCTGAAAAAGTACCAATTTCTTGGGATTCATAACATTCGGGCTCTGATGATGATCAAAGGTGGAGACATCAGTCTATTCTTGGTCTAGACATCAGAGATAAAGGGCCTGAACTTGGAAAAACAAATGAAATATTCATTTTGGTAAATATCCCAGTTCCCTAATTAAATCCATTCTCAGTATGTATTCCTTTGTCTCATCCCAAGATGGCAAAGGATGGCAAACACGCAGAACATGCCTGAATTGTGGCAGCAGAGTAGGTTTTTGATCAAGCTTGGTACATGGGGCCCTGTTTCAGGGAGGGATTCTGTAAATAAGAGACCTCGTGTCTGAGTACTCTCTATTTATAGAAGACTAAGCATCACTGGGGCAGCCAGGTGGCACAGTAGATAGAGTGCTGGGTCTGGAAGCAGGAAGACTCATCTGTAAATTCATATCTGGCCTCAGATACTTCTAGCTCTACAATCCTAGGCAAGTCTTTCCCTAATAGGTACCTCAGTTTCCTTGTCTCTAAAATGAGGTGGAGAAGGAAATGGCAAACCATTTCAGTATCTTTTGCCAAGAAAACTCCAAAAGGAGTCATGAAGAGTTTGACATGATTGAACAACAACCTGGCATCATTGCTTTATCTCAGGTGCTTCATTTAAGCAGGATAGAATTGTAATAACCCCTTAAAAGACAGTAAATTCTGGTGAGTGAGATTTCCAAGTATAGTTCCTAATCAAAGAAAGGGCTGGATTCCCACATATAGATTTTGGGGTGAGAGCCTTGGTTGGATACCAACAACAGCTCCTTCTACCTACCTGGTAGTAGAGACCTCAGGTATTGTTTTCTTGGTCAGTTTGATAATATAAGGCAGATGGTCATATATGGCAGAAGGTCAAAGAAAGTTCTTTTGTATAGCATGGCAGAAAGACCCCTATGAGACCAGGAGTTGGACTATCCTTTCTATTTTTGTTGTTGCTGTCGATTCATTTTTAGTTGTGTTCAACTTTTAGTGTCCCTATTTGGGGGTTTTCTTGGCAAAGACACTAGAATGGTTTGCTATTTCCTTGTCTAGCTTATTTTACAGGTGAGGAAACTGAAATAAACAGGATTAAGTGACTTTCCCAAGGTCACAAAACTGGGAAGTGTTTGAGGCCAGATTTGATTTTAGGAAGATAAGTTAGGGCAGCCAGGTGGTACAGTGGAATGCCAAACTTGGAGGACCTGGGTTCAAATCTAGTCTCAGATACTTCCTAGCTGTGTCACTCCAGTCAAGTCATTTAAGCCCATTTGCCTAGTTTTTGATCTTCTGTCTTAGTCTCATTACTAAGACAGAAGGTAAGGTTGTTGTTGGTTTTTTTTTGTTTTATTTTGTTTTGTTTTTAAGGAAGATGAATCTTTCTGATTCCAAGCTCATTATTCTATGCACTGTACCACCTCGCTGCCCCAACCTCTCTGTTTTACAGACAAGTAAACTGAGACTCAGCATTTTAAGTGGCTTTTTTCAAGGTTGCACAGCTAAAGAGTGGTCTTCAATACCAAGACTTTTGACCCCAACTTTGGTACTTTTCCTTCTGTCTTTCAGATATAATTACTTCTATTCTAAGTGGACCTGGGTGCTACACCAAAGAACTCCACTTAGACCCAGGACAACAGAAGCTTTCTATCTCTAGAACCAACTCTCCTCTCACTTTCTCTCTTACAATGTGCTGACCTCAAATATCCTCCCCAACTTTCTGATGCTCTAAATTACAGGCTCAGATTCATCCCAGGGACAGAGTAGAGTGGGAAAAGAAAGATTGAGCAGAGCTTAGAAATCACCTATAATGGGGATGAATGAAAATTATATGAAAGAGACCAGAGATAGCTATGGAAAGAAGCTAGAGGAATTGGTAGGGTGGGCTAGGAAATGTATAATAACTAATTATTCAAAAATAATGTGTATGCAGCATACATTTAAATTTAATCTACATTATAAACACTTTCTCAAGTCTAAAAAAAATCAAAATTTTCTAAATCAAGCCCTGATTTCATAGTATTTGCAGATTTCTGATGTGTAAATGCTCACACTGAAGTTTTAACAGACAGCTGGGCTTACTCCAGAATACTGCTGGTTGGAGGATTCCAGAAATGAAGGATTATTTACTATATCTCTTCCCCTTTCACTTCTAGGTTCCCTAATTAGATCCCAGCAGGGACTTTCCAGACTTTAATACCGGATGGCAATTCTTTCCAATTAGATTCTAGTAAACTGTGACATCACTGGTTACCAGATGGAATCATTATTTGAAAAGGTTGCATCTAAAGAGGAATGATAAAGTCTGGCAGGAGGTTAATGCTTGCCAAGGAAGGCGTGGCTCCTGAAAAGGGTGTCACTTGAGAGAAAGTTTACAGACAGGAAAGAAAAACCTGACTGAGAGGTTCAAAGGTTCAAATTCTGATAGAAGAGAAGTAGTTCAGAGGGGAGGGATTGTCTGAAAAAACAATGGGGCTGTAGGAAAAAGCTAGAGAGCTCACTGGACAGAACTAGGAGAGAGAATATGATCTGGACTGAGCAAAAAGAAAAGGTGGAATGAGGATAGTCAAGATAGCACAGAACAAGTGATAAAATAAGAGTCTATATCAGATAAGAAGGTGACAGAGTAGATAGATCACCAGTCCAAGAATCAGGAAAACCAGAGTTCAAATTTAGCCTCAGATGCTTACTAAGCTATGTGTCCCTGCACAAATCACTTAATCCTATTCACCTCAGGTTCTAATGTAGATCTGTAAAATGAGCTGGAGAAAGAAATGGGAAACCACTCCAGTATCTTTGCCAAGAAAACCACAAATGGAGTTACAAAAAGTCAGAACCAACTAAACAACAAGAAGCTGAGAGGCTGAAATAAGGAAGAATACCTGGATTAGTTAATTGAATGAATGAAGCATTATGCACTTAGTTGACTGGACATTTTGTATATGTAAAGAACTTTACCAATATTAGTATAAGCTTTTTTTAATTAAAGAAATCATTCAAAGGCATTTTCTTTTCCTAATTACATGTAATAACAATTTTCAACATTTTTTAAATTATTAGTTTCAAACTATCTTTCTCCCTCCCTTCCCTTCCCCCCTTTTGGAAATAGTAAGCAATTTGATCTGGGTTATTCATACATTATCATGTAAACCATGCTTCCATATTAGTCATTGTAAGGGAATACTCATATAAAACCAAAACCCCCAAATAAAATAATTAAGCTAATGTGAAACATAGTCTCCTTTGATCTGCATCCAACTCCAACAGTTATTTCTCTGGAGGTGGACAGCACTCTGTGTCATAAATCCTTTAGGACTGTCTTGGATCATTGTATTGCCGAGAGTAGGTAAGTTTTCACAGTTGATAATTGTAGTACAAGTTTAATATCAACATTTCAAACATCAGAAAATTAAAGCCCAGAAAGGCTGGTTAACTTTCCAGGATTACAGGACAACTAGCAAGTTTCTGGTGGTGAGGAACTAAATATTCCCTGAAGAGGGAATGGAACATACTAGATGTGGATCAAGGAAGAAGAAGGGAGAACAGTAGGAGAAAGAATGGTTTCATGAACTACATGCTTATACATATCTTTCCTGGTTCTCCATCCTATGTTTGAAATGACTTTGATTCCCTACAATTTTTTCCGCTTCTCCTTTCCCCAAATACATATTGAATTCCAGTTCAGAGATAGGTAGGTGGATTGAGAGCCAGAGACCTGGAGACCAGAGGTCTTGAGTTCAAATCTGGTCTCAAATCCTTCCTAGCTATATGATCCTAGGCAAGTCATTTCACTCTAATTACCTAGCTATTACCACTTTTCTGCCTTGGAACCAATATTCAGAATTGATTCCAAACCAGAAGGTCAGAGTTTTAAAAATCTTTGAAAAAAAAAAAGGAAACCCATTTCAAATACCATTTCCTTCAGGAAACCTTCCCTGATCTCGCCCATTTAGAATTTATATAGCATTTAAATGGAACATCTAGAATACATTGTCATATATCATTTTGTCCCAAACTTTTATCTGTGCATGTGCCATAGTCAAATACCAAGCTCCAGAAGGCAGTACTTGTCACACAGTAGACACTTAATAAATGTTGAATTAGGTAGAATAGTTGAGCTAGAATATATATATATATATAT
>NC_058133.1:258151073-258185755 GCF_016433145.1 Gracilinanus agilis | reverse complement strand
TATATATATATATTTTTTTTTTTTTTTTAAATGCTTAACTTTTAAAAGTTCAAGTAAAATTGGGATCAGAGAAATATAATAGAAGACAAATAAGGCTGATAAGAGGAAGTTTGATACCAAAGAAAAATTAGGAGATTTGGAGCTGGAAGACTTAGTTTTTAAAGGTCAGTTCTCTTCTTTTCTATCTGTGAGATCTTGAACAAGTTGTTAACTTCTCTGGGACTCAGCTGCCTAGTGTATAAAATAAAAAGGTTGGCATTCTGGAGGGAAATTTGGAATTATGTACAAAGGGCTTTAAAAGAATGCTTGACCTTTGATCCAGCTGGGTTTGTGCCCCAAAATAATAAGGAAAAAGGGAAAAGACTTGAATAAAAATATTTATAACCAAGCTCTTTGTGTTAGCAAAAAATTAGAAAATGAGGGAGTGTCATCGATTGGGGAATAGCTGAATAAATTGTGGTATCTGGTAGAGATGGAATTCTATTGTGATGAAAGGAACGATGAACTGGAGGAATTCCATGTGAACTGAAAAGATCTCCAAGAACTGATGCAGAGCAAAAGGAGCAGAACCAGAAGAACATTGTATACAGAAACTGATACACTGTGGCACAATAGAATGTAATAGACTTTTCTATTAGCAGCAATGCAACCAAACAACATGATTTATCACATGGTTCAATGAGAATATGATTGGGGATGTTGACTTTAAATGATCACTCTATTGCAAATATGAATAACATGGAAATAGGTTTTGAACAATGATACATGTAAAATCCAGTGGAACTGCTTGTCGGCTCCAGGAAGGGCTGGGGAGGGATCATGAATCATGTAACCATGGAAAAATATTCTAAATAATTTTTTTAAAAATAAAATAAAAAACTTTCTGGGTTAAGAAGGCGGCAGAGTAAAAAGCAGCTGCTTAACCTCTCCTAACCCAAACATATAGGACTCCTCAAGAAGACATAAAAACAAATCCAGATGAACGAGGGGACCTCACAACAGGGTGCAGCATTGAAGGTACGTGGAATCGGGGCATTTCCATGCTATAAAGGGGTGAAACAGCTCTCACTAAAACAGGAGCTGAGCAACCACCTCCCCCCCACACCACCTATAGTGCCAAACCCAGTTCAAAAGTTAGAGCAAGTTTGGGGTACCCATTAAGTCCTTGGCAGCTACCTGGGATCACCAGGGCCTGCTCCTGAGAGCAGCAAGACTAAAGAACCCAAGAGGCTAAAGAACCCTCAGACTTTGAACAAAGACCTTGAATGCAGGCACCCAGGCCTGCAGGCATGGACGCGGATCCTGAGCACAGCTGTGGACCTTGGGTGGGGACTCAGTGCAGAGGGGTGCACAACTGTGGAAGCAGGTCCTTGAGACTGTTAAAGGAGTTTTGGGCAGAGGAACAAGCAAGGGGACCACCAGGAGGCTTGACGCTGAGAACAACTAGACCTGAGACCTCAGGAGCCTAAAGAGTACAGACAGACACTGGGTGTGAGGATAAACTTGAGAGGGCAAGTGGCTCACAATGGCAAGCCATGCACAAGTACCTGAAAAGAGAAAGATCAACAAGAAGAAATCTTTAACACTTGACAAGAAAATAACAGCTTAAAAGGCAGACTTTCACAATTGGAAAGTAAGGCAAGTAAATTGAAAACCAGAAATGACTAGATTGAAAAGAAAAACCAGTCTCTAAAGGCTAGAATTGAGCAATTAGAAGCTAATGATCTCTCAAGACAGCAAGAACAAATAAAACAAAGTCAAAAGACTGATAAAATAGAAGGAAACATGAAATATCTCAATGAGAAATTAACAGATCAAGAAAACAGGCCTAGAAGAGACAATTTGAGAATCATTGGGCTTCCTGAAAAAGCAGAAATTAATAGAAATTTGGACTCCATACCAAAAGAAATTATTCAGAAAAACTGCCCTGAAGTTTGACAACAAGAGCCCAATATACACATAGAAAGGATCCATAGATCACCCTCTACATTAAACCCTGAAAAGACAATCCCCAGGAATATAATAGCCAAATTCAAGATCTTCCAAGTAAAAGAAAAAATATTACAAGAATCCAGAAAGAGACAATTCAGATCACACAGGATCTGGCAGCCTCTACACTAAAACACAGCAAGGCTTAGAATATGATATTCAGAAAGGCAAGAGAACTGGGTCTACAACCAAGAATCACCTACCCATCAAAACTGACTATATACTTCCATGGGAAAGTATGGGCATTCAACAAGATAGAAGATTTACAAGTATTTGCACAGAAAAGACCAGGACTAAATTGAAAGTTGAATATCCAACCACAAAAATCATGAGAAACATGAAAAGGTAAATAAGAAACAGAGGGGAAAGAAAGAAAACTCGTATCTTTTAAATTTGCCTCTTTAAGGGTTTCAATAAGATCTAATTATATGTATTCCTATGTGGAGAAATGTTATGTGTAATTCTCTGTAGTGAACTCTATTCACTATTATAATATTCACTATTATAGTAATTAGAAGAATTACTTATAGGGAGAGGTTGGAATACAAAATGGTCTAAGATGATAAGGGGTGTGGGAAAGAGGGGGGTGAATAGTAGAGGGCACCAAGAGAAACTTGAATGAATAAGAAAAATAGGATATTCTATTACACACAAAGAGGGTATGGGAAGGGGAAGGGATGAAGACTATGATATGAAGGAGAGGAAGAAAGCATTGAGAGATAATATTTAAGCCTTACTCTCAGTGGAATTAACCCTGAGAGGGAAGAGTAGCTATATCCATTAGGAAACCCTACTGAGAAAGTCAGAAGGGATAAACCAAAGGGGGCAGGAGAGTGGGGAGGCCAAAAAAGGGAGGGTAGAAGAAGGGGGAGGGAGTTCATTATGCCTTAAAAATAAAAAGAGGGGAATAATAAGGGAGGGGTTAGAAAGGGAAGTAAATCAAGGGAGAGGACAAGGGTTACTGGCTCAAAGCAAACCACTGGTTTAAAAGGAAATAGTGTAAGAAGAAGAGGTAGAACTAGGAGAGGATACCAAAATGGTGGCGAATACACAACTGATAATTATAACTTTGAATTTGAATGGGATGAACTTGCCCATAAAACGGAAGCAAATAGCAGAGTGGATTAGAAACCCAAATCCTACCATATGTTGTCTCCAAGAAACACATATGAGGCAGTGGACATACACAGGTTTAAGGTAAAGGGCTTGAACGAAATCTTTGGGACTTCAAATGAGAAAAAGAAGGCAGGAAGAGCAGTCATGATTTCTGACAAAGCCAAAGTAAAAATAGATATGATTAAAAAAGACAGGGAAGGTCATTACATCCTGATAAAAGGCAGTATAGACAATGAGGAAATAACAGTGCTCAATATTTATGTACGAAAGGGCAAAGCATCCAAATTCGTAAAGGAGAAACTGGCAGAGCTCAAGAAGGAAATAGATAGTTAAACCATACTACTGGGAGATCTAAATATTCCTCTTTCAGATCTAGATAAATCAAACCAAAAAATAAATAAGAAGAGATAAGAGAGGTGAATGAAGTCCTAGAAAAATTAGATTTAATAGATATGTGGAGAAAAATAAATAGGAACAAAAAGGAATACACCTTCTTTTCAGCTACACATGGTACATTCACAAAGATTGACCCATGTAATAAGACATAGAAATGTTGCAAACAAATGCAAAAGAGCAGAAATCATAAATGTAACCTTCTCAGATCATAATGCAATAAAAATAATAATTAGTAAGGGCACTGGACAGGCAAATCAAAAACTAATTGGAAATTAAATAATGTGATTCTCCAAAACCAGCTAGTCAAAGAAGAATCATAGAAATAATCAACAATTTCATTGAAGAGAATGGCAATGAAGAGACATCCTACCAAATTCTGTGGGATACAGCTAAGGCAGTATTCAGGGTGAAATTTATATCCTTGAATGCCTATTTTAACAAATTAGGGAGGGCAGAGATTAATGAATTGGGCATGCAACTTAAAAAACTTGAAAGCGAGCAAATTTAAAATTTCCAGATGAAAACTAAATACTAAAAACCAAGGGAGAAATTAATAAAATCAAAAGTAAAAAACTATCCAATTAATAAATAAGACTAGAAGCTGGTATTTTGAAAAAACAGATAAAATAGACAAAGTACTGGTCAATCTAATAAAAAAAGGAAAGAAGAAAACCAAATTGACAGTATCAAAGATGAAAAGGGAGACCTCACCTCTAATGAAGAGGAAATTAAGGCAATCGTTTAAAAAATATTTTGCCCAAATATATGGCAATAAATATAGCAATCTAGGTGATATGGATGAATATTTACAAAAATATAAATTGCCTAGATTAAGAGCAGAAGAAATAAAATACCTAAATAATCCCATATCAGAAAAAGAAATTGAACCAGCCATCAAAGAAGTCCCTAAGAAAAAATCGCCAAGGCCTGATGGATTCACAAGTGAATTCTATCAAACATTCAAAGAACAACTAATCCCAATACTATACCAATTATTTGATATAATAAGCAAAGAAGGAGTTCTACCAAATTCCTTTTATGACACAAATATGGTACTGATTCCAAAGCCAGGGAGATCAAAAACAGAGAAAGAAAACTACAGACCAATCTCCCTAATGAACATAGATGCAAACATTTTAAATAGAATATTAGCAAAGAGACTCCAGCAAGTGATCAAGAGGATCATCCACCATGATCAGGTGGGATTTATAGCCGAAATGCAAGGATGGTTCAACATTAGGAAAACCATCCACATAATTGACCATATCAACAGTCTAACAAACAAAAATCACATAATTATCTCAATAGATGCTGGAAAAGGCTTTGACAAAATACAGCACACATTCCTATTGAAAACCCTGGAAAGTATAGGAATAGAAGGACCTTTCCTAAAAATAATAAACAGTATATACCTAAAACCATCAACAAACATCATATGCAATGGGGATAAATTAGAAGCCTTCCCAATAAGATCAGGAGTGAAACAAGGATGCCCATTATCACCTCTATTATTTAACATTGTACTAGAAACACTAGCAGTAGCAATTAGAGTAGAAAACGAAATTGAAAGTATCAAAATAGGCAATGAGGAGAATAAGCTATCACTCTTTGCAGATGATGTGATGATCTACTTAAAAAATCTTAGAAAATCAACTAACAAGCTTGTAGAAATAATCCACAACTTTAGCAAAGTGGCAGGATACAAAATAAATGCACATAAATCATCAGCATTTCTATATATTTCCAACACATTAGAGCAGCAAGAGGTAGAAAGAGAAACACCATTCAAAATCACCCTAGACAATATAAAATACTTAGGAATCTATCTACCAAAACAAACACAGCAATTATACAAAAACAACTACAAAACACTTTCCAAACAATTAAAACTAGATCTAAACAATTGGAAAAACATTGATTGCTCATGGGTAGGACGAACTAAGATAATAAAAATGACCATTCTACCCAAATTAATTTACATATTTAGTGCCATACCTATCAAACTACCAAAAAACTTTTTTTTCTGAATTAGAAAAAAATATACAAAGTTCATTTGGAATAACAAAAGATCAAGAATATCAAGGGAAATAATGAAAAAAAATGTGAAGGAAGGTGGCCTAGCAGTAGCAGATATTAAGCTATATACTATAAAGTAGCGGCCATCAAAACAGTATGGTACTGGCTAAGATACAGAAGGGAAGATCAGTGGAATAGACTTTGGGTAAATGATGTCAGCAAGACAGTGTATGATAAACCCAAAGAGCCCAACTTTTGGGACAAAAATCCACTATTTGACAAAAACTGCTGGGAAAATTGGAAAACAATATGGGAGAGATTAGGTTTAGATCAACATCTCACACCCTACTCCAAGATAAATTCAGAATGGGCGAATGACTTGAATATAAAGAAGGAAGCTATAAATAAGTTAAGTGAACACAGAATAGTATACTTGTCAAATCTCTGGGAAAGGAAAGATTTTAAAACTAAACAAGAGTTAGAGAAACTTACAAAATAAAAAAATGATTTTGATTATATTAAATTAAAAAGCTTTTGTACAAAAAAAACAATGCAACCAAAATCAGAAGGGAAACAACAAATTGGGAAAAAATCTTCATAACAAAAAACTCTGACAGGGGTCTAATTACTCCAATATACAAGAAGTTAAATCAATTGTATAAAAAATCAAGCCATTCCCCAATTGATAAATGGGCAAGGGACATGAATAGGCAATTTTCAGATAAAGAAATAAAAAGTGTCCATAAGCACTTGAGAAAGTATTCTAAATCTCTAATAATTAGAGAAATGCAAATCAAAACAACTCTGAGGTATCACCTCACACCTAGCAGTTTGGCTAAAATGACAGCAGGGAAGAGTAATGAATGTTGGAGGGGATGTGGCCAAATTGGGACATTAATGCATTGCTGGTGGAGTTGTAAAATGATCCAACATTTCTGGCTGGCAATTTGGAACTATGCTCAAAGGGCTATAAAAGAATGCCTGCCCTTTGATCCAGACATACCATTGTTGGGTTTGTACCCCAAAGAGATCATAGATAAACAGACTTGTAAGAAAATATTTATAGTCACGCTCTATGAGGTGGCAAAAAACTGGAAAATGAGGGTATGCCCTTCAATTGGGGAATGGCTGAATAAATTGTGGTATATGTTGGTGATGGAATACTATTGTGCTCAAAGGAATAATAAACTGGAGGAATTCCATGTGAACTGGAAAGACCTCCAGGAATTGATGCAGAGTGAAAGGAGCAGAGCCAGAAGAACATTGTACACAGAGACCAATACACTGTGGTAAAATAGAATGTAATGGACTTCTGTACTAGCAGCAATGCTATGACCCAGGACAATTCTGAGGGATTTATGGAAAAGAACCCTACCCACATTCAGAGGAAGTACTACAGGAGTGGAAACAGAAGAACAACAACTGCTTGAACACATGGGTTGAGGCGGACATGATTGGGGATGTGGACTCGAAACTACCACACAAATGCAACTCTCAACAATTTGGAAATAGGTCTTGATCAATGACACATGTTAAAACCAGGGGAAATACACATCTGCCATGGGGGATAGGAGGAAGTTGGGGGGATGAAGGGGAAAGTAAGAGCATGAATCATGTAGCCATGTTAACTTTTCTAAAAAATAAATATTATTAAATGTTAAAAAAATAAAATTAAATCAAAAAATGATAAAAAAAAAATTAAGAGGTTGGGTTAGATTATCTCTAAGGTCCTCTACAGCTCTAAATTTATGATCTTTTGTGGGAATTTTCTAAACCATTAGGAAACTTGTGGCATTATCCTTTCTGACCTATAGAAGCTACAGGGAATAAATTATTCTTCCCTTTCACTTTGAAAAAGGAAGATTATTTACTATTCCCTTTTTTAATTCTTAGATCCCAGAGCTGTAACTTGGGTGGGACAACTGGGAGCTTTTCTCCTAGATCATGAAATCAAGGAGGTGCTTTCTCCCCCTGGATTGCCATCACTGTACCTCAGGGTCTTCCACAGACATGTACCACATAATATGACCCCTGTAGTCTTGTTAGGCTCCTTGCCATTCCCTTTCATGTTTCCATAGCTATGACATCCCTCTCCTGAGTATCTCACTATCTCCTTCTCAGCCTCTCAATGGGTAAGCATTAGTCTCTGTGGGGGAATGACCTACCTCTTCTCCCTGTGTCATAGCCTATTGCTACCTCCCCCAAGTGTTTTTATCCCTGGTAAAAGAATTCTCAGTCATGATTCTACTGAATTCTCCCCTCTCTCCCTCCCCCCTCTAACATGTGTTTCCTCTCAGATGAAGAACAACTCTGTAGTAAAATTGTATTCTAGCCTCTATGATGATTGATCACATTAACTTCTTCACGGGATAAGAGCAGAAGGACTTTGAGACCTTAAGCCAAAGCTATTCCAGCTTTATTCAACATCAATAAACAATTTTAAGGAATGAACCTAGGGGATGATCAAAATCTGATGAATATCTCCCTTCAGAAAGGAAATGAAAATAGAGGTACATGAATGTTCCCAGAGGAGAAAGAAGGCGAGCATAATGCCAAAGGAAATTTCTTGGGGGCTACAAGTATAGTGAGGACAGAATTAGGAGTGGAGTCCATGGTGACTTGATGTTGGAGATTCAAAAAAGGAACAAATCCTGTCTCTCAGAGGGCTATGTCACTATTGCAGGGAACAGATGAGAAAACCACTGAGTAAAGAACAAAGATTGAAAAAGAATTCCTAGGACTTTTATTTACCATCCTTCCATTTGCCACCCTTAAGCCTGGGCTGTTGTCACAGATTCTCAATCCCCTCTTCATACCACTTTGATCAGCCAGGGATTTTCCATCTTTACTTGACTGAAGGATTCGACTGACCAATCACTAGCCAGAAACCTTATAGTTCATTAGTAACCAGGTAAAAGATTTACTTGAAGAACCTTTTTGCTGTTTTCTCCTCTCCAACCTGGGAGATGTCTAACTCCTGGAAGGCAACTAAAATGTCTTCCCCAACATTCCTTCCACCTCAGTTTCTGACACTCAGTTCTAACCAGTAAGTCCTGACTCTGAGCCTTCTAATTTATAAAGAAGTTAGATCCTTAAAGAGAGGTAGCTATGACAAGTAGAATCATTCTTTACCCTTTTATACTGTTTATCAGTTTGTAAAATGCTTTTCTTGCATTATACCATTCTCTCTTAACACTCTTCCTATGAACTTGGTAAGAACTAGTGCTATTAATTCCATTTTACTTAGAAGAAACAGGCTCAGAGAAGGAAAATGATTTATCCAAAATCATATAGCCTTTATCTATTTTATATTCTAGCAAACTGACATACTTACTGTTTTTTCAACTTAGCATTTTATCTTCTACCTCAAACCATTTACATATGCCATCCTCTGTTACTAAAAGGCATTCCATTCCTTAGAATCACTGTAGCTTCCTTCAAGGCTCAGCTCAGGTGCCAGCTTTCAACAAAACCCTTTTCAGTGCTTTCTACTTGGTCACCTCTCCATCCTCTAATTATCTTGCACCTATTGTATATCTGTGTGTATAAAAAATCTCAAATAGAACATAAATTCCTTGAAGGCAAGATCTATTTTTCATTGTTATTTTGCCTTTGTATTACAGAGCTTTGCACACAGTAGGTACTTAATATATGTTTTTTTGCTAAATGGAAGGGATGAAAATGAGTTCACCAGCCCAAGAAGCCCCAAAGTCCAGTAATTACAGAAGATGGAAGTGGCTCATGGAATGGAAAGATAGATGAATGGATAGATGTTAGACAAATGGATTAATGGATGGAGACAAGGTGGAAAACAGAGGAATTTGAATGTGTGGAGTGATAGGGATTTGATTTATGTTTTAAAGAGAGCTTTACAAACACATGGAGTAAAATAGAAATGGGGAGAAATTAGAGCAAGATGACAGGAACCAAGGATGTGCAAGAACTACCTCAAACTTGTTCCCAGGTCTCTTGTCAAATTTTCAGTATGAATATTTACAACTTGGAAATTAGCAAATGTTACAATTCAAGGCTTAATTCATTGTTTTGTTGAATTGTAGATTTAAGAAAGTAACAGAGACCATATTATTAATGCAGATTAAAATTTAAAATGTTGTGTAATTTTCAAAGAAAATTATTCAGAGAGCTGGATGCTAAAATTGACCAGCACACTCTTGGCTGGAATCCACCTCAAAGGTGCATCCAAAGCTTCCACTAGTGCCATGTGACTGGGGAAACTGGTATGAGGCATGAGATGCCCAAGACACATGACTAAGAGATGATCTCATGGCTTTGACTAATTTTCTTATTTCCAAGGTCAATTCCACTTCAGGATTTGCTCATTTTTCACCTCAGCAACCAAAATAGCAAATGACCTTGACTCACTGCATCATTGAAACACCTCACTAAGTAAATGTTTGATGCCTATGTTGACGCTGATGCTGGTGCTGATGCTTAGCTGCTGGTCCGAATTCTGTGGTGATTGGGGCAGGTCGAAACAAGGAATCTTCCATCTTTCACTTCTTATCTCCCAACCACAAGCCCTGGCAAATATTCAGCTGGGAGATGGAAGTGTTACTACCACATCCTTTCTTTGGACCTTGGCCAGGGTTCTTCCAGTAGAACCCAGGTGTCCTACATATAATTATCCCTCACCCTAGCTCCATCTCTAGGTCAAATCTCTCTAAATACATGTATGGAGCCCCTGATTCTTCACACCTCCAGATTCCTCATGGCAGAATCCTTACCAGACCTCCATGTTTTCCTTCTTCACCTCCCTCCCCCAATTATTAGTCCCAAGCACTTTATTCCTCCCCTGGTGCCTTTTCTAAACCCTGAGACCAAACCCAATGCCTAGACATTCTCAGTGGGTCCATCTGCTAGAGACAGATGATGCTATCTATCCTCACATTTCCCATTGGCAGAAGGGTAAAGCCTATAAGGCAAGATTACTTTCTCCACAACTTCCTCAAAATCTGTTCTGCAACCTACTCTCTTCCCTGTCTGAAAACTCAGAACTCAGTAGTCCCTTCTTGCAATGGAAAGATAACTTATCTGTTCCTTTATTTCTGACAAGGATTAGGCGCATGGCTGTATGGGACCTAATATTCAGAGGAACATGACTCAGGGAACCATTTATGAAGAATGGGGTGGAATGAGATGAGGAAAAAAATCACACAGGTGCTGATTCATCTACAAAGTTTAGTGATATTTGTGCTTCTGTGACATAAATGAGGACTTGTACTAAGTACTTGCACTCCTCACTCCTTCCTATCTCACACTTCTTTCTTTAATTCATTCAAGAGCACTGACAGAGCTATTTAATAGAAGACTTCTGGTTGATGGTAGGTCTTGGCATGAACCTTCCTCTGGCTTTCCTTTTCCACAAGCCATTTAGTGGAATTTAGCCAGCAGAGAGCCCCTCGCATCACCTGTAAGTTTCACAGAGACTGTGAAAACTATGACTTCTGTTTTCAGCTTTTCTTAGTCAAGGAATCCACTTAAATTAGGTGTCTTCTCTCTGTTAAATTCTTTCCAATTCATCCTGTTAATAACTTGTTTGTACATAGTTATTTCCATGTTGTCTCCCTTACTACACTGAGCTTTTTGAGAACAAGGACTGCCTTTGTTTTTCTTTGTATCTTCTGTGCTTGGCATAGTACCAGATGAATAAAAGTCACTTAATAATTGATTTTTTATTGATTGACTTGTTAGATTGTGATGCCTACTCCAGACACAAGAATAATAGTATTCATTTATGTAATCCATTTATGTAGAACTTTAAATATGTCATCTTATTCCGATGATGGCAAACCTATGACACACATGTCAGCACTGACACGCATAGCCATTTTCAATGACACACAGCCACATGGGCTGCATACAGAGAAGTCTGGGACCGCAATGCAAGGATGAAACATTTCCTATAGTGTAATGTAGACACTCTGTGCACTATAGATGACAATTCTACCTATATTAATTTACCTATTTTGTTTTATTAAATACGGTTATATATTACAATTATACATTTTTGTTATTTAAACTATAAATACCATGAAATTATGTTTTTTTTTCTTGAAGTGACACACCACTAGAGGTTCAACTCTTGTGATTAGCTTAGGAAAATAGTTTAACTTCAGGAGGATTCAGCCAGACTCTTGTAGCTTTTTTTGAGGCCCTCTTCTCTTTACCTATATACACCAACCCTGTTGACGTACAGTTCATATTTAGCTTCAATCTTCAGTCTTTAAATGATCAGCGACAAGGGGCAGCTACATAGCACAGTAGATAGAGTGCCAGGTGTAAGGTTAAAATTTAATATCCAAATACTTTAAGTATTATAATTTTATAAGATTTGTTAATAATAACTGGAAGTAAAGGATAGTAAAGTGAGAGAAAAAAAGAGCAGTTTTCCAGCTGAGTTAGCAGGGGAAAAGACCACCAGGGCATGGTTACAGAAACTTTTTAACTACTGAATGTAAGGATAGACATGAGGATGCAGAGGAAAGGAATTCTGGGAAATACTAAAGGAATTCTGGGGAACATAGTCCTGGGGTACAAAATTCTAACCACACAGGCCTGGAGTTGGGAGAACCTGGGTCCAAATCTGATCTCAAACACTTCATAGTTTTATGACTCTAGGCAAGACACTTATCCCCAATGGCCTAGCCTTTGCTACTCTTCTGTCTTAAAACTGATACCAGGACAAAAGTTAAGAAGTGTGAGAAATGATCAGTGACACTGATTGAAGCTCCAGGAAGCTTAATCATCATTACTGTAATAATAAAGTCTATTCTTTTAAGCCATTGGAATTTTACCACCCCGATGAAATTTTTCTCTCCAAGGTAATCATTTCAATAGTATTTTTTAGTCCTCAGTCTCCTTAAACAGTCCTCCTATTGTGCTTTATACTATTTACTTAGTCTTTCGTATTTAACTTGTCCCCCATTCATATTTCCCACTCTTTCTTTCTAATTGCTCATCCATCCAATCATCTATCCATCTACCCTACTTACACTTACTTACTTTCCCTTACTTGGACCAATATACTTAGCATTTCATAGAAGGTCTCCAGAATCCATGACAGATCTCTGGGGATAATAAACTCACTCAGTTTTGGAATTCTTACTCTGGGCCTACCCAGTAGGTACAAATTTATTTAGGTCTTTATCTCTAACTGATCCTCAAATCATACTTCACTTCACTCCATCTATTCCCTACATTTAGCTATTCATCAGGACCATTTTGTCACACTTTCCTCCCTCTTCTTTCTATCTCTTGTTCTGTCCACAGTAACTAAATCAAGATTACCATTACTTCTGGAAAAAAAATGGGTCAATTAATGTACTACCTCATGGATTACTCAGAATGACTGATGGTTTCCCTAACGCATGATAACTTGATAGGCAGACTATTAAGTTTTTGGATCCTACCAATCCTTTCTCTAAACGTCCTGAAATTCAGCCTCTGAAATCTGAGGGTACATAGTTCTCCTCTCATTCTCTGTTGACAAACTGTAAGAGGCAGGGGTCATTCACTACCAAGTTTCTTAACATTTCTACTTCAACAACCAGGATCAGGAACAAAATAACAGTACCTCTTGTCTTTTTTTCCACCTTTAGAAGATTGAAATCATGAACTCAAATTATTATGGCTTTTGGAAAAGAGAGAGCTCAGAAGATATTATTAATATAACATATGGCACTTTAGAGCAGTGGTTCCCAAACTTTTTTGGCCTACAGCCCCCTTTCCAGAAAAAATATTACTTAGTGTCCCCTGGAAACTATGAAACTATTTATTGAACAAGAATAGAATGTAATACAAAAAAAGTGTGGCCATCACCGCTCCCCTAGATCACTGCAGCACCCACCAGGTGGAGGTAGCGCCCACTTTGGGAATCACTGCTTTAGAGTATGTATGTTTTATGTATGCCTTAAGTCTTACTTAAGTATTTATGTATGCCTTAAGTATTACTTAAGTATTAAATAAATACTTAAATATGTCTTAAAATTCTTTTTAATTTGATGCCTTTTGTGGCTAAACTCCTTGACAAGACCATTTACAATAAATGCTTCCATTTTCTCTCTTCTCACTTTTCTCTTAATCTCTTCCAGTGTGGCTCATCATTCCATTGAAATGCTTTCTCCAAAGTTGCCAACAATCTCTTAACTGTCAAACCTAATGGCCTTTCTCAATCTTCCTTCTTCTTGACCTTTTTATAGTCTTTTGTTGCAGTCTTGTTTTTTTAACCCTTACCTTCTGTGCTAGAATCAATACTAAATATTGGTTCCAATGTAGAGGCTAGGCAACTAGGGTTATGTGACTTTCCCAGGGTCACACAGCTAGGAAGTGTCTGAGACCACATCTAAACCCAAGGCTTTCCATCTCTGGGCCTGGTTCTCTATCCACTAAACCACATAGTTGCCCCACTTTCAGTTTTTAAGACACCACTCTTTCCTGGTTCTCCTCCTAACTAGCAGACCCCTCCTCAGTTTCCTTTGATGGATCCTCTTCCAGATCATACCCTCTAACCACAGATGTCTCACGGGGTTCTGCCTTGGGCTCTCTTTTCTTCTCCTGCTATACTACTTCATTTGGTGATCTCATCAGCTCCCAGGATTTAATTATCATCACTATGCTGATGATTCTTGCATTTACCTCTTCTGCCTTAACCGCTTTGCTGACCTTCAATTTTGTATCTCCAAATGCCTTTCAAACATTTAGAATTGAATATCCAGTAGACATGTTACATGTCCAAACCAGAACTCATTATCTTTTCTCCAAAACCACGTCCTAGTTTCTTTATTATTGTAGAGAGCAACACCATCCCCCCATTCAGTCAGACTGGCAATGGGCTTGACTCTTGACTTTACACTATCCCTCACCCCCACATCCAATCTGTTGTCAAAACCTGTTCATTTCACCACTGCAACAGCTCTAGAATACAGCCCCTTCTCTCCTCTGACATTAGCACCATGCTGGTGTAGGCCCTCATTTCCTCCTGCTTGGATTATTCAAATATTCTGCTAGTGATTGGCTAACATGTAAAAAAAGAAAAATGCCAAGTGTCAGAGGGGATGTGAAAAATTGGGATACTAATGTGCTACTGGGAAAGTTGTGAACTATTCTGGAGAAGAAATTTGGAACTATGCCCAAAGGGCAAAATTGTGTATACTCTTTGATCCAGCAGTTTATCTTGTCTTTATCTCAAAAAGGTCAAAAATAAAAAGGAAAAGAATGTATATGTACAAAAAACTAGCAACTTTTTTGTGGTGGCAAAGAATTGGAAACTGAAGGAATGCCCATCAATTAGGGAATGGTCGAACAAGTTGTGATTCATATTGTGATAGAATGCTATTGTGCTATAAGAAATGACAAAGATGATTTTAGAAAAACCTGGGAAGACTTATTTGAACTCATGCAAAGTGAAGTGAGCAGAACCAAAAGAATATTATATATAGTAGCATTAAAATCACAATCAACTGTGAAAGACTTATCTCTTCTGTTCAATACAAAGATCCAAGACAATTTGGAAGGACTCATAATGAAAAATATTATTCACTTACAGAGAGAGAATTGATGAATTCTGAGTACATATATAGTACCATTTATTTGTTAAGCTTACAGTACTAAGACCTTTGGAATACCCTGCAACCTCATTTAAAAAAATGATAAAACTGAGGCACAGAGTTATCAAGTGACTTACCCATTATCATACAGCCAATAAACTTCAGAGGTAGAGTTTGAACCCTGGTCTTCTTTAGTCCAAGTGCAGTTTTCTATCCACTATGATCACAATATTTCAATAACATGCCTCTTGAGTGGGTTTATAATCTGTTTCCAAAACATCTTGTCCAATTCCTTCTTCTATCCAGTTGGAAAAGTACACAAAAACAAATAATAATGTTTCAGTTTTTATTCTATTGATCCTTTCTCTAATACTCACCACTATGTTTCTTTCCTCCTATTCCAGGATTTCTTCATACAAGCATATCTTCTTAATACCCAGTGTTATTCTTTGAGAATACATTTATGACTTATTCAATTTCTTTTTCTTTCTTTGTAATATTTAAATCCTTTATTTCTTGTTCTGTTAGTCTATTTCACATTTTAAAATAGTCATCCATTTCCTTTAGATCATTATTATACATAAAATTTAATGAAGGTATTCCTAATTATTTCTTTTATTTCATTTCTATTGGTTATAAATTCATATTTTTTCATTTTTAATCCTGGTAATTTCCTTTCTTTGAAATCAAGTTAGCGAATGATCTATTTTATTGTATTTTTTCTCTTAAAATAGCTTCTATATTGATTATTAATTCTGTAAGATTTTTTTAAACTTTCATTTTTAAAAATTCCTTCTTTGACTTTTCAAATTTCTATTGTAGCATTTATATGGGTGTTTTAATTTGTTGATTTTCTCATTTTTGTTAATTGCACACCCAATTCATTACCCAGTACTATTTCACCACCTGTTTTAAATAATCTTTTATTTTTGAATAAATTATACTCTTCCTTAACTAAATTCCAGTCTCCAATCCTATCCCATTGTGCATATTTATAAGGCCACTTTGTTTTCTTATTTTCAGATCTCTAGCTAACTTTTAATTTTGTGCATTTGCATATAGAAATCTGAGGCCTTGGGTTTTGCTGCTGTCTCTCTTTTTGAATATTATCTCCCATTATTTGTGTAAATTTCTTTAGCTTTCCTTTTGCCTGTGTTGTAGCTGTTACTTTGTATGATATCAGACTTGGCAAATATATGTGGACAATTCTGCTTACTTCCCCACCTTTTGAGTTTAAAGTTCTCTTGATTAGACTTCAGGAAAATTGTGAGAATCAAAGGATATAAAATACATAAAGTGCTTAGCAAAACTTAAAGCAATATAGAAATGTTAGCTGTTATTATTGCTTTTGTTATTGCTGATTGTACTCTATCCTGAAAAATAAAACTATCATTTCTATATTTTAAACACTGGTACTGTTGTAGGAGAAACACACTCGGGTTTGTAGCAGGGCCTCACCCCAGGAATGGGAGACTCGAACTCTGTTCAATTCAGAAGTAAGAAAAGAATTTTAGGGGGCAGCTGGGTAGCTCAGTGGATTGAGAGCCAGGCCTAGAGACGGGAGGTCCTGGGTTCAAATCTGACCTCAGACACTTCTCAGCTGTGTGACCCTGGGCAAGTCACTTGACCCCCATTGCCTACCTTTACCACTCTTCTGCCTTGGAGCCAATACAGTATTGTATTGGCTCCAAGACAGACGGTAAGGGTTTAAAAAAAAAAAAAAAAGAAAAGAAAAGAATTTTATTTGAAGAAGAGGTTTTTAAGATAGAACAATAGTCTAGGTCAGTAGGAAAATGACCCTAGGAGCTGGTAGAGTACCCTGGGAGCCAGTGAAATAATAGCCATTGAGCTGATGGAATAGCTCCATAGTTCCAGGCTTGTAGAATAGCCTCTGAACTAGTGGAGTAGCAGCTGTCCAGGTGTGAAGAAGCAGCCCCAGAGCTGATGGAATAGCTGGGGCACTGGTGGAGCAGCAACCCCTCCTGGATCAGAGTCTGCATATTTACTGCCAGACCCCGTGGCGCATATGTCTCATGTTTCCCCCTACCATTCCCCTGCTATCCTTTGTCAGCATGGGAGAGGTCTGGCTAATCTTCTGAAAAGCCTTCTTCAAAGGTGGGAACATAACTAAGGTAAATACAGAACAATGCAAACAATTATTATAACAGCCTGATAATTCGGAATAAGATAAACATAGTCACAGCTCTTCAAGTTCTTTTATTTACTCATGGCTTATTCTTAAACTATCTTTCCTCTACCTAAGAGAACACCAGATTTGGAGTTTGAAAAAGTGGATTCAAATGAAAGCTTTACTGTGTACTCACTGTTTGCTTTGGGGCAAATTCCTAAACTTCTCCCTTACTTAATATTTTGATAGTAGATATCTTACATTTTCTTCTATTTTTCAATCTTTTGACTTTCTTCAAATATTCCTTCTTGTCTCTCGGGTTCATTTAGTTCTTCTTGCTCCATTTTATTTGTCAGGCAGTCCACTGTTTATGTAAAGATTTCCACTTAATGTTTTAAATTGTTTATTCTCTTTTCTACTTTTTTCTCCTAGTTTAGTTTCTATTTTAATTTTTAAAAATATTTTGCTTCATTTCTTTCATTCAGTCCTGTAATTCTACATGTACCACGTGAGCTCAGAGGTCCCTCCACATTAAAACTTGAATGATTCTAAAATCTATATTCCTTTATAGTCACACTATAAATTGGCTTCCTTCTCCCTCTCCATCCTCCTCATGGCAGGTGCAGACAAGATGAATCAGAAGAGGACAACTATTTTCAAAGGAGAGAAGGAGTTGGGGCTAAAGCTTAGGGAACATGACCTAGAGACACCTGTAGGTTAAACAGAAACTGGCTTTCAAGAGAGGTGTCCTCACCGTAAAGGAGTAGATGAGGATAATCCAGAGGAAATAGAAGGAGAGAGCCCGGGCTACTGAGAAATAACAGTCCAGGTGGCCTGCTATTTTGTCTTCCATAACAAGCATTATTGGGACGACTAGATGGCTCAGTGGATTGATAGCCAAGCCCAGAGACAGGAGGTTCAAATCTGGCCTCAGATATTTCCTACTATGTGACCTTGGGCACATCACTTTACCCTCATTGTCTAGCCCTTTCCACACTTCTGCCTTGGAAGTAATACACAGTAATGATTCTAAGACAGAAGATAAGGGTTTAAAAAAACCAAGCATTATTAAGGACCAGCTATGTGCCCTGCTATAGGCTGAGGGTACAAAGACAAAGAGGTGGGACTGGACTCAAAATGTATACAGTCGATCATTGCAAAATCTATGCAAAATAAATACAATGAAGGAAGGCATAACACCAGGTGGAATCTGCTCTAGTTTTACAGTTTCACTTTTCAGGGACTTTCCGATCTCTAATAGTTCAGAGACCACAATGACCAATCATTAGTTAAAGATGTGTAAAGTCATTGGTTACCAAGTGAAAGTGCTATCTGCAGTACTCTGTGGGTGCCTCTCCCTTCCTCTGAGCCCTTAAAAAATTCGTTCTGTGAGTCCTGGGAAAGCTGTTACTAGTGAAACAAGAAAACATGACTTCCTCCCCCAGAACCCCTTTTCTATGCTCCAGAGATGTGCATACATGGGCAAATGTAACTTATAGGCATTAGTGTGGTGGAAAGAGCACCAGATTGGGAGTGGGAAGAAGTAGGAAAGCTGTTCTGTGTATTGACTGTTTCCTCTTGAGCTGAACTTCTCCCTTCCTTATTATGCACAGCTGTTAAACCTAGGATTGAACCAACTACTCCATAGAGAGCAGGGATTGTTTTCAGATTTATCTTTGTGTTGGTACCACTGAAGTGAGGTCAACTAAGTCATTGACCAGAAAAACCTGTTTTTCCCTGGGGAAAGTAGAAACCAAAAATGAGCCTTCCTGTGAAGGTCAGTCAGCTCAGAACCAAAACAAAATACAGTCAGGATCCAGGAGAAAGTAACCCCCTCACTCACAAGCAGCCAGTCCAAGATAAGATATACCGGTGATTCCCAAAGTGGGCGCCACCGCCCCCTGGTGGGTGCTGCAGCAATCCAGGGAAGCAGTGATGGCCACAGGTGCATTTTATTAACAAAATTTTTTATTAACATTTTATTAACAAAAAAAGAAACCAATTGCAAATAGTCAATTGCGGTGATTTAAGATTACTGCTGACAAAAATAGAGCTGAGGATTACTAAATTGGTAGCAGCACACCAGGTTCATCCTTCTCATTAAGATGATTTTGAATGCTTTAACTTTTTTTGTATTACATTCTTTTCTGAGTTCAATAAATAGTTTCAAAATTTCAAAGTTCAATGTTTCTAATTTACACCTTTCTTTACTATATTTTACGAAAAAGGTAGAAACATTAATACATATATCTTTCCTATTAATTGCTATTAAAAATTTTTAAAAATTAATTTCAAGGGGGCACTAAGTAATATTTTTTTCTGGAAAGGGGACGGTAGGTCAAAAAAGTTTGGGAACCACTGAGATATACAGTGGAATCTCTTGTACCCCAGGCTACCGAGGAATGTAGCTTCTAGACAATAAAGTTTGCTTGCTCCATCAAGGTTATCTTTATTATAAATATTAATGAACATTGTTTGCTTTGTATCTTTCACCCTATAAAAACTGCACTGTAATTTCAGTCCAAGGCAACTTTCATTATGAAGGCTTGCTCTGGCCAGTAATAAATAATTATTGGTTCCATTAATTTGAACTTTTGGGTGTCTGGACTTGCTTTATGAACTGCACCACTTCACCACCTATTAGAGGGACTGACAATGAGTGGTTACCTAATAAATGCTTACTTTAAGTTTTTAAAAATTATACATATATTTTTTTTAATTTTTTTTATTTTAAACCCTTAACTTCTGTATATTGACTTATAGGTGGAAGAGTGGTAAGGGTAGGCAATGGGGGTCAAGTGACTTGCCCAGGGTCACACAGCTGGTCTGAGGCCGGATTTGAACCTAGGACCTCCCGTCTCTAGGCCTGGCTCTCAATCCACTGAGCTACCCAGCTGCCCCTATACATATATTTTTAACCAATAAAACCCCACCATCTCTCCCTCCCCCACAATAAATGCTTCTAGATTGTTGATTAATAGTGATAAACATCATTTGCATGGTGTAGTGCTTAAAATACTAGACTGGAAACAAGAGGGAATAGGTTTGAATTCCTGCTTCTGATACTTACTAGCTATGTGAGCTTCACAAGTCATTTAACTTTTTCCCCTAAGTTTTTTTTAAACATTTATTAATATTTATTTTTTAGAAAAGTTAACATGGTTACATGATTCATGCTCTTACTTTCCCCTTTTTCTTTATTCTGATTTTAACAAATGTCAGCTAAAACAAGCACTTCCATATACACAGTAGTGAAAGGAAGGGAGAATTATACATTAAACTGTGAATCTCTATTTTGTATTGCTTGGTTTTTCTTTTTAAGCATATAATAAATTTAGCATGTAATTTTAAATCTGTCCTGCTTATCTTTGATTCCTTTTGACTTGCCTTCTTTTCCTCTTCTGTGCATTTTTTAAAACTCTCACCTTTTCTCTTAGTGTCAGTTCTAAGATAGAAGAGGGACAAGGGTTAGGCAATCAGGGTTAAGTGACTTGCCCAGGGTCACACTGCTAAGAAGTAACTGAAATAAAATTTGAACCCAGGTTCTCCTGACTCCAGGCCTGGTTCTATATGTACTATGCAACATAGTTGCCTCTCTTTTGTGTATTTTTAAAAATCTCAATGGCTTTCCTTCCTTCCTTCCTTCTTTCCTTCTTTCCTCTTTCTTTCCTTCCTTCCTTCCTTCCTCCCTTTCTCCCTCCCTCTTTTGCTCTCTTCCCTTCTTTCCTTCCTTCCATATTTCCCTCCTTCCTCTTCTTTCTTTCCTTATTCTCTTCCTTTCTTCCATCCTTTCTTTCTGTGAAAGAGGCAACTCTATCCATATCCTCCCTTTCCTTTTATTTATTTTTATTTTTTTAAACCCTTAAGTTCTGTGTATTGGTTCCTAGGTGGAAGAGTGGTAAGGGTGGGCAATAGGGGTCAAGTGACTTGCCCAGGGTCACACAGCTGGGACGTGTCTGAGGCCAGATTTGAACCTAGGACCTCCTGTCTCTAGGCCTGACTCTCAATCCACTGAGCTACCTAGCTGCCCCTCCTCCCTTTCCTTTTAACTACCTCCTCAACTCATTGAAAAGTAAAAGAAAAAAAGAAATCCTTTGTAATAAAATATACATAGCCAAACAAAACAAACTCCCATATTGGTCACGTCCAAAACTATATGTCTAGTTCTGAACCTCAGGGTAATTATCCATAACTTCTCCATCAGGAAGTAACCTGAACATTTTGAAAATTGGTGACTGATGACAAAGACAGAAGTGATTCTTTATCTTTTTACCACTTACCTTAGAGAAGGTAGCTGCTGTAAGGACTTAATGGAAGCATTTGCTTGCACTTTGTAAACTTCAAATAAATGTTAGCTATTATTAGTATCATTAGTCTAATGATGATATCAGGAACTAGGAACTATATGCATGGCTAAATATATAGCTTTTTTTGCCTCTCGTTATCTCCTATTATAAAGAAGAATTCAAAGCATGGTCAAATCCTAAGCTGATTAGTCAATACCTTGATGAGATGCTGCATTACCTTTGACAAATCACTCCTTTTTTCTAAGCTTCTGCTTCATCAGTTGCAAAAAGATAGGGTTAGGCAGAAAAATCTCTAGTCATTTCCAGATATCTGATTTCTAATGAGGAATTAATAAATGTCTGCACAGTCAGTAACTTTTGCTCTAGTTGGTCATTTCAAGACCCTCCTTTTCAAATTTCTAGCTAAACTTCTCCCTAAATATTTTCCCATTATCTTGATTACCCATGACCTAAAAACTATGGTGCCCTACCCAGGCCTGTCCTCATCTTCCAGTTCTTTACCTCCCCCTCCCCCTATCCAAACTCTAGAATATCAGGGTTTTTAAAAAAGCTTTTTTAGTTGTACTCTACTAGTACCCATCTATAAGAGCACAGCCAAATAAAACAAAAAAACAACCTTATATTCTAGAGGTATTGTTGGGTAATTGTGTTGACACTTGGTGGTTTTCTCCCACTGGGCAGAATTACTCTCCTGAAGAATTTCAGACAGTATACCTAAGAGACACTGGAGGACAGGTAATACCTTTCTGAATGACCTAAGTTACTAGGTGACCTATGAAATGACCACCTTCTCTGCCCACCTGAAAACCACATTGCTTGACAGTTAAAACTTAGAGACTGCTAGGGGACCAGATAGACAGAGCATTGGACCTTGGTTTGGAAGACCTGATTCTAATACTACTTCAAATATTTACTAGTGTTCGGTCCTGGGCAAGTCAATATCTTTCAGCATCATTTTCCTCATTTGCAAAAAGAAGGTAATAATAGCACCTATTTCACAGAGTAGTTATGAGGAACAAACGAGCTAGTAATGAAAAGGGATTGGCAAGCCTTAAAGTGTTTTGTAAATATTAGCTCTTATTATTAAGTATAAATATATTTCCACATTTTTTCCTCGGTAGAAGAACCCTACCTCTTTGCCCTAGGAAAGCATTATATTTCATTTAAAATATTTTCCATATTTCCATATTTCATTTTCTTTCCCTCCCCTCTTCACTCCCCACTCCCAGATCCAAAAAGCACTTCTATTGGATTATTCAAATATTGTCATGTATACCTATTTCCATATTATTCATTTTTGCAATAGAGCCAAAACCCCAAATCATATATCCATATAAACAAATAATAAGTCATTTGTTTTTCTTCTGTGTTTCTACTCCCATAGTTCTTTCTCTAAAAGTGGATAGCATTTTTTTCATAAGTCCCTGGGATTGATTGTCTTATATTAGCAAAGTCCATTACATTGGATTGTTCCACAATATTTCACTTTCTGTGTATAATGTTCTCTTGGTCATTTCATTCTGCATCAGTTCCTGGAGGTTTTTCCAGGAAAGCATTCTATTTCAGCAGTTGTAAGTTTCATTTCTGACTCCCTCTTTCTCACACATAAGGGGTAGTACTTCCAATACTCTGATTTGGACTATCAACTTCAGGAAGGACTGACTAGTCCTTTCATGTAGTGCATGGACCCCAGTGGAGAAAGAGAAAGAAGAGAGGGGAAATGATTCATCCTTCCTTTTTTAAAAATAATATTTATTTTCTGTCTTAAAACTGTTCCAAGACAGAAGAGCTGTGAGGGCTAGGCGATTGGGGTTAAGTGACTTAGCCAGGGTCACCTAGCTAGAAAGTGTCTGAAAGCAACTCTGAACTCAGAACCTTCTGTGTCCAGGTCTGGCTCTCTATCCACTGAGCCACCTAGCTATCTTCCCCCACTCCACCCCTTTTTTTTGGACATATATTACTTTTTTCTCACAAGTAGAAAGGTGAGAGTGGTTTTGGGATTGTTTGAACATTTTCTTTTAATCTTTCTATGATCTATTATTAATCTCTAGCTGCAGCTGTGAGAACATTTACCCACAGGGAAGAGAATTAAATAGCCTCCCTTTCCATGGATTAATCCAAGAACTCTAGGTTGGGATTGGAATAGACAACCTCTACATTTTCTCCCAATTCTGAGCTTCTATAACTCTTTTTCACAGATGCAACTGTTGTTAATCCCTGATGACTCAAAAGAAGTGATGGTCCCAGCACTGGGAAAGACAGAAGAAAAGAAAACTCAGTCAAGGCTTCTGGCTGTTTAATCAGCAAATGCTCTCATCCTCTGCACTTTGGCTTTCTGGACTTCATGGATGTCCCCAGAAGTTTCCAATTCAGTTAACTGTAATATTTTCCTCTTAAGATGCCAGGTAGTAGCTGAGATTGAGGTGTCTCTGCTGCCTGCTCTTCTCTAGACCAACTGGGGAGCATTAGAAGCTATTCTGGGAATCAACAGTTTGGATCTGTTTTACAGAGTTATTTTGAGAACCAAAGGAGAAGAGGCATGCCTGGTGTTTTGAGTACCTTAAAATACTATGTAAATGGACTATTGTGATATGAGTCCTCAGGAAATTATTTGCTATGCTTAGCAGTTCATCATAAACTTGTATCTGGGTCCATGTCCTAGGACATGGCCAGGCCCAGCAAAGTCATTACCACTCCTGAGGGTGCCAGGCTGATGTTCTAATAGAATAATTCTGGCTGCTCAACCTAGTGAGCTCTGAGGAATCACTTCTCATTGTCTCCAATTTACTGAGTTTGTTCCCTGGTGCTGCTGTTCTGGCCCTTCTTAGCTGAAAAAAAAATCTAGAATGATAGAAAGGTGATGCTGGAAGTTCCTGTAAAGATCATTATAGAGAGGAAAATCTGGAGAGGTTTATACAGAGTGTGGAATCCTGATCCTTTGTTCTATGTCCTTTGTATGTCTATTCTTCTATTTCATTTTATTCAATTTTGACCCTTTTCTGGCCAGCTCCCCTCAAGCCACTCACCTAAAATGCTAGGATTGCACTATAAATATCTTGGTCCCATATTCACCACTAGTTTTATCACAAAAAAAATCATAAGTGGCCAATTTTCATAAAGTAAAAGATGAGATGAGGGCAGGAACTTTCAGGCTGGAAAAGGAGATGACATGAAAGTAGAACCCATCTAACTAGGTCCAGGTCCTGACCAAGGCTGAATGAGTTAGGCCAGACTTGCAGGGGCTGATCAGGCCCAATCATCAAAACAGACTTAAATTTCTCTAGACCCCCAATCCTTCCCCAGTGATTCTTTTACAACCCTTAGCAATAAGGAATTATGCAATAGAGATTACAATACTGATGTCCCCTCATATTTATTTGTTTTAGAAAAGTTTCCAGGATGTGAACTAGAAGACAACCACAGCAGGGTCCTAGGTACCACTCCCCCACTTCAATGGGAAGAACAACTGATTAGGTACAGATGAGGAGCAATTTCCTAGAGTCAGCTAAATTTCCAAGATTACAGAAGAGCTAGGGAAGGGTAGGCAGACAAGGTAGGACTCATAAGTGGAGATATAAGACAACAGATTTAGAAATTGAAGGGATTTTAGAAACTATATAGTACAGTCTCTTTATTTTACAAACAAGGAAAAGGAGATTCTGAGGGGTTAAAAGGTTTTCCCAAGATTACACAAGTAATATTTCAGGTAGAATTTGAACACACATACCTCTGGCTCCAAATTCAGTAGTCTTTCTACTAGACCTTCCTCCTTTAAAGGAGTAGGAGTGGGTGAAATTAAGCTGTATGAAGGGGTAGAGAATTCAGTGGGGCAGAGGGGATGGAGAGGAAGTATGGATTTGTGTGTGGGAGTGGGAGTGTTCAAGGAGGATCTGGTGAGGATGATGCCCAAATGGTGTTATAAGTTTTCAAAGGGAAAAAGAATTGGAAGAGTCACTGGTATGAGGCACTCAGAAGAGTTAGGAGAAAACAAATATCCAGAATAGAAGGTGAAATGGGCAGCCTTTAAAAGCCAGGTTAGGAGGTTGAGTCAGGAACTGGGATTTTCTGGATCTTCTCATCTCACAGTAATGTTGTCACCTGCAGTTAGAGTAATACAAAGTGAATGATGAGTCCCGGGCTCAAGAATATCAAGATTCTTAGATTCTTTCAGCCTATATATCACATTAGCTCTTCCTTATCCTTTATCCTGTGTCTAGGTCCCAATGCTCCAGTGATCCAAGAAAATAGCTAAGCTATTCCAGAGAAAGAATAGTGAGGGTAGGGGTATGCTAGAGCCAGATGGTACAGGCTCCAGAGAAATGATTGTTTAATCTTTGGTGAAAACATTTTATACTTAAGAAATTGGCAAACCTACAAATCAGAGATTGAGTTTTTATTTAGATTTAGATTCTAATTTAGATTTAGTCTAGAATTTATTGTTATCAATCAATTGTCTAGATTTAAGAAAGTATGGGAGAAAATAATAATGAAGATTAAACTTAAAAGTATATTTCCTTTTAGAGAACTGATTGTTAAACATTTACCATTGTGTCAAAGGTACCAAGGTCAAAGGATGGAGTTCTTAACCTTTTTTGTGCCATGAACCCATTTGATAGTATGGTTATACTTATAATTTTTTTCTCAGAATAATATTTTTATATGCATAAAATAAAATAACCGGTACTCCAAAGGAAATCAAATATATTGAAATAGAGCTACCAAAGCATTTTTTTCCATCAAAGCTCACTGAAATCTATCAATGAATCTTTTGGGGGTCTTTGGATCCTAGGTTAAGAATGCCTGGTCTAAAGTTTTATCTAAATCAATGATTCTTAACTTGAGATGCATTCAGAGTATCTGTGAACTTAGATGGGGAAAAATACATTTTTCACTAACTTACAACTAGAATTTAGCATTTCTTTCAGTTATGAATGTAGACAATAGACATCATTCTGAAAAGGAGTCCACAGGTTTTGCCAGACTATCAAAAGGATCAATGGCACACAATAAAGGTTAAGAACCCTTAGGCTGCCTTGACATAGTTTCCAGACTTAAGGTAAGTTTTGGGACACTATGATGCTTTCTTTTCATGGAGAGAAATCTAGACTAAACCAGATCCAGTCAATGGGTCAGAAAGAGACTCTGAGCTGACTGTTCTGTTTGTGGTCTTGTCTTCCTCAATGCCTCTTAATTCTAATACCTTCTCTCTGTTAATTAGTTTTATTTATCTATATGCAACTTGCTTTGTATATGTTTGTTTGTTGTTTTTGAATGTAAGCTTTGAGGGCAGACATTGATTTTTTTTAATCTTTTTTGTATCCTCAATGTATATAACACAGTGCTCAGCATATAGTAGGTGCCTTAAAAATGTTTATTTACTGATTCATTCCCCCATTATATATTTATTCTAGAACAGCCTCTCAGATTATACTGGATTCAAATAGCCCAGAAATCTGAGGTGGATTTATGAATTGAGAAAGAGTGAAGGGATATGGCTGGGGTTGGTTTGGGGAGGTTGAGATGAGGTTAATGCTCTAGGAGTTCAGTCTAGGTTCTAGTCCACAGAAACACAAACCAATTTTTTTGCATATGTCATTTTTCTGCCCATCCTGCTCTTCCCTCTCTTTCCCTTCCATCAAAGCAACTTACAGGGGTCCACGAGGGCCACCACGGGAGGTATTGCTTGACCTCTTGGCCTTGATAAATAGGATGGTGCCTGCAATGATGCCCACCAAACCTACAGCCAAGCCCAGGGCACAGACCACAGTTTCAGTCGTCTCTGGCAATGGGGTCCGAACTTCTGGTTCTGAGGGGAACAAAGAACAAGGTGATTCAATTCAAAGACATAGTGAACATGGCAGGAATTGGGAGTTGGCCATGATGGGACTCAATCCTGAGTGCAGTTGTGGATAGATATGTGTTGAAAGTTGAAGGTTATAGGGCAGAACATCTGGATTTGGGGAGGGAAGAATCTGAAAAGTTTTCCAATTGGGTGCCAGAAAGGGACCAATGGGGCCCTTCATGGGGACTTTGGGCCCTTTGAAAGAAACAACTTGAGGGCATATTGAGTTTGTCACTTACCCCAGTGTTTGATGGTAGCTTGCTCCAAACCCCAGTGATCTACCTCACAGTCATAGAAATCATTGGCAGAGGGAATGAAGGTGAGGTAGTGGAATTTCCTGAAGGAATGGTCAGAGCGGGGGAGGAAGACAGTCTCAAACACACCATCACTGATGGGATTGCCGTTATGAAGCCATGTCACATTGAGCACCGGAGGGGAGAACTTGTCAATGAAGCAGACCAGGACATTGGGCTGGCCCAGCTCCACCGGACCCGTTGGAAACACTGTCACTTCAGGGGGCACTACAAAAACACAACAAAAATGAGTATTTCATATTAACACTTTTTTTCCTGTAAGCTCTTCCTTCTGATACAACACAGAGTCCCTTATGTGCTAGGCATTCTCATATCAATTTAAAGCCAACATCCAGGCATAGAGAGCACTAGGCCCCCAAGTCCAGCTTCCTAGGGATGAATATTGGGGGTCATGGCTTATGTGATACTCTGAAAGAGGGATACACATGAAGGTGTAAAAGGGTGTGAGCAAATGTACCATTTTTCATATGAGTAAATTGGGTTTTTGTTTCTAAGGTTCAACTTTTTTCAGGAAATGGAGTGATATTAAATGACATAAATAGGCAAATCCTCCCTAACACTGAAAGTTTATGTAAATATGAGTTAATATTATGGAATTCATTCTCAAAAGAGAGAAAAATCCCTATACGGAACCTGAGGAAGCACAGAAGCCTAATTTATGAGGCTATGGATTCTCAAACCCTCCCTTTTCCCTTTTGCCCTAAGGATGCAGCTAAAGCACATACCATTGGTGTCAGGGGTGTTGTTGGACCGTTTCATCATGATTTCCAGGTTGGCTTTGTCCACAGCAAGATTGGCCAGAGCACCCTGGGCCTCAAAGCTGGCAAATTTGCTGAAGTCAGGAAGCCGCCAGACAGTTTCTTTTTTTTCCAAATCCACATGGAAAATCTCATCCCCATCAAAGTCAAACATGAACTCTCCTTTGGGGTTAGAGGTCTGGTAGAATTCAGCTTGGATGATCACATGATTCTCTGCATGGAACCAGATGTGGGAGAGAATGAGAGAAGTTGAAGGGGAAACAGCAGGAGAGAGACCCAAATGGAAAGAGAGAAAAAAGGATTGGCATACCAAGAGGAACACAGGAGAGAGAAGAGTAAGGAGATAGAAGGGCAGAGAAAAGGACTTCTTTGGATTTTTGTAGTGGATCCTAATTACAAACCAGAAACCTGCCTGGAGTTGGAAGCCCAGCAGCTTAAAATGGTAGAGATGATCCCCAAATCCTTTTTCCTACCAGATTATGTCCTTTATCTTCCCAGGGAGAGAACCCCAGCTCAGCTCAACAGGTTCTCTGCTCTCCCAGACTCAATGCTGCCCTTCTGAGGGCAAGTCCAACTCAACATATTCCACTTCTAATGATGAGTCTATCCTATGCCTTGGACTAGATAACCTACAAGGTTGCCCCAATGGAACTGTCTCTTGCTATGCTAACAGGACAGGTGCCAAGAACATGAACTACATCAATGAAATGGATCAGTAGCTTGTGGGATAAACTATACTTTTACCTGGTACTTTTCCCACAGTGAAAAAGAAGGGGGAATGTATGCTTATTGACCTGGAAAATGCTCAAGTAAAAATATAGGCACTTGACTAGAGAATCCTTCCACAGTATCTGTGTCCCTGAAAAGTAGAGAAATGAGTTACAGAGCTGACTAAGCTTCCTTTTCCCTTTGAATCACAATTTCTTTTTTTTTTTGGGGGGGGGTAGCATTCATTTATTTATGTGATCTAATCTACTTAGGTGATTAAAATGTGCTTATTATCCTCGTGTGCTTCTGTACATGTATACACATGAATCACAATTTCTCATGTACCATACACTTTTTCTTAGAATCAATACTAAGTATTGGTTCCAAGGCAGAAGAGCAGTATGGGCTATTGCCCATGGCCATGCAATTTAAGAAATGTCTGAGGTCAGATTTGAATCTAGGACCTCCCATCTCCAGGTTTGGCTCTCTATCCATTGAGCCACCTAGATGTAAAAAAAATTTTTTTTTAATCTTAACCCTCTGTCAGTATCAATTCTAAGACAGAAGAGCATCAAGGGCTAGGCGATCGGACTTGCGTAACTTGCCCAGGGTCACATAGGTAGGTATTATCTGAGGCCCAATTTGAACCCTAGTCCTCCCAATTCCAGACCTGGTGCTCTATTGTGCTCCCTAGCTGTCCCTATCCCATGCACACTTAGAAAAGTACAGTGGAGATATGGAGTGAGGGATAAAAAGATTGTTTCCTCCAGGAATAATTTTATGTCAGTCTCCGGACTGATTAATGAGACCTTGGGATGGAGTCTTTGGGCCTTTGACATAAGATTCTGGGCCCTCAGACCCTGGTTGAATTGACTCCAGAGTTCCCCATCATTCAGTCAATCTGTCAGAATCCACCACACTCCATACACCCTATGTATAGAGTATGGTGCTTAGTGGAAGGTAGGAAATTATACAGAAAGAACAGGATGAGAAAGTTCCTTAGAAGAGTTTATCAGATTAATGAGAGGCAATGTGGTTTAATGGATAGCTCTGGACTTGGGAGTCAGGATTCAAATCCTGCCACTGACACTAACTTTGTGACCATAATCTCTAAGAACATCACTTTCCTCATCTGTAAAATAGGAGCAATTATATTTACAGGTAGGTACTATAGGAAAAAAGACCCTGAAAAGGACCTTTTGAGACTCAAATGAGATCATGTTGCAGTTGTTGTTCAGTCATGTCTGACTCTCTGTGGTCTCATTTGGGGTCTTCTTGGCAAAGATATCGAAGCAGTTTTCCAATTCCTTCTCCAGCTCATTTTACAGATGAGGAACTGAGGCAAAAAGGGAGAAGTGACTTGCCTGGGATCATACAACAAGAATGTATCTGAGACTGGATTTGAACTCAGGAAGAGGAGTCTTCCTGACTTCAGGCCAGAAACTACCCCCTACACCCCCTAGTCACCCCAGTATACAGCCCTTTTGCAAACCTTAGTATACTATATAACTATTATTAGTAGCTAAATATCACATGAACATGCTTAAATTACTAGAGAAGATCTTTAACATCAGCACCAGAAGTTCCTGTACTACAAACAGTATTCAATTAAATAGGCATTTATCAAGTGCATATATTTTGGGCAGATTGCTATTATACCTGGATGAGATGCAAAATTTATATAGAGGATAGTGAGTAGTACTGCCTCTACCTGACCTGAGGGGGTCAATAGTAAAAAATTCCCTGGAGGGAGTAATGAATTAAGGTTTGATTTTGAACCTGGGTTAGTATGGGGGAGGAGCATCTCCAGAGGAACAAATCATCTGTGCTACTACCTGATGGGGTGAAGATGAAAGAGAACATGTCAGGCATATAGAAACCTATTACTACTTTTTAAAAATAGTTCAGAAGTGAGTTAGTCCAGCCCCCTCATTTTACAGAAGAGGAGGAGACTGAGGTCTTTTCCAGAGAAGAGACTTAATTTGCCCAGAGTTGGATTCTAATTCATGTTGTCTGATACCAAATCAATAATCTTCCCCTTATATGACACTACTTCAGGAGCATACGGGGGTTAGGAACCCCATAGCCACTAAGGCAGGGTCTTTTCTGGATTTGAACTGGCAGGTTCTAAATCTCTGCATAATTTGTTCTAAATTCTGGAGAAATGTTGAGTAAGCAAGTAGATTTGGAAGCTCTGCATCCCCCAGAAGTGATGAGGATTCTCATAGCAGCCTTGAAATATCCCCCAATTCCCAAAGGTGTCCCTGACCTATGGGTGACTGTGGTCCACTCAATTCCTCTTTTCCCCTTGCTTTTCCCTCAATAAGGAGCACAGAAGCCTAAAATCAGAGTTAAGATTAGAGATTTCAGCCACTAAAGGGTTCTTATAGTCAGATTTTATCTTTATAGAAATGAAAAAAAGGGTGATTTGGCATAGCTCTGGGTACCCCAGGATATTCCTGCCAGTATCCAAGGCTTCTTTACCATGTTACCAGATGAATCCATTCCCTCCCCCTTTTACACTCACCTTGGATGGCTTTGGCTCCCCAGGGACTCAGCAGGACAGCCAGGGTGAGAGCTCCTAGGATCAAGGCTTTGTTGGGGGGCATCGTCTTGGGGGCACACTCTGCAGTCTCAGCACAAAGCCTCTAAATAATGGGGCAGTAACAGAGACAAGGACAAGAAGGAGTTCTGGTTTGGGGTACAGTTTGGGGTAGAGTAGGGGAAACCCAGCCCAAAAGCCCTTAGCCAATCAGAAAAATCCTTTGTGCTGACACTTCTGTTACCCGGTGAAGGGATCATGAGAAAAGACCAGAAGAGGAATTGAGAAAAGTAAGAAGAAATCATCCCAGTACAGTAAAGAGACTTCTATGGGATGAAGTGACTTTCTCCACCTCAGCAGGGGAAAAGATCAGGATATTCGAGTCATTTTTATAGCCTATTCATTCCAAAGGAAGGAAAACTCCTTGGGAAAAAGTGGTGATTGGTACCAGGGCAGGAAGCAATTTATAGCTCAAATATTCCTGATTGGGGCTAAAGCTGGGGATCTCAAAACAGACAACTACTTATAGCTGAGAGTTTAGCACCAAACCTAACACCTAGGGTGGGGATAGCATGTATGGATTATCTCCAGGGTCTACTCCACCCGGGAGACAGACAAAAATCTCCTGTAGTGACACAGGTTTCTAAAATCTCCACAACCCAGCTTCCATGAATTAGGGCCATTCACTGCAGTAATTTGAATGAAGGTGGTATGTATAAAGGCTTTTAAATGAGGAGTATTGATCAGTTCTTCTAGCCATTTAAATTCTTACATTCGTAAAAAAAAAAAAAAAAAAAAGAGGCAGCAGGGTGGCTCAGTGGATAGATAGCTGAGACTGGAAGTCCTGGTTTCAAATCTGGCCTCTGATACTCCCTAGTTATGTAACTCTGAGCAAGTCAATTCCAATTGCTTAGCCCTTAACACTCTTCTGCCTTGGAACCGATATTTAGTATTGATTCTAAGACAGAAAGTTTGTTTGTTGTTTTTTTAAAATATTTCTAAGAATCTGGCCTCAGACACTTTCCAGCTGTGTGACCCTGGGCAAGTCACTTGACCCCCATTGCCTACCCTTACCACTCTTCTGCCTTGGAGCCAATACACAGTATTGACTCCGAGATGGAAGGTAAGGGTTTAGAAAAAAAAATAATATATATATATATGTGCATATATATATATATAATATTTCTGAGTCAGTAATTATGTGGTAATTTAAAATTTGCACCAGTGAAGGGAAAGGGACAAAATCTGCCCCAAACTGACATTTAAAAGTGAAAATATGTTCTTTTGAGGTTTAGGATTGGAGTTGGAAGGGAAAGGGAGGGAAAGAGATGGTGCTTCAGTCTTCCAAACAGGTTTTCAGACTGGGGTGGTATGATCATTTCCAAAATGGCTTTCTAGTTTTCTTGAAACACCCCATTTCTCACATGATTTCTGGAAATTTCTGAGATGGCAATTAAAGGAAGCAAAGTGTTATCTGCTAACTCTGCTTCCAGACAAGATCTTTGTTCTTTGATACTATAATTAGTTGAAGGGGATGAGAATTGGAATGCCCCTTCCTCCATCCCCCATCTATTTCAAATTAGCTAACAAAAGAGATGTTGAAGATATAGTCTATAATCCAAGGTCTCATGAAGCCATTTGGATCCAGTTGAACACTTGGGAAGTTATAATTGAGGAGAAAGAGAAAGCTTCTCAACTAGACTAAAAGGTAAAAGTTAAAGAAACCAGAAATTAAAACTTAATAGACATATGAGATATTGGCTAATTAATATAAGCACAGTTCTTTTGGGGGAATTCTTCCTCCAAATTACCTGATTACTGCCAAAAAGGATGGTTTGGGATCACTTTCTCAAAAGAGTACTAAAGGCCTTCTAATGGAGGATTTTATCTTCAGATTCTACATATGAATACTAACTCAGATTCCCTATGAAAGAGAGAAATAAACTCCCAGCATACAAAGATCCTAAAATGGGGAAGAAAGCTTTAATTATTAATGTATCTATTTATAAGTGTGTTTATGTTAATCATTCATTTACACTCCCCAGAGGAAGGTTTAAAGTTACTACATTAGAATAAATTTCTTACCCTTATACACATAATAAGAAGATTCATAGAAACCACAAATCAGATACTATGAAATGATTGTTTAATAAGCTCTGTAATACTTCACTTTAGAATAGAAGTGGGTAAAGAATGAAGAGTATCTCAGACACTAACTTTTGCAAGTAGAATATAAATGCTTTCAAAATCGACAGCTGCTCTGAGGCTTTAAATATTGGTTCTAAATCTTTATAAGAGGATTGATTAATTCCCGGGGAAATCTTTGGGACTCCATTAAAGTCTGGAAATGCTGAAATACTTAGAGTTGCTGGGAAGTAAAAGGTGGTCTTGGAATAGCCCTGATGCCCAGAAGAGTCCTGATCCAGGGATTATATAGTCCCTACATTTGCACTTCTACTCCAGTCTGTCTCCTATATTCCCTCCTTTTCTTGGCCCCTTCTCCTTCCATTAGGGAGCTAGGAATCTCCATCCATGTTACAGATTAAAGAGATCCAGACACCAGCACACTCAGAAACCTAAAGCTGCTATCAAAACACCCAGTAGAGCTAAGTTCAAATCTAGTAGCCTCTGGGAGGAGGAAAAATTATATAGAACCTAGTCCAGGAGGAAACCTAGAGCAAGTAGAAATACACAATTGTACAGTTTGTCCAGATACTCTTGAAAGCAAAGATCTTGGACTATGACCATATTCTGCCATAGGTCACAATTAGCATTAGGGGCAGTGTTACAGGGGAAAATAAGTCATAACATGTAGTCAGATAATTTTGTGAGGAAGGGAACTCATGGCATAGTTATATATAGGGACTTACTATGGAGGCTTCTCTTTAGGAATTATTTTTGACCTTTTTGCCTGTCTGCTGCTTCCTCAAGGAACATCAAAGAAAGAGAAGGAAGGAAGAAAGAAAGAGAGAAAGAAAGAGAGAAAGAAAGAAAGAAAGA